>NC_056735.1:888739767-888849767 GCF_019279795.1 Protopterus annectens
ATATATATATATATATATGGGTTCCATTGGTTTGGTCGACAGACAGTTTGGTTGACATCTGGTTAATCAACCATATTTGGTTGACTATACAGATAGTTGACAGGTATGAAAGACATACAATTCCTGGGTAGAGGAATATTCCCTTTTCCAGAGTAGGTGTGACCTCAGAATTAGTATACATAATTAGCAAGGGTTTGGGGGCACAGCCGCCCTGTAAAAAACAATGTTTTAAAGTTGCATGCACCAAGGTTCTTCCCCAGCACATGTATACTATGAAGTTCCGGTTCCCATTTTCGATGTATTCTGACTAACTCTGACACAGAGATTCAAGCATATATTGTAAAGTTCCTCGGGCATATGGAATCTGTTTTGAGCTTTTCTCCAAGAATGCAGTCTGCTACACACAGTCTAAAGTAAGACAATATCTCTGCTGGCACTGGCAGATAACCAAAAACTCTGTGCACAGACAGAGCTAAAATAAACAAAACTCTATGCACAGACAGCTGAGAGGATGCTTTCTATTTACCTAAAAGATTCCAATGCACTTCTTTCAGTTTAGATTTTACAGTGTGTGTGATGTTTTCCTTGTTTTCAGTGCCTTGGGGGCTAGGGAATCCAATATGTCAGTGTTCAAATAAGGTGACACTTTTTTGTTTGTTTGTTTTATTTGTGTTCCAAAGAGTAGTTTGAAGAATTTGGTGACATTTCCAGGATAGATGAAAGCAACATAATTTAATAAATGTCACCTTTATATTCTGTATACTGAGTTTCTGATATTATTGTTGTTATTGTTAATATTATTATTTATGAGATATATTACTGCATGCCCTGCTTACCAAGAGTTTGATGAATTTATGTTTCCTGTGTGCAGTTTGCTAATAATGATAAATTAATTTGACCTTCTTTCTCATGCATGTCCTTATGTTCCTCCTTTGTATAAATCATGTAGATGATTTATAAATGTGGACATTAATTCTGCTGAATCACTTACAAACCTAATTGATCCAGCAATGTTTTTTGGTTGTAGATGCAGAAAAAAAAACATAATTTTTTAATGTCCAGTATCACCAGTGTCTAACCTTTTATCACACCAGTTTTACTTGAAATTAAGTATGCCAATTGCTGCCATCTTCTATTATGCTTATCTTTGGAAAGATGATCTACTGTTATGCTAATGAAGTTTTTCATCTTTTAAAACAAATTAGAGTTTGACTGATTGTTAATCGATGAGTGTAAAGAAAGTCTTCCACTGGCTTAATCTGTGGGTTTTTGGCATAGTCAATAATTATGTAGTAAAAGCTGGCATAATTTAATTTCCTGTTACCAGCTTAATTATGAGGGCAAACCCTAACCACAACCCTGGCCAAGGCCCTAACCATAACTCTGCACTTTACCTTAAAAATATATTTTCATAGTACTACCAATATTCAGACAAACATAGGTTTGAAAGTTTTAACTGAGATTTCATTTAAAGATCGCAAAAGGGAATTGCTTTCTTTTTGCAGTCTTTTGTAGGGTTGATATTTATTATTTGAATGTTTGAAGTCCTTTTGTTTGTAATTTGTGTTCAACATTATGACATTTCAATCATTCAGAATATGCTGATATTGATAGATATATAGATAGGCAGGTAGATATATAGTTACTTACACACACACACACACACACACACACACACACACACACACACACACACACACACACACACATAGGTATGTATATTAATTGTTAAGGTATGCCAGTCCTTTGCTAGTCTTTAAAGCAATAAAGTATAAACGGCATTACTTTGCACATTATAAAATAATGATTTGTAACTAACTGTTTTTGGTTGTTTTTCTGTAACAGAGAGGATGAATGCTTGTTGAACAATGATGATAAAATTTATAATGTTTACTTCACCATCACACCTACAAGAAAAACATTCATAAATCAACTGTCATCATATTTTTCTTAATAATCATAACTAATGTAAACATATAAACACAGGCAATATTTTTGATAGGAAATGTGAATTTTCTTTCAGGTATAGTAGTTAGAATCACTTGTATGAACTACTGTTGAGTAAGTTACTTTAAATGTATTGTTAAGTTTCCAGACATGTGAAAGTTTTTTTTTTTAATCCACAGCAAACTTCTCTCCTTGTTATTTTTGAACACTATCACAGCATGCGCTAGCATTTAAGGAAAATGTACCAAATCTTCCTAACTTCATCTGAACTTAACCAGTTACTAATTAAAAAATAATTGATACATTTTGCAAAGCATTTTATCTTATTTTGCTCCTATAGCAATATATCCTGCCACTTTGGTTTATTTTACAATGGTATTAGCCTGGCAGTACTTCTGCAAATGAAACCATTATGTTTCTATTTATTAGTATCTATGAAGTTGTGGGGTGGCCACGGTGGTGCAGCGGTTAGCGTTGCCACCTCACAGCAAGAGGTTCTCCAGTTTTATTCTCGTCTGGGGTGCCTTCTGCATCTCCTCCCTGTGGTTGAGTGGGTTTCCTCTGGGTGCTCCAGTTTCATCTCAAAGACATGCTGTATGTGGATTGGACACTCTAAATTGGCCCTAGGTGTGAGTGCGTGCTTGTGTGTGCCTTCTGTGGAAGGTTGGGCACCAGGCTGGCAACTCGACACTATAAAACTCCACTGCCAATCATGAGCAGACAGGTGATCTGCTGTGGCAACCCTTAACTGGGAAAAGCTAAAAGAAGAAGAAGTATCTATGAAGTTGTGGGACTTCAGCATCAAAATTATGTTCTAAAGTACTGACACCATAAGAATGGTTTATATATTTCTAAAAAATCGTATTGATTAATTTCAGGCCAAAATCATTTCATCATCTCAGTGCAAAAATCTGGCATGGTATTGCTAAGGATTGCTTTTTATTGGCATTAAATTATGTTTTTGTGCTACATTATTATTGATGCAGAAATGTTTCTTGATATTAAGGCACAATATAAAATGACTCCATATGATGATCTAGCCATAACTGTAACAACAGAAAATTATATGACATATCTTTGAACTTAAATAAAAGCAAAGGTGTATTTTCCAAAGTGAATGCATTTTGTAGAGTAAACCCAAATAAATGTTACTGATAACCATCTTTGCTGCCTCATTACTTTAAAATAAATGAAACAGAGCTTTTAATGACTGTGGAAATTAATTAAAAATGGCTGTATATCACTGTCAAAGGTATAGTAAAAATTAATGTTTGCAGTTTCTACATACAAAAAGAGTTTGTGGAAGTTAAGACTATAATACATGATTTTAAAACCCTAAAAAGTCATGTCAATTGTCTCATAATGTTATTAAAAGACCATTTTTAGGTTGCCACCCAAACAAATCAAGAGTCTGTAGGTTGAAAGGCACCTACAAAAATAATATGCCTTTTAATTAATACTTTTTTATAAAAGGGTGCAGTGAGCAATATTGTATTCCATACAGCATGCTGTGGAACAATTTCTTCATTTATTATATTAATTAATTAATTTATTTATTTATAGAGATTTTTAAATCTTACTTGATTACTTCATCAGCCTGTTACGGACCACTACTCACAGTGTTAAATAATCTGTTTCAAGATAGCATGTTATATGGATCCTTTTTATTTTACTAAATGGAAATAATAATGGCCATTTCAAAATTAAGCTTATATATTCCCATTGCGTCTCATTCATTAATGATATGTGCACGTTCACATATGAAAAGTGGAGATATTACCAACATCCTGCAAAGTGAACCTATCTTCCAATGGACATCAGGTATATTGTTCTATTAAATATTGTTTTACACTAGCTTAATCTGTTCTATCTAATCCAGAGCATCCTTTAAACCTCTTCATCACTGATGTCTGGATGAAGACTGTATATGAGGATGGAAGACTGAAATTCCTACAATACAACCACCCTTTTTAAGCTACTCCTTTTTTAGCTGAGTCCTTTTTGTATTATAAATGTTTTACTTATGGTACTGTAAATTGTCCACCCAGTTGGTGTGCTGTATATAATACTACATATTTGTGCAAACTATCTGGCTCATGTACAACCCTGCATAGTAATGGCATTTAATTCCTTACTAAAATGGAATACAGAATTAGAACTGTTGTGCTTCTAATGTATACTTGTACCATCCTAGCATAAAATATAACATTGTCAGTGAATTGTTCTCCAAATTTCACAATGGAATTCAGGCAAGATGTTTTGTGTATCTACTATCCGCTGTTTTTATTTTATTTTTTAATGCATTGTCATACATTTTATGCTGTTTCATTTGTGGCTTAATCTGTGCAAGTCTGCACTCAATGTGATCTTTACTTATCCATAGCTTTGTGTCCCCTGGAAGCCAGTGGCAAGTGACTGCTTGGCATGTGTGTTAACATCACCATTCGGATGATCTATACTTCAGAAATAGTAACTGTATAGGTAATAAATGTAGCGAAACTGATAATGTGTGCCAGATAATACTGAAGTTACTATTATGATTTCCATCCTCTGAATCAATATTTTCGCCAATTTAATGAATTGACAAGTAGTTACACTCTTGCTTGCAAGTCTATAGCTTTTATATAGAGATGGTGTTTGATGAATATTACTCTTACTATTATTGCAATCTGAAGCATCAAATAATTTGACTTGAATCAGAGAAGGTATATTGCATTTCTGAGATGACTAACATTTTGTAGGTATCAGTTTTCGAATACTACTTAGATTTTTTGCTTCTGAAAAATGATAGATTTAGATAGTTAAAAACTGCAGAGGTGCTGTCAAATTTCTTTGTAGTCTCCATACAGTTAGCAGTCTGAGTGCAGCTGTAAGAGTCAATTGAAATACCAGCAGTGACATTTTATATCCAAAATGAGTACTGCTCACAGTGTTATATAATCTGTTTCAAGATAGCATGTTATATGAATTCTTTTTATTTCACTAAATGGAAATAATTATGGCCATTTCAAAATTAAGCTTATATATTCCCATTGTGTCACATTCATTAATGTTATGTGCAGGAGCTTATAAATAATAAAACATAAATGCTTTCCCTTCATGTAAAATGTTTCCTCTCAAAAT
Source organism: Protopterus annectens (assembly GCF_019279795.1). Lineage (NCBI taxonomy): Eukaryota > Metazoa > Chordata > Ceratodontiformes > Protopteridae > Protopterus > Protopterus annectens. The sequence continues at coordinate 888,744,838 of NC_056735.1, forward strand.
TTTATCTTTATTGTATTAGTCTTCTAATTTTCTGAAATGCATCTTCTTACACTGATAGCATTTGTAAAGTAATTTAATATATGTATAAAATTTTATATATATATATTTATATATATATATGTATATATATATGTATATATATAATTACAAAGACATCGTTGTGTATTGATAACAGTTGGGGTCATTTTCATTGAGTAAACATGAATTGAGGCCAAACCTGCTCAGAGCTTAAGAATGGATAAAACACTGAAGTGTCAGGCAGTTTAGTGAAGAATACAAAAGCTAGGAGCTACTAACAAGTTTCAACCTAGTCATAAATTTGATTCACTTAGTCTCCAGCTGCAATTCACTTAATCAGAGAGTATTCCAATAATGCTAAGAGATACTCATATAATAAACAGATGAATAAAACAATGAGATATTCAAGTGTCTTTTGCTCTAGTTTTTTTTTTGCTACAATACCTAACAGTAACCAAAATCCTATTTTGCAGCACCTTTTGTTTGTTGAGTTTTTGCTGAAATTTACTAGAAATGTTTTGCTGTTATGTAATGAAAGATTCAGCAACCTTACCTCTGTAAACTTGTGTCCAGTACAGTGGTCTGAGATTACCCAGAGCCAGAAGTAAATTATGCCATCCCTCTGTTTTTGAAGCTCTCTCTTATTCTCTTTCAGATTCCCTGGTGCTTAATTTGAAACTTAGTGTATTATCAGTAAAGGTCATTTGGGGTTTTAGGGCACAATGGACAGTTCATTGTACCTTGTGTACAGTAAACAACTACCTCAGCATACTTATACAATATAGAAAACAAAAATCACTTCCAAAGCAGATGAAGTAATATGTGTACCTCTGTCAATTAAGAATGCTTTAAGGCCTAGCATTATTAAATATTTTTTCTTGACAGTACAAATCAGTGAAAAGTGAGCAATCATTAACTAAAGAATTATATCTTATAAAATGGAACGCATTTCATATAATATGTTTTCATAATGAAGGCTAACTGCAAATATGTTTGATATGCATTATTACTTTTTTAATAAGTATGTTCAAAAGTATTATCACTTTGAAATACATTTCTTCCAAAAAAAGTGGATTATGAAATGTTTGTTCGTATGCAGTTTTCAAATACTGAGGTTGAAATATTTGTAGATCTCAGATTCTTGCTATTAGAAGCATAACTTTATGTTCAAAAAATGCCTTCATAAAGTATACAATATTGTTGAAGATTTATAAAGTACTCCATATGAGCAATGTGACATCTGTTTTACAACATAATCTTGCACAGAATCATGTATACAGAAGAAAAGCCTCATCAGAGATTAGCTATCTGTGTTTTACAGACACAAAACATATGTTAAATACCTCATAGGATAATTCTTAATAAACTGCATGCGTAGTGTATTATACGTGGTAGAAGTGATTTTATCAATTATACCTGGTTTCTAAGGTAAATAAGAACTGTAGCAACCCATATCAAAATATAATAGTGTTTAGCCACATGGACAAAGCCATGAAAAGCTACAAAGTGGGGTGATGGCTGTAGACCATAATAAAAATAGAAGTAAGGGGGTACAGTACAAGGCTGGAAACAATGTGTAAAGGGGAAAATTGGAAATAATATGAAAATGTAAATTTGTACAGTCAAGCATTGCAGTAGCACTTTCCTGCCAAAGTCACAACATAGTACAAGTATACAGCATTTGTACAACTTCACAACTGAAAAAGTGATATAGTAGCATACATGCTTGTTAAAATACATATCTGTTTAGTTACTTATACTCTGTGGCTCTGTTTTCCAAAATAATATATCTAATTTTAAGTTGAGACTTGGTCTACAAATAGCAACAAGGTATGCCTACCAAATGCCATGCGTCCACATCATGCCTGACAAAAGATTGTACTTTACTATAGCAGAAATTCTCAGCATTAAGGAACAAATGGCAGCCCCTTGTAATATTTTGCTTATGCAGAGGTACCAGTAAAAGCTGGTTGATTGACAGATGTCTAACTATCTGGTCTTCAGATACATGAAATATGTAATAAGCTGTATGCGATGCAAAATGCTATCAATTATGGCAGCTCAAAGGCACAATTTAATGTAGTACCTGTGGTTTTCTACCACAACCCATGTTTACTTCTAGGTTGCATTAGGTCATTATAAAAGCCATCAGTGGAGGCACAATTGATTCATATTGCATGTTGAAGAGCTACAATGCTGGTGCCAATTGTGCCATATCTGATCTTCTGACTCCATACAGCATTCAGGACTCTATGGAAACCTTTACTACAGCAAGGTGTTGGCATTCACTTGCCTGATATATCAGCCTGTTGGACTGAGTTATCACTTAACCTAGCATTGTTTGGTGCATACAAGGGTTTTGCTTTCACATAAATGTCACAGATATGCTCATTCTATAGAGTCACAGCAGTGCCTTCTTGGCAAGGGCCATAGCCTGCCCCTTGGGTGCTTTACCCACATCCCTGCCCATTTCTTCACAATTGCTGGCAGCAGTGAGTGTTTGACTTAGCACAGAAACAGATACTGCAGATAAAGTGTTTTTTTTTCCAGCAGTACATCCCTTTCACTCTCTATGACCACCACCCTCCTATAGGTTCATAGGCTCATAAGTGATTATAAGGCTAATGCCTTCTGCCTAGCTAAACTTCTCAAATCTATCTGAGAAGTTTTGATACCCTAGGGTTATTTTAAGAAGTATATGTAGACTTGGGTATGGCTGGTCAAGCATTTACAGGCTGCTGCTGATTACTAGAGACATGAGTACCAGACCAGAGATACATTTCTGATTCTCCATCCACTAATCTAAGTTACACTTGAATTGGGTTAAGGAAGAACTTACTGTTCCAGAGAAGGGATATTCTCTAAGATATATACCTGCCCCTCCAGCATGTTCCACTTATGTTGCAGACGAGGTTTAGGTCCCTACATCAGGTAATGTGGATGTTATTTGCAGGTGTGAAATAGACCCATCAGCGTGGGATCAGAGGATGCTTTATATGCCAGGTACAGATTGCCTCTCTGCAGTCTGTTGGAGGCTGAATACAGGGATAAGGTTGCTGTCATACTACATGTGTTTCATCACTGACACCATTCTGAGTGTGGATGCAAATCCTTTAAAACAATGGTATTCTATTCAGCATTTGCCAAGAAAAGGCTCAAGTTACAGTTCTTTGGTACAATGGTTACTGGCATCTTTATCAATGATAACTTTATGGTACTTATGTTATTAGACTTTTACATACTTGTACTTTCAGTTGAATCTTAATTTTAATTAAATCAGCTGAATTTTTAGTCTTATATAAAATTTACTAACCATTTCTTCAAACTTTTTGAAATATGTCAGGTTTCTTGGTTGAGTGCCTTTTCATTTTTTCCTAGACAAATTTGCATCATAATTTACAATAGATTAACTTCTTCTTCTGGCTTTTCCTGGTTAGGGGTCACCACAATGGATCACTTGTCTGCTCATGATTGGCAGTGGAGTCTTATGGTGTTGAGTTGCCAGCCCGGCGCCCAACCTTCCACAGAAGACACACACACACACACACACACACACACACACACACACACACACACACACACACACACACACACACACACACACACACACATGCACACACACGCACACACTCATGCCTAGGTCAATTTAGAGTGTCCAATCCACCTACAGCATGTCTTTGGGATGAAACCAGAGCACCTGGAGGAAACCTACATGACCACAGAAAGTACATACAGACTCCACACAGAAGGCACCTCAGCCGAGGATCAAACCAGAGAACCTCTTGCTGTGACGTGACAACGCTAACCGCTGCACCACCTAGGCCACCCCAATTCACAATAGATTATAATGATTAATATATATGGTAATTTATTATTTTCCAAGCAGTATAATTAATGTTGTCCTTAGGACTGAAGTTGCCTTTAATGCTTATGGAGTCATAATCACTAATTTTGCTACAGCTATTGTATTCTATCATGCTGTCGCTACTTCTGCCTTTAGTTGATTCAGACTGCCTGTTATTACCTGGGAACATTTTAGCTGATTTTATCTTCTCCCTGATTTTCCTGTAGTCTCAAAAACAAATATTTTACTGGAATTTTTACTGTTCTGTTAAGGATGCCCTGATGGTACTCCATCACTTTATTCCATTTCTGCCTACATCTGTTTTCCTCAGACGTACTGAAGACATCATATTTTGTGTAAGCACAGCACAGGATGGGCCACTTTGATCACTTCTGGGTGTACTTTTGTTTTGTATGTTAAAGTGCCATGTCGCCACACCACTACAAAAACAAACTGATCTTAATTCATCAGTTGTTCATGCTGCATCCAGGGATCCTACTGACCATGTCAGGGAGTTCTGTGAAACCTTCTGTCCTCTGATCCTGTATAGGGCACTGTATATTTATGCAGGATATGTCTAGAATAACACTGGAATCATCTCCAATGTGTTAGGCCTTTTTTTCATAATGAAGATATATTTGGATAGGGAATTCAGCTATGAGGTTTGGGCAGCTGTACCTGTAAGTGCCTCCAGTATTCGATGCTATAGGTGGGACAGGACTGGGGAATATGGCTCCCCACATTAGAATACAAGTAGAGTTTAAAGTAGTGCAGGGTTCCAGTAGGAATGCCATCTTTTTCACATATTCTATGGGGAGAGGAGTGAGCTGTAGGTTTCTCCACTTCTACCATCACCCAGTTGTATGAGGAACTTCCACAAGAGTTCATTGATTTACTCATTTTATCTGTCTTATGCCATCATAAGGTATTGTTGTCTGATAACTTTAACATACAGGGTACTTAAAAAAAACAAGTGTTTTAACTAAATAATTCCTCTGTATTATAAATAGATTCCAGAGTGTTCAGGTGACAATATTTGCAACCCATTGTTCGAGCCATAATCTTGACCTAATATTCCAATAGTACATAATGATGTGGCTTGATCAACAGTTTCTGTCCTTCAGCAAACAGAGCACTATAACTAAAATAAAGCCGCTTGTATTTATGTATGTATTTATTTATTTATGCCTTTATTTATTTAATTTATTTGTTTTACCATCTGCTCCTTCTGAATAACAATGAGGGCACTCTAGATGAGGTATTCTCTGACAATGACCAGTCTGGAGTTGCATGCCTCATGTCATGTAAGTAGGATCCCCCTTAAGACACATGGGTTGTAACACAACACTGTCTGCTGTTCCATGAGCTGAGAGAGACAAAGGTTGGAATGTTGGTGGGGGTGTGCTGGATTGTGGAGTGACAGATATTAGTAGGATGATCATTGTGCTCATTACCAGTTTGAGACTCCCGTAAAAATTCTTTCCGTGGAGCTCATGGTAGTGACAAATAGATAACTCTGATCTTTATTATGGCAGCCAGCCTATACAGCCTAGCCTTCCATACCCCTCACAGAATGTTTACATCACAGCAGTATAAACTGGTTGCTAATTTTTTTGCCCGCAAGTTTGATACTATTATACCACTATTCCTCTGTTTGATTCAAAAGATTATGCCTTTATTGAGACTAAGATTATTTCATTTTATTATTGATGGGAATTTTAAGTTCTAGACTACATCATGTCTGTGTCTATGAAGCTCTCGAATGAGGAAGCAAAACACATTTATATGCACTACCCCCCCCCCCCCACGCACACACACACATAAATGACTGCCAAATAGTAACACAATTTTAGCCCCAAATAAAGAACGGTCACAAAAAAAAGACTGCAGATTAAGTATCATTGGCAAATTCTAGGAGAGAATGAATTTGTTGATACTGTGTATTGACAACCATTAGTTATACTATTTACTTGCAGCATTTCTTACATGTTTCCATTTGACTAGTTAAAATATATAAAAACAATGCCCATTTACTGGGACACTTCATCACTAGCAGTACTTGATTAAAGGCATCTTTCATGAATTAGATTCAATCAGGAGTTAATAACTGGTCGCAAGTCTAAGTGTTCTTTCCCCATGCCTTGCAATGTGCAGTACAGCCCAGAAAATGGAATGTTTCCATTCCAAGTCAGTGAGTACATAAGTGAATACTTTAGGTTCAGTTTTCTTTTAATCAGAGTTTGAGTCTGCTAACATGTGAAATTTTTCTATTTTTCTTAAAGCTCTTCCAACAAGGAACTATCTTTGTACTCTAATAGTTGTTTTGATGATTTCTTCCCCTATCTCTGGCTTGTCATTTTTATGAATATTTGCAGTGGAGAAAAGGGTAAATTTCCCATTATACAACGACCCCCCCATTAATATTCAAAAACGTGCACGCTGATTGGTCAGCGTGCAGGTTGTAAATCAGAGTTATAGTAATGGAAAAAGGTCCGGTCGCCCGGACTTTTTCCATTACTACAACTCTTTTTTTACAGCAACGGAGAACGCAAGATCTCCATTGCTTCACACTGTCTCGCTATGTTAAACGAGTTTAACATAGCGAGGCAGCTTTAAAAGAGCAATGGAGATTCTCCGTTGCTTTTTTAAAGCTGTCTCACTATGTTAAACTCCTTTAACATAGCGAGACAGTTTGTAAAAAGCAACGGAGATCTTGCTTTCTCCGTTGCTTTTTTCAAAACTGTCTCGCTATGTTAAATGGGTTTAACATAGCGAGACAGCTTTAAAAAAAAGCAACGGAGACTCCGTTGCTTTTTTTAAAGCTGTCTCGCTATGTTAAACCCATTTAACTTAGCAAAACAGTTTGTAAAAAGCAACAGAGATCTTGCTTTCTCCATTGTTTTTACCGACACTTCTGATGTACTGCGTAGGCATATGCAGGCGCAGTACATCAAAACTGCCGCAGAATGCCAGACAGCTGCGGAAGGGCAGCAAGGAGGCATTATACAATGCCATTATTTAAGAAAAGTAATTATTTTTTTTTCTTAAATAATGTCATTGTGTAATAGCAATAACCCACTTCTGGGTGTGGGTAATGCTGGATTTACCCACGGTTGGCTTTGTTTGGCCACTCGGGCTTCGCCCTTGTGGCCAAACCATGCCAACCGCGGGTAAATCCAGCATTACCCACACCCAGGCATGGGTTATTGCTATATTAAAACATGTCAATGTTGATTCTGGTACAGTGAGTATCAGGGAATTTACCATTGTCCCCAGTGTGGTGTGATCTCAGAGTTAGTATATCTAATTTGCAGGAGTTGTGGGGAACACTGCCCCCCACGTGGACCCCCTGCAAAAATGTAGATTTGTTTTACATTCAAGTTTTCAGAAACTTGAACATATGGTACTCTATAACATGACAATAAACCTATTACACCAGGTAGTTGTGCAACCATACCTGCTGGCTGTTCTGGTTTGTACTGCTACCTACTTCAGATACTTCCACCAGTACTGTGCAGACAGGAAGGCTGGAAGGAATGATCCTGAAATATGCCTATATACAGCAATCTCAGAAGCACATTTTGAGACAAGCACATAGTGATTACCATGCATTCACCATATGAATGCTTTATACTCTGCATCTAACCCCTGATTTCTAGCTGCAGCTTAGACAACAAATCTGGTCCACCATATCTTGGAGTGCTAGTCATTTCTTTGCTGTGACTTGAAAAAAATATACAGTCTGCCAAACTCTGTATTTTTAAAACCTACTACAACAGTAGAGTTGACAATATTTCACTTTAGCCTATGTGTTCCCCAATGACATATTTCTTTGACTTTGCTTAAGAAAATAATCTAATTCATCATTTTTATTCTTTTTACCATAAAGTATTAATGTTTTGCACATTTTATGTCATTATATTATCTTTGTAATTATACCTAGTGATTAAGAAGAGAAATAAAGTCAAAGTTGAAGTTGTTATGTTTATGTCCACTCACACATCAGATGATTTTCTAGTCACAGCATGGTGATACCTAACATCCGAAGTCATGGTGGATAAGAGGGAACAATCATCTCTTTCTGGTGAGAGTACTGATTACAGGTGCCATTTTGTAATTTCTAGGTGTTTATGAGCACTAGCACAGGGACTTCCGGAACTGATTATTAAGAAAGAAAGTGTAGACTTGCTTGTGAGGTGCAGGCACCAAAAACATTGGATAATAGCATGTAATAAAGCTCTAATTGTTATCATCTCCAAATATGGTCTCGGGGAGGGATCTGATTAATTGACTCACTAGTAGCCCTGGGGTCTTGCTTTAGAAACGTGTTCATATTCCTGACATAGTCAGACATAAAATAAGCAGTTCTGGAAGGATTATATCACCTCTGAGGAATGAATGAGCTGGCTGATTGCAGTAGTCACACATATCCGCAAGTGCAACTTGTGTTGCCGTGTAGCTTGCCTAAGGATGCAACTTTCTTGTTGTCAAAGGTATCACTCAATCAGTATCTGGCCAGACTTACCAAATCTGTGCTGAACTGTGATTCATTACATTAGTGCATAGAGTGAATAGTATTTACCTTATAATTCTCTGTGTAGCAACTGACGTGTATGCTGTACAATCAACAGTCCCTGCATGTATGTGGTTTTAGTGTATATGACCTTTGCAGGTGTACCGTTAAGTAGTGGCAGTCTCAGATGTCTATCAAAAACATGTATTTGTTACCACAGAGCAATGTCTTCTGGGATAAGGGGAATCATGTGTGGAATTCTGTCCAGCATGCAGTGTCAGCTAAGGTTACATCCTGCAAGCTGAGATATGGCTTAGCTACATAATGAGCAGACCTATACTACATAGTCTTAGGCCATACTGTCTGCAACAACTTAAGTCTTTGCTAAGGCACAGCATAGCTCTAATGAGGAATAAGAGCCTTGCTACTTAAGTTCTGCATTATCTTCATCTGAGTTGCAGTGTAATCACAATGTCTTTTCCTATTGTACTATGCGTTTCATTGGTCAGTGTCAGGTATATTTTGGACTTGTACCATTACACTACCAGCAGTTGTATTAATATCTACCAGTGCTTTTGACTTTACTGGCATATTCCTTGTGTATTTCCTCAAAAATATACATAATTTTATATCACATTTATAAAGACACTTACTCTGAATGGCCAGACATAGTATTTTATCTGACATATATGCAATATAACTTGCTTTGTGTACTTATTTATTTGTATTTGATAACATAAGCAGATAATTCATCCACATGGATCATTATCAGGCTCATACTAGTTTATGAATTATACATAATGCAAAGCAGAACAAATGACAGAATACCAAATTGGCTTCAGCATATCATATTAACTGTTTTATAATGGATACGTTGACTAGTACATACAAACCATTACTGACCTTAACAAAAACAAAAACAGTTTTATGAAGACCTGGAGGTAACTGTAATAAGAAGACTGCCTGGTATGAGTGCTTTCAGACTATGTAACATTCCCTCTGTCAAAACATTTCCAGTTAGCTTACTTTAAGGGATATGTATTTAGTTCATTCCTGAATTTAGAGAAGGAGAAGGGGTCCCTTGCCTGTTTGAAGATAGATTCCCAGATCTAAAGGATCAAGATTAAGATGGAATGCTCATTCTTGCTTAGACTGTGAATGGTGTAGACAGGTAGGAGATGGTGGAGATAAGGGATCAGAGGCTGTATGGAGAATGTCTTTCTAGGAGTCTACTGACGATGAAGGGATAGATTTCTCTGTTGATGAGTTTCAAAATTATGGACCTGAGAAGGATGGTGATTCTTAGGGATGCAGACAGACAGTTAACTTTAGTTAGGTTATGACAGGGGTGTTCTCTTTAATGGGAACGAACTTTAAATGTATGCAGTTGGAAATGATTTGTAAAAGGGATAGGATTCTTGCAGAGATAGAGGCAATTGGTGGCAAATTCGATCTGTGGGAGGAGGACATCTTTGCCTGTAGCAGACCTACTTCTAGGGAAAGAAGCGTGAAATTCTCTTGGCTCAGAAAAGCTGTTTATTAACTTTCACTTTAGTTGCTTGAATGTGCCATTGGAAGTTGAATGAAGAGTCTAATCAGACACTTAGGTATCGGCAGATAGGGATGTTCTCTACTGTTTCATTTTCAAGTCTAAGTACCAACTGTGTCTTTTTTGAGTTTTTGGGTCTTCCAAAAGCATAGCATTGTTTTACATTTTGAAGTAGTTTGTGATATCTGAGATACTGAGTAAGAAGTTTTAAGTCCACTTGGAACAAAGCTTTTGATGAAGGAGGAGAAGGGTTTGACCTGTAGAAGACCATGTCCTCTCAGTGTAGTGGGGTAGGCAAGCTTGGGATGTCAATGGACAGCTTGGTAAAGTATAATGACAATAGAAATAGTGATATTATTAACCTTCAAGGAACACCTTTATGGTGGGCAGGATTTAAAGGATGATGAGCCCTGTTATACCATAAAAGATCTACATAATAGGAAGTTGTCAGATCATTGCAAAGTTCAGGAGCTGATGCTTCTTTTTTGTAGAGAGTTAAATAGAAAATAATGGTCTACAGTGTCAAAGGCCTTTGTTAAGCCTAGAAACATTGATCCTGTTAGGTTAACCTTTTCCTTGTTTTGCAAGGTATCATTAGTTAATGAGTAGATTGCAGTCATTGTGCTACATCCTGACCAGAACTCATGGAAGTAGGGAGATTTTGCAAGTTCTGTATTTACTGGATGAATTTGTCATACATTTATTTTTCTAATATGCATCATGAGGTGAGTCTAAAGTCATTGATGGAAGAGGGGTTAGTGTTGGTAATAAATTGTCTACCTGTTTTTTTTTTCCATTAATGGGACATAACACATTTGCTTAGGCAGTTATTATCAATGTGTTTAAGTGGTGGGATCATGTGGTCTTTATAAAAGGAAATTAACTATCATTTCTGGCAGAGACATCAGAAGGAATGTTGTGTACAGCTTTGGCAATGGCCTTGATGGTAATGGCTTTGAAATAAAAAGGTATGTAGTCTATGAGGAACTCATGTTGGATGTAGAAGGTTGTTAGGGTGCATTGGTGTTCAGCATATTAGAAAATTCAAGTAGAAAGTTTTGAGTTGTAAGTTGGCTGTTGGGGGATGGAGTGGTATTATTTAGAAGAGGGTCTTCAAGGCTAGTTCTATGAGATATGCTACTGACATGTTAGAGGAAATCTGGAGTCTAATTATTAGTGGGAAATGGGAGTCCTGAGGTTTGCATAGGAAAGTTGTGAGAGCATAAGTTATATAATTGGGGTTGTCTTGTCTAAGGTGGTCAACCCAGTCATACAGTAAGAGTTGTAGTTTCTTTTTCATTTTGGTTGGGATTTTGTGCAGAAAATGATTTGGGAGGATGGGGCTTTCATGAGTAGAGATTTCAAAGAGAAGGTCCTGGAGCAGTGATTAAAGATAGTAGGATGAAGGATGGACATGTTTTGAATGGACGAGGGGTCATTTGTGATAACAAGGTCAACCGTTATGTGACTGGAGGAAGAAGAGTGGAAATGAATGAAGTCTTCATAGGTTCATAGGTAGGTACTAGGCTATTAGCCCTAGGGCCTATATAAGCCTAGCCAAAAGGTATCTTGGCTTTCGCCACCCAAGAAAATAATTTTCCTGTGCCCCTGTTGAGCAGAGCTACAGAAGTGATCCCCGGGGTGAATTTCCTATTTCCCATCCAATCATCAAGATTTTTCTTGAAGAGTGGTAATGAGGAGCTCTGTTTGACATAGATAGGTAGTCTGTTCCAGAGTATGGGAAGTCTCTGGAACAGGAATCTATCTATCCAGCATGTTCTGTTTATTGTTGTGAGAAGGTTTAGGTTCCTAGAGCATGTAGCTTGAAGGGATTGGGATTTCTGTAAGTGGAGCATGTCCAACAGCTCTGGGTTTCACATAGCTTTGCATGTTAGGCAGAGATCGCCTCTGAGTAGGCAATATGCGACGGCGTAAAGCTGGAGTTTTTGGAGACGGTCTGCATAGGGCATATGTTTGAGGCCAGTAATCCTCTTTGTGAGGTATTTCTGTGGCCTTTCCAGTTGTTGTAGATGTCTTGTCGGGTACATACCAAAAGGGGCATTGTACTCTATAATCGGTCTAATGAGTGATGAGTAGAGGGGAACAATGACCTCTTGTTTTCTGGATGAGAAACCTTTTGTGATGAGGTGAGCCACATAGAAGGATTTCCTGACCACTGTGGTGATGTGATTATCAAAGGAGAGACTACTGTCCACCTGTGTCCCAAGGTCTCTTATCACACTTTTGGTGTTAAGTAGACTACCACTTATGTGGTAGTTCATGGGTATAGAGTTTTTACCAAAGGGGATGACAATACACTTTTTGGTATTGAGCTTCAGGCCATGGCTTTGACACCAGGCATCTGTCTCAGTGAAGCCCTTTTGTAGTATGTCCACATTGTTAGGAGTTTCAATTATGGCTCCTAGTTTGCAGTCATCTGCGGACTTTGTTAGCCAAACACCTTCTGTGTTAGCCTGTACTTCAGAGAAGTAGATACCAAACAGGAGAGGACCCAGGACTGAACCCTGTGGTACTCCACTTGTCACTGGTCTGAATTCGGATTTGGAGTCTGCTACTTTCATAGTGTGGGTTCTGTCCATGAGCCAGTTGGCAACCCATCTTGTGACATAGGGATTTATACCTAGTTTAGTGAGCTTATCTATAACTCAAGAGTGGGGGATGCTGTTGAAAGCCTTGGCGACATCTAGATAAGCTGTGTTAACCACTTTACCCTCATCTATGGCTTTGGTGACTGCTTAAAAGAAGTCAATCAGGTTTATGAGACATGATCTGCCTTTTACAAACCCAAACTGGGTAGGGTCCAGAGTTTGGTGATTACCAATGTCTTTGCTTGTGAGTTCCATGATGATAGGTTCCATGGCCTTGCACACCAGGCTCATCAGGCTAATGGGGCGGTAATTCCAGGGGTCTGTCGTGGCTCCCCCTTTGTGGAGTGGGATAACTGTGGTGGTGCACCATTCAGTGGGCACAAAGTCTGAGGTGAGACTATAATTGAACATGGTACTTAGGTAGAGTGCCAGTTCATTCTGTAGTTCATGTAGATCGCAGCCTGGGGTAATGTCAGGTCCCATGGATGCTGTGTTCTTGGCATTGGAGAGTGTGTTTTTTACCTGTGCAGCCGTGATTACAGAAAATTTGCATTCTTTCGGTATAGAGATGGGCCCTCTATGGGGTGAGAGGGAGGTAAAGTTAGCACTGAACCTATCTGCCAGGATGTTGGCAATATCAGTTGGTTTTGTATAGTTAGTGCCATTGTGCTGTAACTCAGAGCAGATATGAGTGCTGCCATTGAGATTCTTGACATAGCAATAGAATGCTTTGTGGTTGTCTTTAGAGTCAGTGGCAATTTTGTTTTCGTAACTAGCTTTGGAGGATTTTATGAGGGATCTCAGTTTCTTACTGAGGTTGACCAGGGAGTTGCTCCAGTCATGGGATTTTACTCTTTTTTGCAACAGTTTCTTTCTTCTGTTGTAGAGTTTGTTTATGGCAGAGGACCACCAGATTGGCTTCCTTTTTTTGGAGGATAGTATCTTGGTTCTGTTTGGGATAACATGATCAATACAATCGTGCAAGTGCTTATAAAGTGCATTTGTGTAGGATTCAGCAGTCATACCTCTATTGTCCATCTGCATGGGTGTCATGAAGTTTGCCACTTCTGTCTTAAGAAGTGTGCAGTTGGCTTTGGAGAAGTTTTTTATGGTGGTTTCCCTAATTGGGGGTGGGGGCGGGATGTGGATGTCTAGGGTGATTAGCTTGTGGTCGGATCTGACCAATGAGGAATTGACCTCTGTTATAGAACACCGGTTGCCCATGTTGGTAATGACCAAGTCTAGGATATTTCTGCCCCTGGTGGGGGTGTGAATAAGTTGATCCAAGATGTTGGAATTTATGAATTCCAGAAAACGTTGAGCAAAAGAGTTGGTACATGAGTAGTTTTCCCAGTTAATGGTGGGGTAGTTGAAATCGCCCATTATTAGGGTGTTGGGTTGTACTTTAATACTTTCCAGTGTATCAAGAAATGAGGAGTGGGAATCCTGGGGCATGGTGGGGGGTCTGTAGCAAGCTACGATTTGGATTGCGGTTTTGCCCAGAGTTAGTTGCACTTGGATAATCTCAGATGCATTATGCTGTGCAACTAGCATGGAGGTGTGGATATCCTTAATAAATATGGACACGCCTCCACCTTTAGTGCTTCATTTTGGGTTAGGTGGCTGAAAGGTGTGGTATGAATTATAGCCTGGTAATGCAGGGGTGCTGTCTGGAGCTTTGAACCAGGTCTCTGTCACTGCACAGATGTCGATGTTCTCCATTTTAAGGAGTGCCTCGAGTGAGTGCATTTTGAGGTTTAGACTTCTAGCATTGAGTAGCATTACCCTTAGATTGTGCTTGCTTGTACCTGTTATGGTGGTGAATTTGTCATTTGAACCTTGCCTAAAAAAGGCACTATAGGGGTGGCAAGAGCCTTAGCCAGTATCCAGAATCCCAAGGGCGACAGATGCAGGCCATCTCTGGCAAAGCATCATGGCCTGTCGATCATGTCATCCCAGGTAGACAAATACTGGATCCCCTTAGAATGACACCAGAAGCTTAGCCAATTGTTGAAGTCAATCATTTTGTCCTTGTACTGTGGTATCATTCTGGGTGATGGCAGGATGCTACTCAGGGCTAGGGTCATACCTGCCTGGGCTACAAGATCGGACAGCTCCTCCATGTCTCTTTTCAAAGATAGTGGATATGGGTTTGATCTTATAATTGATGTGATGAATGAAGTAGTAAAAAACAGGTATACTACATATGAACCTATATTCTTATCGCGTAAGGCATTTAGAGATAATAATGACCATATTATGTTGGGGGATGGTAAATTGAGATATGTCACCTCTTATAATGCTATGACATATATAGTTAGAAATATAATTAATAAATATTGGATGGTGCTAATGGCATCTGAAGATATTAAGACAATTATAGGCAATAAGCCACAATTTGCGTATAGAAATATGAAAACCTTAAAAAATATGTTATGTTATAAAGATTTTAGAAGTGAGGTAGAAAGACCATCCAGTTTGGTAAGGAAGGGTACATTTTGCTGCTACAACTGTAGTTGTTGTGGTGACATTATGCCTAATGACATTAATAATACATTTAGAAATAGTTCTTTTATACATCCATCAACAAATAAGATATTTGTATGTCATGTATCAGCTATTTGTGCAATTAGTAATGTTGTTTACCTAGCGACCTGCACTGCTTGTTCCTCTTTTTATGTAGGGAAAACAACTAGAAAACTGAAGGAACGTATAATAGAACACAAGTCTGAGATAAGAAGAGAATGTGAGAATAATGCTTTATTTAAACATATAAAAGCCTACGGCTTGAATCATAGTTTTAAATTTAGGGTCATTGATAATATTTATGCATCTGACAGAAGTGGAGATTTGGGGAATTCACTTGAAATAAGAGAATTTGAGTGGATTATTAGATTGTCAGCTGATGCTTTACCTGGCCTGAATTCTGCTGTTTCCTTGAAGCCAATATTACTTAGAATACAGCGTACAAAACTGAAATAACATGTTCAATTTAATGTCTTAAACTTTTTTAAGAAAACAAGTTTATTTTTATAATTGTTTGAAATGTTGTTATGAGATTCCTTTATATGCATTTATATATGTATTTTTACTTGTTGAGAATGTATTTCTGATCATATGACTTTTGGGCTGCTAGTCATATTGTTGTATTAGACTCCTATTTAAAAAACTGTTTTTCTACTGGACCTTTGAGAAACGGTGTTGAACCTGAAAGCTTTGTGTTATATAAAGGTGTTTCTTTGCTCAACTGTGGTGTTTTTTTACTAGACTTTGATTCAGCTGGTTGTCGCTAACATGATGGCAGGATGCTACTCAGGGCTAGGGTCATACCTGCCTGGGCTACAAGATCGGACAGCTCCTCTATGTCTCTTTTCATGTAGTCCAGGGAGGTACGTCTCAGGTCATTCACACCAACATGGACAATGACAGTGTCATATTTGTACTTGTTGTGGAGTGACCTGAGTGCATGCATTATGTGGTGGATCCTGGCACCTGACAGGCAGCTGACATAACTTTCTCCTTGTTTAGCCTGGTGAGTGGAACATCAGTGTGCCTGACTATAGAGTCACCTATGACTAGAGTGTTGGGTACGTTATGCCTTATGGGCTGTGGTTGAGTGGCACACTGAGTTTGTGGGCTATGTGTCATTTGGGTTGTGTTGGGGGGTGGAGTTTGCTTGTGTTTCTGCTTTGGAGGTCCCTGATGCTTGGGCAGGTTTTTATTTAGAGCCTCCGCGATTGTAGGTGTGTGTTTTATGTTTCTATGTGTGTGTTTTGGTGGTGTAGGTTTTGAGGGACTATGCAATGAGTGTGGTGTGGTGCAAGTGTTTACCTTCTCCTCTTGACTGTCTAGTCCAGTCTTGGGTGAAGAGAGCTTTCCTTCCAGTTTGGCTATATAAGTGCATCTCTCACAGGTTGCAGTGTTGGGTGGTAGGAGGAGAGGGTTGTCTGTGTACATGAGGCAATTGTTTCATTGCCCCAAGATGCCCCGATTCAGCAGGTAGACAGGAGAAATCACCGGGAGCTGACCCTTAGACATGCCTGGATAGGTGCTTATTTATTAAGTGCTAAAAACTGCATGCCTGGATAGGTGCTTATTTATTAAGTACTAAAAACTGCTTTCCTCTAGACAAGTGAGGAAAGTTGAGTGCTGTAGTAATTTGCAGCTTATTTAGTGCTTACAATGAGTTCTGAACAAGTGCTGAGTTCAAAGAAACATATTTGAGTGCTGAAACTAGAAAACTGGCTAGTTCTAAGAAACAAAATTAAGCTAGAAGGCTTCCCTCCAACACAGAAAGGCCTGGGGGCTCAGAAACCTACAGTCTAGACCACTTACAGGAAAGGCAGAAAACAAGCTTAAAAAAATTTTTTTTTCTTGGCCAGATGTTCTCTTTGTACACAGAAGGAGTGCCTGAAATCAGAATATGATCTTACTGCACTCAGTTGAGTGAGCAAATGAGATGGCCCAGAAGGAGTATCCAAACACAAATTTACAAGAGGGGCGGACAGTTTCAAAGCCACCAAGATTAACACCAAAACAAAACCAGGGAGGGTGGATGGGGAACTAACTGAAAAAACAGTCAAAACTTCCACTTCGGTTAATATTTAATGCAACACAAATAAATCAATTAAAATGCTGTATTATTTGAAAAAAGTGCAGATAAAAGGTACTTAAATTCTCTTATACGTCCAGTTGAATACAGCTACAAGTTGCAAGAGACTGAGACTAGATAGCATGTCATAGTTCCTTGAAAATGTATGGCAAATAGCATGACAGTCAAAGGTAAAGCAAAAATTAAAACATCTGCCTGAAGCATTTAAAACAAACCATGCTATGCCTCCTAAAGAAGGTAATTAATTAGTGTCTGTCATTGAATCACCTTTAAATGGCTTATTTAATATTTAACATGATATGGCATACCGTTTCTTGAATTTACAGTGCACATACAACCAGATTAGCATAATGTAGCCCTGTTTTGTACACGTTACATCAGGTCTTTTCTATTCTACTTTCATCACACCATAAAGGGTTACTCATGCAGCCATCTAAGCAGAGTGCAAGTGTGCCATGTGATCAGAGTTTGCGATTGTCAAAAGGGGTACTGAAGGCAAACATAATAAAACACTTCTCCAGAACCATTCTGTAAATGTATTTTTATTGATGTTCAGTTAATGTTTTATATCATCAGCAGTGTTGAGCAGATTAGTAACATCTGACTACAAGTGCTTTTCAAATGCATTATGGTACATTTTTTAGAAGTTCACAGCCAGGCATATGTAACTGTAAATGCAGTGACAGCACTTTTTTTAATTTAGGAATGTGTCACATCATGTAACATTATCTGCACATTGTAACACTAGAGATTCATTACTGTAGGCCATATTTATGAGCAGGATGCAATTTTAGGCTAGAGTTTCTAATATACTGTTGTACTATGCAGCTGGTAGCAGAGTAGACATGTGAGTAAAGTGAGGGCATAAATGCAAAGCTTGCAGGGCTGTGCATTTCAACATGATTAACATAATATTAATGTCTATGCATCTTATTTTTGTCAGAATTTAGTGTACAGTATTTACAATAATTTACATGACTGCATGTGCCACACCTGAATGAGACCGTACCGTTTGGACCTCTCAGACCACTGTACTGCCTGGGAGCCTTATGTAAGTTGAGAAGACAGGATGTGGTATATTGACAAATATTTTCTTTCTACCTTTTTTTCAGAGAAAAATTTTATTTAAATATTTCTGTTTGGATGATGATAAAATGTATGAAGTGGTGTGCTGACAGTATTTTTTATCAGCATTTTCCTAAAACATTTATGTTGGTGGAGTGATTGAGCTGTGTTTAGTACCACATTGGAAGACATTTTGCATCAACAGAAATTGCATGAAATGTGTACATGTGCAAGGGATACTGGAGCGATGAGCTGTTAGTAGTTCCGAACAGGGATACGTTTTTTGTATGTATAAATACAAAGTCATGCAATTTGTTTGTTGGAATGCAATCTATCTTATGCTATTCACAGAAGAAACTGCATTAATGGTGCTTCTTTTGGTAGATCAAGTTACTGTCAGCTGCCTGCTGGGTGCCAGGATCCGCCACATAACACACACACTCAGGTCACTCCACAACAAGTACAAATATAACTCTGTCATTGTCCATGGTGTGATTGACCTGAGATGTACCTCCCTGGACTACATGAAAAGAGACATGGAGGAGCTGTCTGATCTTGTAGCCCAGGCAGGTATGCCCCTAGCCCTGAGTAGCATCCTGCCATCACCCAGAATGATACCACAGTGCAAGGACAAAATGATTGACTTCAATAATTGGCTAAGCTTCTGGTGTCATTCTAAGGGAATTCAGTATCTGTCTGCCTGGGATGACATGATCGACAAACCACTATGCTTTGCCAGAGATGGCCTGCACCTATCACTCTTGGGATTCTGGATACTGGCTAAGGCTCTTGCCAACCCTATAGTGCCTTTTTTAGACAAGGTTCAAATGACAAATTCACCACCATAACAGGTACAAGCAAGCAAAATCTGAGGGTAATGCTACTCAATGCTAGAAGTCTAAACCTCAAAATCCACTCACTCGAAGCACTCCTTAAAATGGAGAACATCGACATCTGTGCAGTGACAGAGACCTGGATCAAGGCTCCAGAGAGCACCCCTGCATTACCAGGCTATAATTCATACCACACCTTTCGACCACCTAACCTGGACCAAAACACTAAAGGTGGAGGCGTGTCCATATTCATTAAGGATATCTACACCTCCAGGCTAGTTGCTCAGCATAATGCATCTGAGATTATCCAAGTGTAACTCACTCTGGGCAAGACCACAATCCAAATTTTAGCTAGCTACAGATCCCCCACCATGCCCCAGGATTCCCACTCTTCATTTCTTGATACACTGAAAAATATTAGGGTACAACCTAACACCCTAATAATGGGTGATTTCAACTACCACACCATTAACTGGGAAAACTACCCATGTACTAACTCTTGTGCTCAGTGTTTTCTGGAATTCATAAATTCCAATGCCATGGATAAACTTATCCACACCCCCACTGTTGGGCAGCAATATCCTAGACCTGGTCATTACCAATATGGGCAACCAGTGTTCCACACCAGAGGTGAAGTCCTCATTGGTTAGATTTGACCACAAGCTAATCACCATAGACATCCACATCCCACCCCCACCCCTCATTAGGGAAACCACCATAAAAAATGTCTCCAAAGCCAACTTCACGCTTCTTAAGACAGAAGTGGCAAACTTCACGACACCCATGCTGACGGACAGTGGAGGTACGACTACTGAATCCTACACAAATGCACTTTATAAGCACTTAAATGAGTGCATGGATCGTGCAATCCCTAACAGAACCAAGATGCTATCCTCCAAAAAAAAGGAAGCCAATCTGGTTGTCCCCTGCCATAAACAAACTCTACAAACAGAAGAAAGAAACTGTTGCAAAAAAACAAACTCTACAAACAGAAGAAAGAAACTGTTGCAAAAAAGAGTAAGATACCATGATTGGAGGTACTCCCTGGTCAGCCTCAGTAAGAAGTTGAGATCCCTCATGAAATCCTCCAAAGCTGGTTATGAAAACAAAATTGCCACTGATTCTAAAGACAACCACAAAGCATTCTATAGCTATGTCAAGAATCTCAATGGCAACACTCAGCTCTCCTCTGAGTTACAGCCCAATGGCACTAAATATACAGGACCAACTGATATTGCCAACATCCTGGCAGATTGGTTCAGTGCTAACTTTACCCCCCTCTCAACCCCCAAAGGGCCCATCTCTATACCAGAAGAATGCAAAGTTCCTGTAATCATGGCTGCACAGGTAAAAACACACTCTCCAAAGCGAAGAACACAGCATCCATGGGACCTGACAACATCCCAGGCTGCGTTCTACATGAACTACAGAACAAACTGGCATTCCACCTAAGTACCATGTTCAATCATAGCCTCACCTCAGGCTTTGTGCCCACTGAATGGCACACAGCAATGTTTATCCCACTCTACAAAAAGGGAGCCACCACAGACCCCGGGAACTACTGCCCCATTAGCCTGATGAGCGTGGTCTGCAAGGCTATGGAATGTATCACCATGGAACTTATAAACAATGACATTGGTAATCTCCAAACCCTGGACCCCACCCAGTTCGGGTTTGTAAAAGGCAGATCATGTCTCCTAAACCTGATAGGCTTCTTTGAAGCAGTCACCAAAGCCGTAGATGAAGTTAAGGTGGTTCACACAGCCTATCTAGATCTCACCAAGGCTTTTGATACCATCCCCCACTCTGGAATTATAGATAAATTCACTAAACTAGGTATAAATCCCTATGTCACAAGGTGGGTTGCCAACTGGCTCACTGACAGAACCCACACTGTGAAAGTAGCAGACTCCAAATCCAACTTCAGACCAGTGACAAGTGGAGTACCATAGGGTTCAGTCCTGGGTCCTCTCCTGTTTGGTATCTACTTTTCTGAAGTACAGGCTAACACAGAAGGTCTTTGGCTAATGAAGTTTGCAGTTGACTGCAAACTAGGAGCCATAATCAAAACTCCTAACGATGTGGACATCCTACAAAAGGGCCTCACTGAGACAGATGCCTGGTGTCAAAGCCATGGCCTCAAGCTCAATGCCAAAAAGTGCATTGTCATCCCTTTTTGTAAAAACTCTGTACCTATGAACTACCACATAAGCGGTAGTCTACTTAACTCCCTAAAGTGTGA
The DNA here is from genome assembly GCF_019279795.1 of Protopterus annectens. Taxonomy (NCBI): domain Eukaryota; kingdom Metazoa; phylum Chordata; order Ceratodontiformes; family Protopteridae; genus Protopterus; species Protopterus annectens. The sequence continues at coordinate 888,766,123 of NC_056735.1, forward strand.
TAAGAGACCTTGGGACACAGGTGGACAGTAGTCTCTCCTTTGATAAGCACATTGCCGCAGTAGTCAGGAAATCCTTCTACATGGCACATCTCATCACTAAAGATTTCTCATCAAGAAAAAAAGAGGTCATTGTTCCCTTCTACTCATCACTCATTAGACCCATTATAGAGTACAACGCCCCTTTTGGTATGCACCTCACAAGACATCTACAACAACTGGAAAGGCCACAGAAATACCTCACAAAGAGGATTACTGACCTGAAACAGATGCCTTACACAGACCGTCTCAAAAAACTCCATCTTTACTCCATCGCATATCGCCTACTCAGAGGCGATCTCTGCCTAACATACAAAGCTATGTCAAACCCAGAGCTGTTGGACATGCTCCACTTAAAGAAACCCCAATCCATGTAAGCTACACTCTCTAGGGACCTAAAGCTTGTCACCACAATAAACAGAACATGCTGGAGGGATAGATTCCTGTCCCAGAGACTTCCCATACTCTGGAATAAACTACCTATCTATAGCAAACAAAGCTCATCATTGGCACTCTTCAAGAAAAATCTTGATGATTGGATGGGAGATAGGAAATTTACCCTGGGGATCACTTCTGTGGCTCTGCTCGACAGGGGCACATGAAAATAATTTTCTTGGGTGGTGAAAGCCAGGGTACCTTTTGGCTAGGCTTATATAGGCCCTAGGGCCAATAGCCTAGTACCTACCTATGAATCATGATGCTGAGTATTATGTGCTTTGTGTTCCTGTATTTTGTTGAATTTGTCGAGGGTTTCTACCTAGGAATGATGTGCAGGAAGAGTGGGTGGGCATTATTGGTATCACAGAAACAAGGGCCAATGACAAGAGGTGGTCGGACATGTAGATGTCTGGGTATAGGCTATTCAGGAATGACAGAAACGGGAGAGCTGGGGAGAGGTGTACTTAAAAAAGGACATCAGATATGAAGTTGTGGAGGAACAAGAACACCAAACTAAGCATATTACCAGGGTTATAAGCTGTGTTAAGTACCCTGATAAGTAAAGCACAGAGAGGGTTAGGGATCTGAAAGAGGAGAATGAAAGACTAGGGGAGAGAACAAAAAAGTGATGTAGAAAGTAAAGGGCAATGGTCATCATAGAGGATCTGAATCTGTGAGGAGTACACTGGGAGATTCTGAGCTACAGAGTAAAGAGGGACTGGGAGCTGACTGTGGTTTTGAGCCTAAGTGATTCAACCAATTTGTGCAGAACAGTACCAAGAAGGCTAGAATTTTCTATGTGTTCTTAGCCAAGGCAGAAGGTGTCATAGGCATCTAGGTTAAGACAGCAGTGATCATACTGCTGTGTGGATTAGAGTAAGGGGGAAGAGAAAACATAAAAGATAAAGATAATGGTGTGGGATTTTGCAAGAGTGTACTATGCTTAGCAAAGAAATGGAGAGCTATGGTGGAGTTTGATTCTTTCATGTGCTCTAATTGGATGCCGTTATGGGTAATTAATACCAAACACTTGTGCAGAAAAATATTATGTCTCAATGTCTAATTAGGCAGCAGTATAAAAATCTTAATTCTCCTAATCTAAGAGGTTATTCTTGAGGATGACCCCAAGATCCTTTGACCTAGATTAGTGGCAGCAAGGAAGGCAATTAAGAGAAACTGGAAGCTAAAGACATCTTATGAAATGACAAAGTCAGCAGCATTCATAGCAAACTAATATAGTCTGAATTTAGTCTAATACTGGTCACCAAAAAAAGCCTCAGTGGTTTAATTTAAAATTAATTTTATTCAAAGTGTATACATTGTAACTACAGTTTACATCTGGAAATTTCAGACTGAAACTTAAATGTCAGGATATCCTTTGCTTGAAGTCTGTAGATAAACACGAGTGATTTGTATTGGTAAAATGATAAAAGAGTCATATTTTATATAAAAATGATGTTTAGAACATAGCATGTGTTATTTTTCCCATCTTCTTCACTTATCTGAGACTATCTTCTCAAATCATTTGCCTTGCTCACAAGGATACTAAACAGAGGGCATATGACAGTTGCACAAAATATTTCTACAGCCTTTATTGAAGATGCTTAGTAAAGATATTCCAGCACACTGAAAGACATGAGAACAGAAATGAATTATGTGAACTCACAGCATTATAAGTAGTAAATGGGAGAATAAACAGGATATGTAACATGGGGGAAACGTTGTAAAAAGTAATTATTTTGTGGTGATGATGACAAGATCCGGAAATATGTAGCTGGAATATGAGTTGTAGCGTTGGCATATATGGGGTATTAGGAGTATATAAGAGAAAAAATAAAGTGCTATGGATTAAGAATGAATAGTACAACTGCCAAGGAACCAGCTGCAACACACATACAAACATGGCAGATGTGTGTACTCTGCTTACATATTCACAAATATGAAGGAAGACATGTTGCTTTTAATTAAGTTTTACTAATTCATCATCCTATGTCTGCAGCATATACTCCTCCTACCTAAATGGCATTATAATTGGGTGTTTATTGTAGTCTTGTTTCATACTGGGATGCTCATGGAATATAACACTGTGGAGCAATGAGAGTGTTAAAACAGATATGGGTCACTGAACTCAATGTATTTGTATTGCATTTTTTCTTGGTTAAGACTTCTCTTAACTATTGTGTCATGCACTCGCTGTTATCACAGAGGTGATGTCTGTAACTGTGCCTTGTGTACCCTATCCAGATGAGGTTACCCCCTTATGCATACCACAACAAATGATTATAGCTGTAATGAGAGCAAACTTACTAAACATTTGAAATTAGAGTAGGAAAGCATCATACCACAACTCTGAAGGAGTTCATAGTTTAAACATGAACAATAATGACATCTAACTTCACTCTAACCCACCATTTCACACACTGCTATGTGAAGTATTTACAAGTGGAAGTATCTCTTTTCAATCAAGGTTTCTTCTATTGCTGCCACAGAGAGTAGGGCTTCTACTGCAGGGGGGTTCGCATATCCTGTTTCTGACTGGTCCTACAGCTCCAGTGCCATTTCTTTGAACCTGGAACTCTAAAGTCATGATCAGGGATTCTTCCTTCACACAAAACTTATTAAAATACAGTTATATATATAAGAGATAAAAAATAGAATGTATCCTTTTGCAATGATTCTTTTTTAAATTATACACTGCATATTGTAGTATATCAGTGTTATTTTATATGTGTGCTGCTCATCAAAAGTCCTTTATTTCTTGAAATGTCTGGTATTTATATACCTGTTCTACATATATGTGATACAGAACAGAGGCATGACAACAAAAAGCATATAGAGCTACTGTTTGTTACACTGATTATTTAAAATGTGTGGATTAATTGTTAAAAAGCACCACCTTATACTGTACAGAATAAACAGACTTAGGTTTGTGTTTCTGCATTTGTTGCCATTGTTGTCAAAGTTATATGGGCAATTCCTCCCTAGTTAGTGACCTGAAATTATAAAGATTTAGAAAAGCCTACCTAGAGTTAAAAACACATCAGAACTCAAGAAAGTAAAACATAAATTTCCTCTGTCTAACAGTTTTTGTGTTGTTTTTTTGCTGTGAAGTTGCATTATCAGCAATTTGGAATATTCCATGTCACTGCAAATAATCTAACAAAATGCGTATAATCTTCCTAAATTGACTTTCTTACTGATGAAGCATTACATTTCATCAGCTTTCTTTCTCCAAAATGATTCTCTCTAAGTACAAGTATTGGATCACTTAGAGTCTGAGAAAAATATAAATGAAAATATGATCTTGCTCTGTTCTCCACCATCAATTCATGCCTCTGCCTATGTCTCTCTATCTCTCTGGCTTTCATTCCCCCCTATGTCTGGTATCCCCGAGTCCCTCTATCTGTATCTCTTCTGTTCATTGTCTCTAAGGAGAGATCAAGTAATTCTGAAAGAAACAGAAAAGGCTTTAAGTCCTACAAACATTTTAACTGCACATCCCAAACAACTATTATTATCATTATATTCAGTATCATAGTGTGGCTTTCCACCTGCAATGCAAAATGAGATAGATATGATGTAACTGTTCCAGTAGGCTCTAAGGAGAGTTGCATCAGAAACTAAAACCACGAGTCCAATTTAAAAGTTTGTAAAAGATACATATCATTTGGGTCCAGTAATAATTAGATCACCGGAGAATATTAATTATGCTGTTTTCCTATGACAGCTATAAGCAGAGCAGGATTTGAATATTTGTATGCATCTAGGGATATATCTAAAAATGTTCACAGATAAATATGTGGATGATTACAAATACAGAAACTAATGGTAGTTGCATATTGCAAATGAATAGTTCTTGCTTGTGGTCAATGAGCATTAAAATTAATAATTTTGCTGAACTTATTTTATGTTGTACTGCAGCCAAATTAAAATATTAATTAAAAAGAACACACAAGTAAACATTCCAAAGTAATGAGACATGAATAATTTCCCACAATAAAAGCTAAAATATTTAATTCTCATTTTAACTACTGAACTGTAAATGAAATAAATTTCAAAAGACATACTTACTGGTGCTGTCTATTACAAGTACTTGTGTACTAGTAGCTCATGATAGACTTTAGCTGCCACTTCCTCTAAATGGCAGGTGCCCTAGTTTCCATTTGCTTGATCCTACTTTATTACCTAGCCTTCTTATCACCTAGTGCTACAAAATTGCATAGCCCAACCAGAGTCCTAACTCTTATCATAAAACTCCAATATGACTCCTAACCCTAAACTGAACCCTTGCTCCCTAACCCTAGCCCCAAACCTAACATTCTGTTCACTTTCCCTAAACATAAAGTCTACCATTGCTCCCTAAACCTAAAGCATCACTCCCCCTTCTCCCTGAACCTAAAGGCTTCAATTGCTCCTTAAATCTAAAACTTCAGTCTACAGTTCTAAACCCAATGTATCCAAATGTGCTCTAAACCTAAAACTGCACTCCCCCTCCCTAAACCATAAGTCGATGTCTACTTTCTAAACCAAAAACTGTACTCCCCTTCCATAAAACTAAGCCTCTGATTGTTCCCTAGCTATAGTTTTCCATCTCATTCCTAACCTTAAAACTTCCCAGCTCCCTAAACTTAAATCTTACTCCTGATTTCTGCCTAAACCCTAAGCAGCACTTACATTCCTTCTACTCCTTTCCTCCTGCTGCAGCACCAAACTTGAGCGCATGTTCAGTCAAGGTATGACAGCCAGTGAAGCTGGTACACCTTATCATGACTTATAGTTGAATCTGAGCTCAAGCAGCAGCCCATGAGATCTGTAAAGTGGTCAAGGCCCTGCATATGATAAAGAGATCTATGAGTGTCTGGTATCTGCGTGCTTGTAGCATACCTTATAGATATTCAAGAAATAGTCTGACTGGCATATGGTGCAGTCACTAAGATTCTGAAAAAAAACTTTTTTCAAAAGAAGTGAGTAGCACTGTCTGCATTATTATCATCATCATCATCATCATCTGCATCTGCCTTAACTGGACTTATAGGATAGAAGTGTAAGATGACCTTAAGAGCACCTCAAATACCTTTAAGTATTTGTGGTTGTATGATATTGTTATACAAACTGTCCGTGGGATTCAACATTTTCCTAGTTCATATTGTTCAAGTCAGTGCAATATGTCTTTAGTCTTCCAAAGACTGAGCTGCATGGCTCCTAAACAAATATGAGAAAAATACACTCCTTGGAAAATACAAGATTCAGAATTGAACTTTTATGTCTTTAGCACCTAGTTCTGTACATCAATCTGATATTCTTCAAAGGGCCAGGTTGTACACCTGCCCCATTTTGCTTAGAACAAACCTCTCAATAGTTACCTTCCCATACAAGTTCTGTTACCAAAATCAATACCCATCATATCTCTCAATCTCTTAGAGCAATAAATCTGGAAAAAGCCATAAATAATGGGGGCACAAAGACCCAAAAATAGGGACACTTTTTAAATATTGCTCTTACCAACTTAGAAATTTGATAGAATAACAGGTTTTGCATTAGCATGCATTTTCTGAAGGGTATGAAGTCTGAAACTCAAATGTCTCATTATTTTCTGACTTCAATCCTCAACAGTTTGCCAGTGATTTAACAGAAAATCACAATTTTATGAGAAACAGATCAAAAACATGAAGCAAAAAATCTGAACATTCTGTGAAAATCTGTACAGTTGAGAGGTATGTACCCCTCCTAGTTGCAAACAGTGTTTGATGAGCACATCTACCTGACAGCTGATTTTGTTATACAGTTTACAAACTAGACTTATTTCTCCAAAGACATAAGTAGACATTATTTTTTTTCCTTTGTAAGTCTAAATATATTGAACACATTTCTCATGAAGCTATAACCATTTTAGCTATCACAGGAATTTTAAATGATATTTTTATTATTATACAGACTACATTTTTCACACCTTAAATGTCTTTATATGCATACCATAGCACTTTCTTTTTGCATTTATGTATTAAAAAGGTAAGTGAACTGATCATCTGACTTTTTCCAGCCATATGACTAAGGCCAAAAGGCAAAACAAAGTGGTCCAAATGGAGAGATGATAAAATCAGCAAGCAAAGGAGAGTAGTATTGCTGGAAATGAATTTGTCCTTCAGTCTTAGTGAGTACCCTCACGAGACAGTCCCTATTTGAACAAAATCTCACCAAAATGACACTGATATAAAGACTGTGTTTTATACTGTATAAATCATGGACAGAATAAAAAAAAAACAATTGGGTGTACAAGTCCCAGGATAAAAAGTGCCAAATCCTGGTATGTGCACAGGTGCCAGGACTGGAACAAATGACAGTGTAGAATCCTAAAGACATGAAAACATTCATGCAATGGGGTTAGGCCATGTTCAGGGGGAGGACACCCCCCCCCCACTGTAGAAGGAAGTAGTAGTATACAGAAAACCAAAAAAAAAAAAAAAACGGGCCAAAAAGAGCAATAAAGATGACAGAGTCGATTATTGAGGATAAAGAAGAAATTATATGTTGTTACTATTAAGCAAGAAGCCCAGAATTTCCAGACATAATAAGATTATAGAAATTAGAGGAAAGAAAAATATTTGTATAAGAAAAACTGTCAAAAGTTCAAATGCAAATTTTGTGTTCATAAATATAACAGATCCATGAAAAACATTATATAGACCAAGTAACTTTGGGCTGTTTGGAAAAAACTAGTAGAGTAGAAATTAGACAGAAGCTGAAGTTATGCAACAGCTGCAAAGTAAAGGATTTCATATAGAAAGTCGCACACAGGTTATATCACAGCATGATGGAACAATAAGTCCCCAAAGTAGGAGAAACAGGTGGAGCAGAAGACATCTGAAGAAGAAATATGGACACGGGAAAGAACAAAATATTTAACATGGTGCAATATTTCTGCAAAGGAGAAAGAAAGAAAAAACAATCAATGCAAAAAAGCAGCAAGCATCAAAGATATTTGAAGAGAAATACAGGCAAAGACATCTGGATATGGAAAATTCCACAGTACAAAAAATAAGAAACATAGAGGGAAAGTAGAAAAGAGGGTTACTAATGGATAATTTAAAGAAATAGGAACTGAAGATGTGGATTACCACAAATTGAAGGATTTAGTCTGGAAAATCCAACTCTGATGATGTCTCAGTATGATGGAACACCGTGTCCCCAAAGTAAGGAGAAACAGGTTGAATGGGAAGCATCACTTGCCAAATAAAGATACTCTGGAGCCTTCAGTACAAAACCAGTACAAAAGTTCAGTTGGAGACGCACAGCAAGGAAAGAAGCAGTAAACAGTGTCTACAGTGATGTAGTCAATGATGTGGAGTGATAGGCCAGTGAGTTTCCATATGAAATTGCAATGGAAGATCCAGGAAGTAGCTGAAGAGGATATGTCACAGGAAGATGCTCTGGAACTTTATCTAGAAAGCGCACAAGAAACACAGAATAATGAATGTGCCTCCAGTTTATAAGAAAATTATCTAAAGGAAGAGTTGATTGATTTAATAAATATAGGCATAATAAGATCAGTGAAATAAATAGATTATCGAAAGTCAAAAGGGCACAAAATGTTAGAAGTCTGATAATACAAGTGAACACAGACATGAAGACCATTAACATAAATTCATGTCATGTAACAGAAAGTAAATAGAATATATTACTCTGTAGCTAAACTAATAACAGATAAAGGGTCAAATTCTTGAACGGCTAATTTCCACACTGATATCATGTGCACTTTGCAGCATGACGCACACATGATAGTGCACTATTTTGTATTCATTAAAAGGTTCTACACGTCGTGCGGAGCCACCAAACAAAGGTAAACAACAGAGTATGCTAATGAAAGCATAAGCAGTTGAATTACATAATAATTAACCAATCAAAGATGGTGGTGCCATTCAGTAAGCTATAAAGTAACCATGTAGTGAAGGCGTAGCCCTTTGCCATGAACTCCAAAACCTATTCGAATACAGCCAACATCACACTTAGGAAAAAAAAAACAATGTTAGGGGCTGCTACTGTTCTCTTGTATGTGTATGTGCAACAGTCTGAAATCTATTCTAATGCTCCTGCTGCTGATAGATCTCATCCAAGGTGAAGAAGGGTGTTCAGACCCAGTTTAACATACCATGCACTGCATGACATTGAGATAGTAGAGTGATACAAGGTTCATAGGAAAACACTACAGGATGTCTGCAACCATTACCACCCCCACCTCAGATCTAGGGGAAATCAAGGATAACCTATACCAGTGGAGACTAAGGTATGTGTAGCATTAAGGATATTAGCTACAGCTACATTTCAGGGACCCACAGGGGATATACTAGGAACGTCATAGGCATTAACCTTCAGAATGTTGCACCAATGTCTTAATGCTATTCTGCATCAAGCAAGGGAGTACATCTATTTTCCATGCACACCAATGGAGAGAGCAGGAACAATGCAGGACTTTTATGCTGTAGAAAACTTCCCTAAAGTCAAGGGGGTCATGAACTGCACTCACATAGAAATAAAAGTCCCACCCTGGTGAACAAGGAAGGATATACATCAATAGGAAGAGGATCCAAAAAATCAACTGCCAGGTTGTATGCAATGCCCAAGGGATCATTCTCAATGTCTGTGAAGGCAACCAAGGCAGTTACCATGACTTACAGATATGGCACACCACCCAGCTTTACACAAGGCTTGCTTGGGATGATGTTCCACAAGGCCATCTACTTGGTGATACAGGTTACGCACTGAAACCATGGCTCATGGCACCTATCAGAAATGCTCACGGGGTCTGTATTAGCTGAACAAATGCTTAAAATGTTGAGTACGACATCCTTGACAGCTTTTAAGAGAAAGTTCATCTAAGTGAAACCCCGTAATGTCTAAACAAAGAGTTTCAAAAACTTATAGTTGGCCAGCCATCAGGAAGCCAATGACTGACAGCTAAAATGTACTGTACACCATTAAACCCCCCCCAGAAAAAAACAAAATAAAACAAAAACAAATCAACAAACAAAATAAACTGGGGGGGCTTCACCCCCACTGCCCCCCACACCCCCTACTTAAATATACCAACTCCGAGATCACACCACAGTGGAGGACTGTCATAACATTACATAAGGTAAATGATGAGACTGTACCACAGTGGAGGACTGTAAGAACGGCTAGACAAACTGAACATTCTGACGTCAGCCATTGGCTTCCTGACAGCTGGCCAACTATAACTTTTCAAAACTCGTTTTGGCATTCTTAGGTTTTTCTTAGATGAACATTCACTTAAAAGCTGTCGAGTATGTTGTACTCGACATTTTAAGCTTTCGTTCATCTAATAGGGAACCATGCTCAATGCACTCACAGAGGAAGGATACAACAAAGCCCATGCTCAAACTAGAAACATCATAGAGCACCTGTTTTGCATTCTGAAGTCACAGTTATGCTGTCTAGACACAGCAGGGGTACCCTGCAGTGTGATCCAGGCACCTATGCAGAAATTCTCAGAGTTTGTGTTATGTTGCACAATATCATCTTGAAGAAACAGCACCACACATTCAGATGTATGGGTGACAATATGCCTCTGTCCTGGCTAAGGAACAAAAGATAGCACACACACTCACCACCTAAGACTCAAAGGCCAGTGCACACACTTAGCAAATAAGAGGCAAATGATAGCACACATACACTCACCACCTAAGACTCAAAGATTATCACACACACTCAGCAACAAGGAGGAAAATGATCACACACACTTTGATATCTGGCTATACCTCACAGGACTGCCACCAATTAAATAATGTCCATTACTATCCTGGGTCAGTAATTAAGGCATTTCAATCCTCACTACTGACTCCAATATGAGACTGTCACTTAGAAGTAATATTTCACAATTTTCCCCTAAGAGCACAACAGGAACATGCTCTATTTTCTGGGACTGGACTATATATCTCTGCCCACCAAAATGTATTTTCTTATTACACTCTTCAGAGCAAAGTGTCCTAGTTTAAGACCTCTGATACACTCACACTCAAAGTAAATTTAAACCTCACACATCCAAACACTTCTGGGAAAGCCTGACACAGATTTCCAGCTGTGTCTCTTTCTCAAAATAATACAGTAACACTGCCACCAATCAGAGAATCTTCATGCCTTTCAAAGGGGTGTCCAGTTAAGAAAATTAATTGTTAAAATAAATGATAGCTGTGAAAAGAAGAGACAGGCCTTTGAGGTGACTTGGGGAGTATCAAACAGGTAGAAGTACTCTCTAATCTCAAAAGAAAAATGCTGGTTTCCAGCCACAATGTGAAGTAATAAAAAGCATTTAGTAATAAGTAAAAATTATTATAAGATTGTAAATCAATGACTCTCAATAAACACTAGAATTCAATCACCAAAAATGTAAAATCAAACTGCAGGATAGAAGTCCATTATTCTATAAAAACTATATTTTAACAACTAAGCTTTCCTAATCTAACTAAAAAATACTGTCCCTGATCTACTCTAACATATAATAGCAAAGTTAAGACAAGCTTACAGTTTCCTTGGTGAGTTCTCTTTTCTTGGTTACCACTGACTGCTCAGTACTTGACAAACTGCTCAGTACTTGACAAACTGCAGTCTCAACTGTCTAATTTCAAAATATAACAGTTAGCTGTTTAAAAAATGTATTTTTCTGTCAGTCATCTATTTAAACAATCTCTTAGCAAAAAGGAACATTCTAATGATATCACTCACTGTTCAGCTGATTCTCCAAAGTCTGTACTTTAGAATGTCCCTCTCAAACATGTGCAGTTAGCGATGTATCAAAACAGGGACAGATTATTTAAACATTTTGTTTAAACAGGGAAAGTACTCAACATTTTAAACATTATTTACATTTTCACAATTAGGCATGCTGGCATACAATATATATTAATCTGAGAATATGCACAAATCTCCTGACAGATATGCTAACACAGATGACACTGTTTTCAGTTTCTTCACATTTCACCCCCTTATGACTCAAGCACATTTTTCAAGTAAATCCTGAAAACTGACACTTGAGAAAAAATAGATCTACCTGGGAATATTAACCCACTCCTCTCCTGGACAATCCATCCACATTGACATTATTAACCCAACTGCGATGTTGTATGGTCATATCATATGCTTCCAATCCTAGACTCCACCTCAGTAACTTGGCATTCTGCTTACTGACTCTACTAAGCCATGTTAGAGGATTATGATATGTGAGTGTAGTGAATTTTCTCCCATAAAGATACGGTTGCAGCTTTTGCAATGCCCACATTATGGCCTAACACTCTTTCTCCATAGCTGCATAACACTCTTCTCTAGGTTGGAGTCTACAGCTCAGATAAACCACTGGGTGCTCTTCTCCTTCTCCTTCTTCTAAAACTTGGCTGAGCACAACCCCCACCCCATAATTAAAATAATCTATCTGTAGAGTAAATTGTTTATTGTAATCTGGGCTATCTAACAAAGGTGGTCTTCCCAAAAACTCTTTCAGATTTTGGAATGCCTGTTCACAATCTGTGATCCACACTACCTTATACAGTTTATTCTTCCTAGTGAGGTCAGTAAGGGGTGTAGCTATGGTACTGTAATTGGGAATAAATTTTCTATAGTACCCTGTTATCCCTAGAAATGGTCTCACTTGTTTTGTAGTAACAGGAATTGGCTATACTTTGATAGCTTCCACCTTGACATGTTCTGGCCTAACTTTACCACTTCCCACTCTGTGTCCTAAGTAAGAGACCTCTGCCATACCCACTTGACACTTTATGGGTTTCATAGTTAATCCTGCCCTACTTAATCTATCCAAGACTTCCCTCACATGTTGGAGATGTTCCTGTCAGGAGTGGCTTTAAATAAAGATGTCATCCAAGTATGCTAGAACATATTCCCCTACTCCTACCAGGATATGGTCTACCTGCCCCTGGAAGTTGCTGGGGCATTTTTCATTCCAAAACACATACTAGTAAATTCATACAATCTGTAAGGGGTTACAATGGCTGACCTTTCTCTAACAGCAGAAGTCAAGGGTACCTGCCAGTACCTCTTAGTCAAATCAATAGTACTCAGATATCTAGCCCCACCCAGCTGTTCTATGGCTTTATCTGTTCTTGGCACAGGGTATGCATCTGACTCTGTGCAACTATTTAATTTCCGGTAGTCTACACAGAATCTCACACTACCATCCTTCTTTGGCACTAGCACTACTGGAGAAGCCCAACGACTGTTAGACTCTTGAATTACCCCAAGTTCTAGCATTTGCCTTATTCCTTCTTTCAGAATTTGCTTCACTCTTTCAGGTACTCTATTATAAGGAACCTACTTAATAAGTTTTTGGAGTCCTGTGTCCACATGGTGCTGCACCAAGTCAGTACACCCAGGTTTCCCTGTGAATATATCCCCAAATTTCTGCAATACCATTTTTATCTCCCGGACTTGATTAGGAGTTAAATGCAGTGATATGGCAATATCTTCCACAGAGGTGTCAATCCTAGGCTCACCCAAAAGATCAGTTACTATATCCCTTTCAGACTCTTCCTGCCATCTACTATGAATGGTCAGTACTAGGGTCTCCCTGTCATGATAAGGTTTCATCATATTCACATGGTACAATTTGTGCCCTTGTCTCCTACCTACCAAATTTACCATGTAGTTCACATCACTGGTTTTCCTCACCACCTCAAAGGGTCTCTCTCAAGCTACTTGTAACTTGTTATGTCTAACAGGAACAAGTACCATCACCTTCTGTCCCTCAGCATACTCTTGGGTCTGAGCATTCCTGTCATACCACACTTTCTTTTGCTGGTGAGCCACTGCTAGGTTTTCTTGAGCTAAACCCATGAGCTCCTTAAGTCTTTTCCAAAAGTTGAGAACATAAGTCACAACAGACTCTTTGTGAGCTTTACTCTCACCTTCCCACTCTTCTCGAATTAAATCTAAAGGCCCCCTTACCCTATGACTGTATAGCAACTCAAAAGGTGAAAAACCTGTAGATTCCTGTGGTACTACCCTGTACGCAAATAACAGATGGGCAAATACTTGTCCCACTCCCTTTTGAACTTGTTTACAAATGCCCATAGCATAGTCTTCATTGTTGGGTTTAACCTCTCCACAAGGCCATTAGTCTGGGGATGGAAGGGGTGGTCTTTATAGGTTCATAGGTTCATAGGTGTTTACTAGGCTAATTACCACCAGGGCCTTTTTAAGCCTAGCCATGCATCCCAAATCACTGACAAGTTCTGATACCCTTGATAAGTGTAAGCATGGGCCTGGGAGATGAACTAGTTACAGGTTACCTGTATCCATTAAAGACAAAGGTGTCAAGCCAGGGATGAATTTCTGGTTTCCATCCAATTGTCCAAGTTGCACTTGAATTGGGCTAGGGAGGAACTCTGCTTCACATGGATGGGGAATCTGTTCCATAGATGGGTTAGTCTTTAGGATACATACCTATCTCTCCAGCAGGTCCTATTTATATCACAGACAAGGTTTAAGTCGTTAGAACGGTTAATTCTAGTGCTATTAGTTTTGTGGATATGCAGGAGGTCCATTAGAGTGGGGTCTGACAATGCACTGTATGCCAGGCATAGATCTCCCCTGAAAAGCCTGTAGGAGACAGAATACAGGGATAGAGCCTTGAGGCAGTCTGCACAGGACATTTTACGTACACCCTGTATTATTTTATTTATTTATTTATTTTATTTATTTTACATTTGTTTACCGGGAAAGTCTGACTGGACACAGGTCCTTTTTCAGCGGAGGCCCGGGGAGAAAAGTTCCAGTTATAATATTAACATATACTAGCATTCATACAGTAACAGTTACAGACATTTCAGCAATTTAACGAACAGACAGGATACTATGGTGATGGTAAATAATACAAAAGTAAAAGACATACATTTTGCTTTATGGCAAAAAGTCCTATTATATCTCACATTACTACAGCTATAGTAGAAGTAATTGAATGGGTTAAAACATGTACAGATGTAGTTGCTACAAGAGTGCTTGAAATGAAAAAGAGAGTTATAAACTTAAACAGATGAGGTTAATGCATCCTATTGTTAAATATAAAGAGGGTAGACGATTGCCTGGCAATCAAGAAGGTCTAAACAGGGGAGTAACAAAAACATAGCCAGGTGTCCACTACGTGTGATTTGAGGAGCTTTTTGAATTGCAAGAGGGAGCTACTTGATTTTATTGGGGTTGGCAGCTTATTTCAAATTTTAGGAATATAGATAGAGAAAAGAAACTAGGGTGGCCACAGTGGTGCAGCGGTTAGCGTTGCCGCCTCACAGCAAGAGGTTCTCCGGTTCGATCCTTGGCTGGGGTTCCTTCTGTGCGGAGTCGGCATGTCCTCTCTGTGGTCATGTGGGTTTCCTCCAGGTACTCTGGTTTCCTCCCACATCCCAAAGACATGCTGTAGGTGGATTGGGCACACTAAATTGGCCCTAGGCATGCGTGTGTGTGCCTTCTGTGGAAGGTTGGGTGCTGGTCTGGCAACTTGACACCATAAAACTCCACTGCCAGTCATGAGCAGACAGTGATCCACTGTGGTGCCCCCAACTGGGAAAAGCCAGAAGAAGAAGTTAGAGAAAAGAAACTCCCCCGCTGCATTGTTGGCTTTGGTAGTGTCTAGAAGGTGTTGGTTACTGGAGCAAAGAGATTGGGCTGAAGGGTACAGCTGAATGAGTTTTTGGAGAGAAGGGGTTCTATCGGGTCGTTGGAGAATTTTGTGAATTTTTAGTGAGGAACTTCTGTGGACATTCCAGTTGTTGAATATATCTGGTTAGGTACATACCAAAGGGGGCATTGTACTCAGTAACAGGTCTGATGAATACAGAATACAGTGGAACAATGACTTAATTGGACTTAGATGCCATACCATTATTTATAAGTTGCACAACATAGAATGATTTCCTCACCACTGTAGACACATGATGGTCAAAGACTAGATTACTATCTATGTGTGTCCGTAAGGCCCTGACTACTGGGTCATCTCTAAGGGGTGTGTTGTCAATCTGATAGCTACCAGGGATGGATGACTTCCCAAAGGATACTATTGTGCATTTCTTGGCATTTAGTTTTAGTCCATGGCTCTGATATCAGTTGTTTGTCTGTGTCAGCTCCTCCTGGAGAACATTTGTGTTAGTGTGAGATTCAATGACAGCTCCTAATTTGCAATCATCTGCAAATTTAGTCATCCAGAGACCACTGACATTGTCCTTGACTTCTGAGAAGTAAATGCCAAAAAGGAGCAGTCCAAAAACTGATCCTTGAGGGACTCCACTTGTGATTGGTTCCTTCCTGGGTCCTGTCTGTGAGCCAGTTGGTATCCACTGGGTGACATATGGATTTGTACATAGCCTACTGAGTTTGTCAACAATGCCTGAGTGGGGTAATGTGTCAAATGCCTTGGCCAGTTCAAGGTAGGTAGTATGAATGATTTTTCCCTCATCCATTGCTTTGGTGACCTTCTCAAAGAAGTCCACCAGGTTGAGTAGGCATGATCCACACTTGACAAAACCAAACAGGGTTGGATCCAGTGTCTGGAGGTTTACTATATCTCTGTTGATCATCTCCATTATAATTATTTCCATGGCTTTACATATAAAAATAGTGAGATTTATGGGTCTGTAGTTTCCAGGCTCTGTAGATGGCCCACTTTTGTGCAGAGGGATTCCTGTTACCATTCTCCATTCATGAGGCATGAAGCCTGTTTGGAGGCTACAGTTAAATAGTAATTCCATTGGCCCTGCTAGGTCATGTTTCATGCTATTTAGAAGGCATCCTGGGATATTGTCTGGGTCCATTGATGCAGTGCTCTTGGTCTTAGAGAGAGCATTAAGGACCTGTTCCATAGTGATAGTAGGGAGAGTTATATTTGATGATATTTCCTGAGGGAAGGTTGAGGGGGAGAGAGGGGTAAAGTTGAAGATGAATTTATCAGCCAGGAGGTTTGGTATATCTTCTGGCTCAGTATAGATGGGTGGCTCCATTTACAATGAGTTCTGCACACAACTGTGTATTGCCTTTGAGGTTGCAGACATAGCTAAAGAATGCTTTGTGGTTGTCCTTGGTCTGGGAGGCCAAACTTGCCTCAAATTTGGCTTTGGTAGACTTTATTTGTCCTGTGAGTTGTTTGTTTAGTTTCATGAGAGTGCTTTTATCCTGCTGGGTGCTGCAAGTCTTAATTTTTGCCATGATTTTTTTCCTCCTGTTATACAGCCTATTGATTTTGTGATTCTACCAGGGTGGCTTATTTTTTGAGTTAGTTCGGCACTTCTTCCTGGTGGGCTCAGATGCCTCTATGCAGCTATTAATATACTTGTACAGGGTTTCTATGAACAGTACTGCATAGGCAGCAGTATTCTCAGGGTTTATAGGGGCTTGAAATTTTGCCAGGTTCTCACTTAATAGCAGGAGGTTGGCCTTAGAATAGTACCTGAACATTTCAGGTTTAGCTTGGGGTTCAGATTTTATTTTTACTTTAAAGGAGACCATTTTGGTCTCACCTTATCAGGAAAGACATTACAGTAGGGGGTGAGCAACAGTCTCCCATATTACTGAGGACCAGATCCAGTATGGTTGCACCTCTGGTTAGTGTACTGACTATCTGGTCCACAACGCTTCCACAGACAAGTCAGCAGGTCCAACACAAAATTGGCACCTCTGTCAGTCAGTATTTCCCATGGAAAACCTACTCTGCTGATGATTTCTATCAAAGGATTTGCCACCTTCTCTGCCTCAATAGATGACACAGCCACTGCTTCAGGATATCTGGTAGCATAGTCTACCACCACCAAGCTGTATTTCTTTCTTGTAGAACTTGGAGTACTCAGGGGTCCCACAGTATCCAAAGCCACTGTCTGAAACAGCTTTTCAATAACAGAGAAAGGCATTAACGGAGCCTTAGCCTTGTCCCTCGCTTTACCATCTTTTAGTCATTGATCACAAGTCCTACAATATCCTACCACATTCCTCGCAATCCCAAGCCAATAGAAATTTTGCATAATCAGTCTCTTAGTACATGTTATGCCCATATAACCTGAAAAAGGAATGTCATGCACTATAGCTAAGAGTGGCAGATGGTAAGCTCTAGGCACTACCAACTGCCTATCACTTCACCTTCTAGCCCACCTCCAGGAGTCCATTCTCTATGCAACAAGCCTTTGTTCTAGTATACAGACTCCCCTCTTCCTTGAGCCTCAGGTGCCCCATTAGCCATATCCCTCAAGCTTTGTAATGTAGGACCCGATCCGTAAGTTGAGCCTGTCTCAACTCTACCTTTGTGACCTTCCCCAGCTCCCCTACCACAGGAAGCCTAGTCACTTCTGACAACTGTGCCTTGCTGTCACTCTGGATCCTACCACTCACCTCTATCCTTGCAGTCACCACGTCCAAGGGAATATCATTACCTCCCAGCAGCTGTCACTCACATTCAGACTTACTGCTATCAGATAGCACCTTCTCTTAAAAAGCCACTATGCCAGTCCTAGCTTTAGGTATGAGATCTTTCTGGGTCTCTCCCAGACTACCGGACCTATATGCCTGACTGGGTGTCACCGCATGTACATAAGGTACTGCATCATCAAAGTCATTCCTTATCAGGACATCTGCAGGAATATCCTCAAACACACCTACTTGCTTGCTTCCTCTTCCACCCACCAGTCAAGATGAACCCTAGTCAAAGGTATTTGGAATGGGTCCCTCCCAACTCTCTGACTGGAGTGGGCTGCCCAAGCAAGTACTGCTCTTCACTAAACACTGTGGGCCTCACAATAATTATATCAGAAGCTGTGTCCCTCTTAGCAATTATCTGTTTACCATATACTAAGATTGGATAATACATTTTGGTGATAATTTGGCACTTCAGTTGTTTCTAAACAACTTACCACTGGCAGTTTGTCATCACCACTTCCTGGCTCCCTCACCTTCTGTTTCTCACCTTGTCTTGGTGGGCATTTGATTGCTATATGCACTTGAAACACCTAATCCCTAACCATGCACTTGGATTAGCAGTTTCCCCCATTACTGGTGTACTATCTTGGAGAGGTTTAGACTGCCACACATGGGTTCCCTTATGTCCATGTGCAGCACTGGATATCCCTCTCCTATGTAGTGGTGCTCTGCTTGCAAAGTAGAGATCCTCTTTCTCTCCAACTTCACTCCTCTGCAGAGTTGCACTCATGGTCTGCTAACCAGACTCTCATGTCATCAGGTAAAGTACTAAGGGCTTGTTCCTTCACCAGAAGGTCTGCCAGTCACTCAAAGGTGGTGATCTGACACTCACTCACCCATCTGCGAAAGTAAGTACTTAAGTCAGCAATATAATCACAAACACTTTCATCTGCCTTCTGTGTTCATTAAACTTTTTTCTATAAGCTTCAGGTGTAAGTTTGAAACAGTCAAGCAAGCAACATTTCACTTTTTCATAATTCAAACAATCTACATCATTTAACTTTGCTACAGCCTGAACAGCTTTACCATGGAGTCAGAGAGTCAGGAGCCAAACCCAGAGCTCACAATCAATATCATATTGTGTACATACCCTCTCAAAAGTATGAATAAAACTATCAAAGTCATCCCCATCCCTGTTGACATCACTGATGACAGTTTTGAGGGTGAGGACTAGATTCTCACTATTCTCAGGCATGACGCGGATGGGCCTCCAATGTTCCTTATCTATCCACAGTCATGGTGTCCTCCAACATTTTATTTCTGTCACCATCCTTGTCTGTGTTGTTTGTCCTGTATGTTTGTACCTGCTTCCTCACCTAACCATCCTACCTGAACATCACATTCCTAAGCACCTTCCTCAACATTCCTTTCTCTTTGAAAGAAAAAAAAGTAAAAAATGGGCACCTGTGTCACAAAAAATAATGACCCGTACATAGCTCACCACTTCACCTAAGTGTCTTCTTGACATACTTAATTTGGTGCAATTGGCTGTACAACATTATTTTGTTGTTGTCACCTACCCTTGGTGTGGTGACAGTCCAAATTCAGCAAACTGTCATTACACTTCTACATTTATGTTGTAAAGAAGTGGATAGCTGTGGTTCTCTCCCACTACCTTCCTGCTAATTTTTCTACTCTTCCATTTATGTCCACCCCTCTGCTTGACCCCCATTTCACCACTTTCCTATCGTCCTCTTTTTCACATGTTTAATGAGGTCAAAAAATTAGAATCACACACAACACACATGGCCAGAACTGGCTCATAATATTTTTCTCTCATTGTTGGCAAGGATGTTGGCATTGTGAACCAATGCTGAGTAACAGTGAGTAACTGTTCATGTTCTATTGCAAAACCTGGTCAGTTGCTGCCATCACCTGCAGTGGTCCACTTCTCCTCACACAAAGGTGCTTAAACATGCTGTGCTATCAGAATACAGAGTAAAGGCAGACTAAAGATGTAGTTTGACTCACATGCAATCAGATTTCGCCTGTGTCATGTGCATATAATACACTTGTGTGTAGATTGCTTTCAGTATCTAAGTAGGGAGTTCAATTACACAAATGACTTTTATCTGTAAGTGTGTGTATTGCTTCCTTTCACTCTGCAGAACATGCTGCAAGTACATAAATGAGGCTTACCTCTACAGTGTGATTGTGCTATAGTTATTGGATTTCATCTTTGGCTTCATTTGACATGATATTTTGTGATGAAATGAATAAATTGATACTTATATTTAGACAGAGAGGTTACACCCCCCAACTCTTGACAAAAATAAGGAAGTTGGTGGTTAAAAATAGAGGTAAGAAATTTCCATCAATATTCAAGATGGAGAATATGGGGAAAGCAGAACTGGTCCGAAAGGTAGCTTTTGGAAATTATGTGATGGTCATAAAATATAGTGAACATGCAGCTCTACTTGTTTCGAGACTGAACATATTTTGGGAAAGAAATAAAAAATAAATTAGGAAATAAATCCAAAATAGCTTTTAGCAAAGGGAGAAATATAAAAGAGCTATTGGAAATGAAGCCAAAGATGAAATCCAATAACTATAGGGCTATGATGAGTAAATGCAGGCATGTAGGTGGTGCAACTATATAAATTATGGACCATATGTAGCCATTCTTGGGTTCTATAGGAACCTTCAATGTCCTGGAAGATGCAATTGTGAAACTAAGATGGTTGTATATGTGGCAACTTGCACAGGATGCCTGGGATTTTATGTTGGAGAGACTGCCAGGAGATTGAGGAATAGAATTTTGGCACATGTTTATGACATTAAGAATAAAAAAACAAGTACTGCTTTTTATATGCACAATACAGTTTGTACAAATTTTAAATAATTCTTATTCTTCTTTATTGAGAAAGTTAATATTAGGGAAAGAGGGGAGACCCTAAATTAGAGGGAGAAGTAAAAGACAATGAATGGCAGATAAGGTTGAATGTGAAGCAGGAACCTGGAATAAATGATTGCATTTCAATTTTAGCAATCCTGAAATACAGAGCAGGGCAGGTGCAATAGGCTGTATGAATGAACAATAGGAATTTAATCTTGTACTTAATGCTGCTTGAAATTGTTGTCTATAGTAGATGTGTCCAACGTGCGGCCCGCGGGCCGCATGCGGCCCTCAGAGCTCTGCCATGCGGCCCTCTACCTCTAACTCCAGCATTCATGTACGCATGCCCCAAAACACTTTTTTGTTGTGCTTTTCACGGCCGTGACCTGTAACTCTAACATCGGTGTACGCATGCACCAAAGCATCCTTCTAGTTTTGATTTTTTTTGCGCCAAAGAAGGGTCTGTGTGTTTGCACCATTATTTCGTGCCAAAGAATCAATGTGTGTGTTCTTGCTGAAGAGGGACTCGTCTATGGATTTGCTGCCATTGCCTTTTAAAGAGACAGCACTTAACCTGTGTTAATAGATAAGTATGGTGTGAGTGAGTGCATGCATGAAAGCAGAATGTTTGTGTGCGTGAAAGTAGAAGTGTGTGTGTGTGTTTATGTGTGCATGACAGAGAGACAGAGAGAGACACATGCACAAAGAGGCTAACATACAAAAAAGTTAGCTCACAAATGCATCCTACATTAAAAGTACACTTTCATTAAATTGCAGCTTTTCTGATAGGGAGAGTGTTGTATTGAATATAAAATCATACCTCTCAACTGTATGGATTTTCGAAGAATGTCTGGATTTTTGCCTCATCTTCCAGTTTGTGTCTTTTGCTTAGGAAATAAAAGTAGTCATCCAAGGTAATGCAGTCCCAGGGATTAAGAAGGAGACAGCAGCCTAGGGTTAATGGGTCAGTAATGGATTGAGTAATGTGGGACTGTAGCATATAAAGTTTATTGTTTTTTTTTGACAAACAAAAAAATCACCCAGTACTGTCTTGTCATTGGTGGGTCCTAAGCAGTGGTAGATTGGACAACAGTAAGCATATCTTTGGTGGATCATCAATACTGGCAAATAAAGTGGGCACAATGTCATTTTTCAAATGTTGGGGGTTTTAGTGTGTATGTGTGTGTTTGTGTTGGGAGTACTGCAAAAGTAGATGATTATTAAAGACCGAGACTTACAAACTGTGGAGGATATGTTTCTTTGTTTCAAAACCTGATACTTGGGTACTAGGAATGCCAAAAATAGATTTTTTAAGACATAGCTTCTTGCCATTTACAGTGGATGGATATTTACATTTAATGGACAATGTTAGCAGTACGAGTGTGGTCCTGTAGGGATCTGGAAGATGCTATGTCTACCACTGCCAATGTCTTGTAAAGTGACCTGGAAATGGATATTGGGATGTTACTGAAAAAATACAGCAAGTGGGCTTTGAAATGTAGTTTAATTAAACAAAGTGCACTTGCAATTTACAAGCCATAATTTTATTTATTTCAAGTAGTCCAGATCCTGGTAGATTGTATACCATTAGACTTAATTAGGGACAGGTGTCATTCTGTGGAAATGAGCAGACCTAGTTTCAGTGAAAGCTCTGTGGTTGTTTGCAGGTAGGAAGTTGCAGGATGTGGAGCCAATGTGTTTTATTATTTTTAATGGATTTGTCATTTCAAAGTATGGTTTTCTTTGTTGCAAAAGAAGGCAGGATTGAATGAGCCATATAATGTTTAACTGACAATAATGGGATAGAAACATTATGCGTAATGTATAATGTTTGCAGCTGCACTTGTTTCAATGGTGTCTGTGATGCATAACTATTTTTGGGCCTGTGTCCCAATTGTATTTGTTGCTTTGCCCAGAATTCTTGCTCTAAGATTGAGAGGTATGGTTCCATGCTAAATCAGAAGGTTGTATTTACCTTGGAAGACTTTTCAGCATAATTATGATAAACAGAGCGTCTTTAATATCTCCACTTATTTCCAATATAAACTGCTATGTAACCTTGCAAATAACTTTCTTATTACACTACTTTAATTCTTTTGGAATTGACAGGTATGCTTCATTGGTTCGGACGTAAGCATAGTGTGCTGTGACTGATTTCTTGCAGCAGTCTGTGGCTTACTTATCACAATAACTTTTCTGTGTTTCTGGGTGTGTGAGCAATTTAACAGTTTTAAAGATGTTTTCCAAAATTAAATAAATACATAATAAGTGTGGGAATTTGTTTTTTTCAAAAGCGATGGTCAGCATTACAGCTTAGTAAACGGTCAGTCTGTGAATAACTTCTGCACAAGTTAAAATGTCTGAATGTCAAATGGCTTTAGATTGGAGGGAAGCTATATGTTTACTCCAGTATGTAGTATGATCTTAGAGAGTTTATAGATTTCTTATTGATTTAATTTTTGCTGAGCAGTTATTTGTTGATTTATTGATGGTCCTTTTGGTGGTGGGAAATTGCATGGAGGAATCCATTCCCATTATGATTTTGTTTTCAGATATTTTGACTTCCAGACAATTTCAGTGAGACTGTGTTATCTGATTACTGAGGTTGCCTATTTTACAAGTAGGGGCTCCCTTTCTGTGTGTGTGTGTGTGTGTGTGTGTGTGTGTGTGTGTGTGTGTGTGTGTGTGTGTGTGTGTGTGTGTGTGTGTGTGTGTGTGTGTGTGTATAAGAGAGAGAGAGAGATTTAATATGTATACTGAATATATTTTTGCAAATGGAATTCTTAGTTAAATAGGCCCCTCTTCTTAGACAAGTAGACTTGAGTAACCAATATTAGATCTTAGCCATCCAGCTGGGAAAGTTTAGTATGTGGATTTTCCTTCCGGTTTGATGAAGGCTATGCTACTTACTTAAGGAGTGCATTCATGGCTATCCATTCAGTTGTAGTGTTGTTGAACTACATTGTTTGATAATGAGTGGAGCTTTTTACAGAAGTTGAAAGTTTTTGTGTCAAGAACCTGTCCATACAAAGTGGTTTGTTTATGTTGCAGTGAAGGCTGTGGTCTTTGTAGTGAGTCTTTTAAATATAACCAGTATTTCTGAGGTGGAGAAAGTCTCTTAAGGCAGGATCTTTCTTAGCCTGGAAAGCAAGCCAATGATGAAATTTATAGTAGCCAGTGAGAGACAGAGGAAAGCAAGAAGCTTTTTAGTCTGTTTGGATAACTAAGTGAACTCAGTCCTTTGACCTTTTTTTGTCAGAAATGGTTGTAGTCTTCTTTTGGCACGGTGTTTTGCTGAGGCACGTGCCAAAAGGGGTGTTACGCTCAATAATTGCTCTTGTAAAGGAAGAATACAGGGATGTTATGAACTCCTTGTCCCTGGATGAGATACCCTTACTAATGAGGTGGGCCATGTAAAAAGCTTTCCGTACAATGGAGAAAACGTGGTGGTCAAAAGTCAGGTCTCTATCAACCTGGGTGCCCATGCACCTCACGACTGATTGCATGCTTACAACATTGTTATTAATGTGATAATTTATGGGGACATCACTCTCCTCAAAGGGGATGATTGTGCATTTTTTGGCATTTAGCTTGAGGCCATGTTTCTGGCACCAGTCATTTGTTTGGGTGAGACCCTCTTGTAGCTTATTCAGAATTGTTTTATTAAGTCAGTAATGTGATTACTTTACTTTATTGCAAATTTGTTGGCTTATTTTTCTGGATTATAGTATTGTAGGACTGCTAATGTTGTCACTGTATGTAGATGGACTGCTGGAGTGGTTTTCCCAGTGAGAAATGTAAGTGCTGTGGTGAATATCTGTTTATTTGTTAAAAAAATCTATATATTAACTAAGACGTTAGAGTTAATTGTTAGATTAGAGAATTAAAATCAGAATGAGAATTAGAATTTTAAGGCAAATATTAGGCATTCATTACATTTATTAATTGTTCGAATGCACCTACAGTACAGCCAGAAGGTCAACTTTGGCCTCCTGTGGCAGCAAAAGAGTTAACTATATGATATATCTTATATGCGGCCCAAAGACAATTTCTGTTCACTCAATCCGGCCCTGGCAAGCCAAAAGGTTGGACACCCCTGTTATTTATTGTATGTTAAGCTAAGGTTTTTGGTTTTAGAATGCATTTTCATTGGCTAGAGTGTAAATATACATGCATATTTTTTATATTTTATTTTTGAAAATGTAGCATATATTTTTAAATGATATGTGTTGTACCAAGTGGTTAGGTTTATGAGCATGTTGATGAATGAAATTAATGGGGGTGTGAAAGACAGTTACGTCTGAATTGTATAAATAGAAATGAATTGTGTTGGTAAACTGACTCTGATGTTGCCCTGTGATATGGGCGAAAGTGCTTAGTCAAAGTTTTTATATACTTATTTATTTTTAATTGAATAAATTGAATTCTGCCTCAAAACAAACAGGACATTTTTATTTGCTTTTGTTTTTTTTTTTTGTTTTTAGTAACACTTGGTTGTAGTTGGATGGTTATTTCTGTACTGAGTCTTGCTATATGCTTGGATTTATTAAACAGGAAAAAAACAAGCACCAGTTTACATAAATTCATTGGACCTAATACATCTGTGCTAATAAACATTTCTTCCTCACTACAAGTTGAACTAGAAGGACAGAATGATTTCCTTTAAATTGTTACATTTTATGCCTGTGTATGGCTATGTCCCTTTCGGGGATGGGCACTTTCTGCAAACTTTGCATACACTTCCATTAAAGTTTCTGTTTTCCACTGTGCCTTGCATACTTTACTAGCAGTTTTAAGTAATACCACTTGAATCTGCTTTAAGAAACACATGGGGCCAGATTCAATACAGCCTACACTTAGTGTACACGATATACATTCAATAAAATTTTTATCAATTTTTTTTTGTGCTTCCTAGTCAAACAGAAAGATTACACTAAGTGTACATGTAGTCTACATTTTGTGGTAACCTTTATGAATCCCTGTCAATCTTTAAAGCTGCAAGAATACCAGTGGGAAAGCTAACATTAGGAGAAAGAAGGTGTGAGTTATGTCTGTGTTGTCTGTTCACTCGGAACAGAACAGTGTACACTTAGTGTACACTTAGTATAGGCTTTATTGAATCTAGCCCATGGTTATCTTCCCTTCAAAGATACAAGCTATACACACATATAAATATATCACAACTGAACGGAAGTTATGACATCCTTCCAGTTCAACTTGAAGTAAACAAAACATACTTAATCTTACAGATGGATGCACTAGAATTATTATGTAACCATGTGTGCTTTGACAACTTACTGCTTAATAAATGTAAGTATATAAGAGTATTAAGTAGAAAGGTACACACAGGTAAGCAACAGTGCATTTCTCAGTATTTGGCGGTTGTGGAAAGATCACCTTAAGATTCTCTGACATCATGTGTGAAATGATAGCAACATACATTCAGTTGCACATCTACAACAAGAAGGACAGTTTCTACTAAGGCATTAATGTGCCACCCTTATTGTATATAATATAACAGTCTATATAATGCAAAGTCAATTACATTAGTCAATTACTTTAGCTTAGCCTTCAAGGGAACATAGAAAATGGTAAGGTCATTCTTTGTTGCAGTCTTTGAAAAATAGCACCAATTCTTTTATCACTTCAGTGACATAAGCCCCTACACCTAGGTGTGCTGGAGTGTGAAAAAGGGCATTCATTATTCGCAGGTGTAGTTGAACATCTGGAAAGTTGTAAAACTGGGAGAGGTTTCAACTACAACAGTTCAGCAACTCATAGTTCTCCATAATTTTTCTCCAAAATGTGGAACATTATGTATCATAATGTGAAAAAAAATACAAAATACAGAAAATTTACTAACAACTTCAACCAACCAACTCACAGCATGTTTAAACTCTATTAATTCATGTTTATAAAAAGTTATATTAAATAATTAATATGATTCACTATTAGCTACTATGGATATTTCTTAAAGAAAATCTTAAAAAATTAATATTTGACAAACATTTTCATTGTGAAAAAAGCAATGGAACTTAGAACGTTTAAGACTCAAAAATGGGGAATATTCCTCCAGAAGAGTTATGGTTGAGAGGAATGCTGCAGCCTGATGCAAACACATACTTTGAATGACAGAATGATTTAAAAAAATGTCATGGTTGCCGGAGATAAACATCTTAGCCTTGCAATCATTTGTTTTTCTAAAATACAAGCCAGACCCAGTAGTATGATCCATTTAATCAAAAAATGTAGACAAAACATGATAAGAAATATTGCATTTTATATATGTTTTGATAGTATACAAATATATATTGCATGTTTTTTTTATTGTGTACAAATTTACAAGCAAAGGGCATCAAAATCAGGTTGTACAAATCAATGGATGTTGGTTAAACAATAATTGTATTTCTATATGCACAGCATCTACAGAAGATGACAGATTAAATGTAATATTATTTGGGACCAAAGGCACTGTCATCCCCTTACAGGTATACATAAGTGCTGGAGTTCAAGATACTTAATTTGTTGTGTGTCTGCCAAGTTTTATAAAATTACACTAAACAGCATATTACAGAGAACACTTAATCTTACAAGATTTAAAAAGAAAAAAAGCATGCAACACAAACAAGGTTAAACAAAACAAAGGACAGAATTTTGTTTGTTTTTCTAAGGGGAAGATAATCCTGGAAATGTCACAAAAAGACATCATAGTGTGAGAGGGGTTACTAAAGGGCAACAAGTGAGTGACATGTTGAAGAAAAATGCTGTTAAAATACAGCTGATTTAGAAGAAAAATCAAGAGGTTAGTTATCAGTGTTATGTTTAGAGGCTATTGCCACTTTGTGTTATAAAACCAAGCTGGCAGAGTCCTAAATCTTCAACATTGCCCTTTAGCGTAATTAGTTGAATACATACCAGCAGTCAACAATTACTGGCAATTTCAGACAATTTATAAGTTCAAGTGTCTCTGTATTTGTGACAGTTATTTTTATCACTTTGACAATTAAATTTCTTTAGGGTATGCTGCCTTTAGACAAAAACAAATAAATAAATAAATTTAAGCATATTTTAAGTAATATTTTTTGCTACCCCTCCATACTGGTACATGTAAATTACACCATATGTCTGTTGACTTCCCAAGCTGTGGTCTGGAGCTCAGTGCTATAGCTGGAGATCAAAAAGTGACTAATTACAGACAGACTGACTATTCTGCCCGAACCACTGCAGTAAAAAGGGAAGAATGGAATCTGTAGTAAACAAAATAAGACGTTCAGCTTTGTTATAATGCAGTTTGTTCTCTAGCCTTGTTTACAGTGTCTGCCTGAGATGCTACTCAATGGGCCAGACTCCTAAAAGTTGCTCTCAGCCAGCTCTTAATAAAAGTTTGCCCTGATTCCAAAAGACTTGTTCTCATTGAAGTTACCTTACTTTGGTGTAAGGCCTATCTATAAACAAGCTTCTACTGGGGGCCTGATTCCAAAAAAACCTGCACTCAGAATAAGTGGTAACTTACAATGAGAGCAAATCTTTTGGAATCCGGCCCAAAGTAAGTCAACATTCAGCAAATGGTGTCTGGAAAGTACTTTATAATGTCATCACTACTACCTTTTCAAACTCTCTTTGAGATGAGAGTCATTGACTCAATGAGATTAGTTTATTTTTCAATAATACAAGGTACAGTGCTGGACTATAAAATCTCTAAAATGGAAGGGCTTTTTCCACTAGACACGATCAAGGAAAATGAATATAAAACAAACTAAATAATTATATCTCAATTCTTTTAACAAGCTTTGCGGAGGCACACATGGAATATCTATTTCTAAACTTACCTTAGACTTGTGATGTATTATTTGTCTGTACTTCCACTCAAATTATATCTGTTGATCAGTTCAGCAGTCGAAGGGTCACTCTGAGACTTCTAAGTAGAGAGTACTACACAAGTAGTACTTTATGCTCCCCAAATTGTTCCTTGTTATGCCTGTGATTCAACAACAATTCACAAGTTCACTAAATCATGCACAATGCTTTCAACCAAACATGACTTGAGAAATTCTAATGTTCTCAAACTGGAGTTCTATTGCTACAAGCTTCAACTGCATGCACACCTTACTGAGGGAGTTATGATAAAATTATTTATTTTACAAAACCATTGATAACTAACAGCAAAAAAACTTCTAGTCATTTTGAATATGTATTAATAAGAAGTTTTCACAGTATTTAATGGCAAAAATATATATACCACATCTAAATCAGCGTCAGGTATGAAAAATTATCTTTTTTACAAAACATAAAAAAGTGGTTCTCAATGAAAATATACAATGCAATAAAAGATACAAACTACCTGCTGTAACACTTTGGTGAGATATTTTCTGCATACCTGCTTAGTGTAAAATAGGTTACTTCACAGTCTGTCCACACATCTGCTGTTCACAGTAGCTTGAATTGCTGAATCCTGAAGACTTTTCTCTTTTGGCTATGAAATAGCTACTACGTTGGTACTAATGAAGCTTTATCAGCAGGTGTTATCATAATAATATAAATGTATTTACTTGTGTTCTTTTTCACACAATCCTCTTTCCTTTCTACAATATGTACCTTCTCTCAGCTACAGTTGTAGATGCACTTAGAGGAGTCATTTAGGAGTGTAAGATTAGATCACCTGACTGGTACCGCCAATTGCATCGTTGATGTGACTTGTATGCACATTGTAAAAAAACAAGTATAATGGTAGGTTGAAATGGAAAAAAATGTACCATCTTGGTGGTACATTTTCTGATTTTAATAAAAAAATGCATGTCTTTTTTTAAGCCAGGTTATACTGGGACTCTAAAAGAGGAAAGCATGCACCCCTATGCCAAAGTCTAAATCTGCAACTGCAAATCTTATTTTTCCTAAAATTTCTATGACTGCAGGGCAACTAATTAAAAATCTAATGCCTACAGTATATTAAGTTATATGACAATACAAATGTCTTATTTTCTGTTTGCATATAATACAGATATATTGATACATACATAAATAAGTATATGCCTATTTCTGCAGCTTTATACTTATATATATTTGTATATATATATATATATATATATATATATATATATATATATATATATATATATATTAGACATTTATATATACATATATATGTATACTTAAATATATTTTACCATATACATTTCTGTTTATGCAAACATACATGGACATAAACAAGCTATACTGCATTTCTGTTTACAGATATGTTTATACTAATGCACACCTTTAGATTACAGATACCTACATATATGTACTTATACACACAGTTCTTATTGCATTTACCTGTATTTATGCATTATTTATCTAGCATGTTTTGTAAACCTATTTTGACAACATTAAAAAATGTAAAAACAATTAATATAGAAATGTATCCTTCTCATCATCACCTGGACTACCCACTCAGCCACCTGGTCATGTAAACGGTTATGTAGGTCACTGTATCAGTGACAGCACTGGGACCCAGAGCAAGTTATCCCTATCAAGAGGTGACAATTGTTCACCCAACTCTTGCCAAATGTTATTTTTTTCCATTGAGTACTGCATGTTAATGTTCTAATTTTCTCCAAGTATGACTCCCTTAAGAATTAGGCCATGATTTTTGGTCTGCTTGTCAGACCAGCTTGGAGCTTGGCCTTGAGCCTTCACAGATCCTGCCATCTTTCAGACTGCCAGTATCAGAATGAAGTATGTAAGTGCAGGGTCGTGGTTCTCATGTTAGGAACCACACCTTCTGGGGTGTGACATCACCATATCTAAACCAAACTACCAAGCAGTAGCATTAGACATAGAAGTGTTATTTTAGGCAAGTTTGGTTTTACCTAACTGCTTTGTCACATAGATAATTTTTTAAAGGAATAGTTTTACATTTCCTCAACATGGTAAATGAAAATCAGTTATGAAATCATTAGTTTTAAGTTGATTGTATGTGCATCTGCTTCTGTGCTGTAATATTGTTATCTTTATTTGAATAATAAACTTGAAGGACATGGATTAATCATTTCTTTAAATGTGGCTTTTTCAGTGCTGCATCATTAAATCCTTTTTTCCTTCTTTTAAACTTCACTATATATATATATATATATATATATATATATATATATATATATATATATATATATATATTCTGTCTGATGTCATTATCTAATAATATAAACTCCTGAGTGTTTTGAGGTGATGATGCATGTCATAGTATGCAGGATGGCCATGGATAATGCATCACAATTATGCAATCTTAACTCTTGTTGACTACATTTTCCTTTTTCTATGCATAGAGATATTTGACATATACAAGACTTATTGTGTATTCCCAAGGTCAGCTGGGCAAAGTGCTGTCCAGCGCAGCTCGTCCACATTTACCCAAGGCCTTGTTACATGGATCAGCTGACATATACACTCAAATATAACTGTATTTCATACAGATAAGCATAACTCATCTTTAATGGCATACACAATGAGTAAATGAGCCTGAATTTAAGTGAATAACTTTAAGACCACCATATTTAGTTGTGAACATGCAAAACAGGCAGCACATGTTTTAGGAAATCAAGAAATTTATCAAGATAAAATAGCAATAAGGTTATAATTGAGAAAAAGTTCATACTGATCATCAGATCATTGAAACTAGGAATAATTTCTTATTGTTTTTATAGAACAGTTATTACTCGGGAAATGGGGTCTTTCCTTGATCTGATGCAGTTGATTCATGTTAGTATTGAGAACATGAATGTCAGTTATAGATAGGTATTCATGACATTAAGCACTTGAAATGTATGGGAAGCAGTACTGATGGCAATATGAAATATAAATGTTAGCAAATCAGTTTTCTATTTATAGATTATGCTACACAAGATATAAGTGCATAATTTGAAGTGAGTGAAGTCTGATATTCTGTATTTTCACCAGCGTATTATATCATCTAGATGTTTGTTGCTTTACTGTGGGATTTGTGACTGTCACATGAATGAAAAATCATGGCAATATAAGTACAGAAAAATGGTAGGAGATGGATGCAACTATTTTAGTAATGGCATAAGATGGCGGTGTAATGATAATGACATAAGATGGCAGTGTAATGATAAATATTTGCAATGCTAATTCATTTGTCGATGATGCTGTACAGGTCAATACAACACACTTTTAATTTGGTGAATTAGGTGCACATGAATATGGGTATTATGTGTTTGTACTCAATTTATTGATTTATTTGTAGTGAGCGCTTGTATGCATTCACTACTATGTTATTTAGCTGATAAGTGGATCAAGCTTCAGTGTATTACTTTTGCATGTTGTTTTAGGTAAATGAAGGCTGCAACTGTAAGTGGTCCAGAGAGAAAGAAAGAAAAATTTTAGGAATGAGGAGAGCTACATCCTCATGGCAGTGCTTAGTACACATAGTAAACACCTTTTTGGCAAATGGGGACCCAAACAAGCTGAAAAGGCAAGGGCCTGGAACCAAGTGGTTATGAAGATAAATGCTATTGATAGAAGAAACTGTACATTAACAGAATGCATGAAGAGGGCCTATGATATGGTAAGATATGTCAGAACAATGGCAAGGCAGAATGTAATTGTCTGTAGCACTATGGGAGGATCCTCAAACACTTATTCCTTTAACACCTGATGAGAAATACCTCCTCTGAATTCAGGGAGATGTCTGTGAAACAGATGATGATGGCAAGGGCATAATCAGAGGTGGTGTGGACACTGGCTATTTCCTACATATCAACAGATATCTGCTCAGGAAGATTGGTTTGAGCACTGTTACATACTTACATAGAGAAATAACTGCTCAAATGAAATGATTACATGTAACACATGACAAGAACTATTAATATATGAACCTCACACTTCTACACATAATGACATTAAAAAGAGCATGCCTGGTGAATGTCCTCAACAACTCTTTACACAGAATAACCAGTGTGTGCCAGTATCTGAGTAGTAATGTATTAAATTATTTTTTTACAGAGTCAGCAGGAGAAACAAGCATTTCCACTATACCAATAAATTTAGATGATATCAGCAGAGTGGGTGATGGTGTTTATGATAACATAGTTATACTTCTGAGACAGCTTGTGGAAAGTGGCACACAACTGCAAACTCTGATGGTAGGATCTCATACCCACAATGTGTTAGTAACTCTTCAATAAGTGACACTGGATTACAAAGTCAAGTATGTGGTGACATTACACCACAGGTTTTAGAAAGAGAAAAAAGAAAAACATGTACTTGTTTACCAGTGTCTATAGACCCACAGGAACATCTCATAGATGATGGCAAAACTTCAATGATAGCAATGTCCACAAATATGATGCTTGCAAATGGCATATGTTCAGGAAACACATAAACCATTGGCTGCCCAGCAGCAATTGCTCTGTGACATTGTTAATGCTCAGTGCACTACCACAGAGAGTCAGCTAGAAATGGTTAGTGCCCTCCAGGGTGTACATGAGCATTTCCAGCACTATGTGGAAAAGGAAGAGGGTAAAGATAATGCCATGATCACATTGATTGATAATATAATGGCACCAGGCATCCATGTATTCCTCCATTCATACACTAGTGTGGAATTACCAGATTCAGTTAGGAGCCAGTGTTGGAAGGGGAAGTTGATTTGGTACTGTCCAGACACATTGGATCATAACAAATCTTACTACAAGTGCATCTCAAGATTGTAGTGGAAATAGGAGAGGGACCACATATAGCAGAATTCATGCAGGCCATGTCAGCATTCTTCTACATACAGCAACACTTCTCATTTGAGGTCTCAGTCCATCAGCACTGTTAGACCCATGTCTGTAGTATCATATCATTGCAGACAGTCACCATCTAGCTTGCAAGACAGCCTGACCTCAACATCACATGCGTCTTCACCTACCCTATGTTTAGGATGCTCTGTTTAACCATCTCTGCAACTGGCCCACTTTGGCTTCTGTTTTTGTCATCACTTCTTTGTTTGTCCCAGAGTATGTGTCTTACTACCCATCTCAAACACTTCATCTCCATCACCTCTAGCATCCTCATCTGGGTGGTAACTCTTATTGCATCAGTGTGATTACCTGCTTTATTATCATTTGTTCTTTCTGAAGCAGTATATTCTGTATGCATTATTGTCTAACAAAGACAAGAACTGTCATTTCATTATTTCCATGTCTGACTTTTGCTCCAATCCTGACTCATATATTTCATGATGCTCAGCATTTTTCCTACATTTTACTTCAAAAACATTGTTTTCCGACTCAGGCAAAATATTTTCCACTGTATTCTGCACAAGCTGCTGCTCACTCTCTGCCATTGTACATCTCCTCTCAGCAGCCTATATACACTAGGAAATTGGAGTTATAAGGACAAAAAGAGGAGGGTAAGTTCCCCTGTCCCCTAGTCAAATTATTGCTGGTAAATATGAATGCACCTCATGTTCTTCCAGTGTTCTCTATGACAAGCTTATGAGCATAAAGTATGTATTTAACTTGGACAGTTCATCAGACCAATATTAGGACTTTGCTCATTCTCCATTGGGAAAGTTAGAATAGCCTTAACAACTTGAGTCTAGTTTGGCATTCTGTTCCTAAACTGAAAAATGTCTTGGTCCAGCTATATTAACATTTTTCCATTTGATTTCTCAAATAGAATCTATGAGAAGATGATAAGGGAGAAGACTACATAAGTAGGGATACTTACACTGACAAATATGGGGATCATCAAAGATGGAAGTCTATAATCTCAGCCTCATAAAATCACTCTAATGTTTTTGCTACATTTCCAAAAAATCAGATGGAATGTGGAAGTCGAAGATTGAGTATTATATTTACAGTAAACCATAAAGTAAAATAAAACTGAACATTCCAAGATTTTCTTAGTATGTAGACATTTCTATACATTTCATCCCCATATAACACGACTGACACAGTGTACAGTACTTGCTTCCACCTTGCATGGCCATTATTGATGCATCTACTTGCACAACAAATTCTTTACTATAATCTGGGCTGCCCAACACATGGGGGGGGGGGGTCCTCCAAAAATCTCCTTAAGTCTTGGAATGCTTGTTCACAGTCTATGGTCCGCACTACCTCATCTGGTTTATTTCACAGTGTACAGTACCTGCTTCTACCTTGCATGGCAATTATTCATAACTGGATCCTTTACAAACACCTGATCAGGCACCTCGTCCAGTGGTGAGTCCAGTCCATCATCACCCCATGATGGTAATACCCTGCTGTATCTGTTTGCATGCTAAAATGTTTTGTAATTTGTAACATTCAGTAAATATATTTTGCTGCACACTTTTGGGGTAAAACTGTATGGCTGCTTTAGTGACATCTAAACAGTAGGAGTTGGCCTTCATAAATCTATACACATTGTTGAGGATGCTTCAGGTCTGTGATAGTGTGAGTTATATGCACATTATGCTATGCTCCCTGGGTTTCTTATTGGTGCCATTGCTAAATGGCATATCGAACATTGTCAGTAAGATGTCCATGAGTGAAATCATTCCACACAAAATGCTAATTTTAGTCACACATGTGCAAAATGTTGGAATTCAGGCACTTCCTTAGTGGTGCAGTAACACATTTTATTTTATACCCCATACATTGCAGGCCATCTGGCTGTTGATGGAGCAGAAATCATTATGGTTAATATACCATTATCACTGTGTCACATGGGGGTACAGTCAATCACATCTAGCACTTCAGGGAATTGAGTTATTTCATAAAATTCCCACAAGGTATTATCTCTCTCCTCTGTGGTATGTGGGAGCTACATATGCTCCTCCAAGTACTGTAGCATGGTATTGACAACTGGTGTAGCATCTACAAAGGATATACTTGAAATACAGCCATCATGTCCCTCATTGGTCATTTGAAAGCCCCTGTAGTTAGGATTGTCAGTGCTACACATTCCCTGGTGTGCAAAGGAATCTGTATTTGATGCATCTCAAAAACCCTGCATGTGAGGACTACTCATCTTTAGCAGCTCCTACATGGTGTCTCTGCCTATAAGGTTGAAGCCACTATTTCTGTGTCATGATGTCAATTCATCCCTGGTCTGGCACCTGTCTCTAATGGACAAAGACAACCTGTAAATGGTTCATTTCCCAGGCCTTTCCTTGTAAATGTTTCATCTCCCAAGCCCCGGCTTACACTTATCAAGGGTATCAGAACTTGTCAGAGATTTGGGATGCATGGCTAGGCTTAACTAGGCCCTTGTGGTTGTTAGCCTAGTAAACACCTATGAACCTATGAAAGGGATGAATTATTAGGAGCAGTTGTATCCTTCTGCAGCACAACAGGCAATGACATGCACCTTCAAGGCTACTATTAGGGTGGCCTCATACATGTACATTTCTACTAACTTTGCTATAAACCTTAATATCATAATGAAGTCATTTATTTCTGTTCACCAGGATTTATGGCATACAGATGTAGTGATGGTTGCAACACGTCACATGGTTTTTATACATTTCTGAGTTGTTCTGCCATATTGTTTACCATCATTTCCATTTACCATAACCCTCATTATAATAATAATGCTTCTCATTTCCATCACAGTTTATCCTCATTTGGATTTTTGTGGCCTTGCACAACCACAGCACATGTCTTTGCATCACTCATGCACTGCTTGATGCTACTCATCAAACAATATCACCTTTTGCATTGACCACTTTGTTTCTGTATCCTATAACTATCCTTTTAAAATAGTTATTTTCCCCATGTAGATGTTTAGCAAATCATATAGCTCTTCATATCTACTAATTTGTTCTTTCTTCCTGTAAGCAATTTCTTATATTACTGGTTCTATTCCTTCTCATAAATAAAAGAAAAAAGTGTTCTCATTTCCTTGTTTCTTTTAAATTGTTATAATTTATCCCCAAATGGAGTAATATGAAGTCATAAGTATTTTCTCAAATGTTTAACCACTGCAAAACATCTTTCATATCAGAAATTTTGGTCCCTGAAAAGATCATGCAAATTCTGTGCCCCCCCCCCTCTCTCTCTCTCTCTATATATATATATATATATATATATATATATATATATATATATACATACATACCCATTCTCTGAAATATTAAGCCCAGTCACAAAAAAAATGATTTTCATTTGTCAACTACATTAATGTTCAGCCTTAAATGCCTTAATCCTTATTCTGGTAGCCCATCTATCTTCCTTTTCATGTTACCCTTTATTTTTATACTTATCATTAACTTTATTCTTTTTGAGAAGCATTTTTCCTTATCAGTTTCCATATTTTTCTCAACTTCGATTGTTCTGCTGACCTTATAATTTATAATTACTATATATCCTGACTCTTTTTCCTGTATGGAGTCCTTTTTCCTATTCCTATGTTTTTCCATTGTCTTCTCCTTGGTATTCTTTTTTTCTTTCTCTTTTGTTTAGCTCTTGTATGCACTAAGTGGGTGCTCTGCCATGTTTATCATTTCACCCATTGCTAATATTGCAACACCCTTTTCATGTCCTTCATGTTTCTTTACAGTTGTCATTATGCATGTTTCTGATATATTTGCAATTTCCTCATCTGACTTATCCACTTCCTATAGATTTATCCTTTTCTTAGTTTAGGTATTAGAGTTTACTTCACCAAATCTTCTTGTCTTTCTCTTTATACCATTTACTACATTACGTTTCATCCTTTCCACACTGAAAGACTCACTGCTGCTCATAATGGTGCCTCTTTTCGACTGAAACATGTCTATACATACTGGGACCCTTTGGCCTGGAGTGAAATGCAAACAAATATTTTCCTGGCAATATGCCCCCCCCCCCCATTTTCCCCATATTCTTACATATCATGTACTCTTTTAGTAGCTCAAATTCCAAAATTCACTGTTCTGCAAACAAAACTACACTCCTCCATGCATACCATATGCAGCTATTTCATCCCCAGCAAGTTAATAAAAACTGTATTATGCAAGTTGCATAATTTCTCAAATAAAAAGAGATATTCTTTAGTTTTGCTTAAAGTTTATAACACTTTTTGCAAATCTGACATTTTCTTAACTATTTATGCAGAAGGAGATCATTTAAAGCTTATTCACTCCCACTCTCATCTACAATTACTAGGATACAGATCTTTTATCTCTGTCATGTAGAGCTCCCAAAAGTAAAGTCACAACTGTTCACTCTAGAAGAAGCTTAAATCAATGCTGTCCCCAGACAAGACAGCACCACACTTACTACACCACTAGGGAATAAATTAAAAGAAAATATTCTCAGAAAAATAAAAAGAAGATCCCCAAAATTACAACAAAATATTAGAGTGCGAATAGTACAGAATAACACTAGTTTAGGGACCCTTCTGAGAAGAGAACTATGATGTCCAGACAGTACCCCACCAGACTGCCACCAAATAATGGGATGTCCAGTTAATATCCCACTGAAATGCCACCAAATAATGTGACGTCCTTTACTATCCTGGGACAGTAATTAAGGTACCTCAATCTTTACTACTGTCTCCAATGTGATACTGTCACTTAAACAGGAGTAATATTTCACAATTTTCCCCTAAACACAGAAACACACTCTGTAACCTGGGACTGGCCTGTATATGTCTGTCCACCCATAATGTAACTCCATATTAAACACTTCAGAGCAATGTGTCCCATTTTAAAACCTCTGATACACTCACACTTAAATAAGTTAACTCTAACACATCCAAACTCTTCTGGGAAAGCCTGACACACATTTCCAGCTGTGTTCCTTCCCCAAAATAATAAGATAATGCTTCTGCCAATCAGAGTGTCTTCATGCCCTTCTAAAGGGGGGGGGGTCCAATTATGAAAAGTAAATATTAAAACAAATAATAGTAAATGACCTAAGCAGCCAGGCCTTCAGAGTGGTCTGCAAAGTTATCAAAGCAAGTATAAACACTCTCAAATCTCTAAAGAAAAACACCGATTAACTGACTAAAGATGTAGTTTGACTCACATGCAATCAGATTTCGCCTGTGTCATGTGCATATAATACACTTGTGTGTAGATTGCTTTCAGTATCTAAGTAGGGAGTTCAAATACACAAATTACTTTTATCTGTAAGTGTGTGTATTGCTTCCTTTCACTCTGCAGAACATGCTGCAAGTACATAAATGAGGCTTACCTCTACAGTGTGATTGTGCTATAGTTATTGGATTTCATCTTTGGCTTCATTTGACATGATATTTTGTGATGAAATGAATAAATTGATACTTATATTTAGACAGAGAGGTTACACCCCCCCCCCCCAACTCTTGACAAAAATAAGGAAGTTGGTGGTTAAAAATAGAGGTAAGAAATTTCCATCAATATTCAAGATGGAGAATATGGGGAAAGCAGAACTGGTCCGAAAGGTAGCTTTTGGAAATTATGTGATGGTCATAAAATATAGTGAACATGCAGCTCTACTTGTTTCGAGACTGAACATATTTTGGGAAAGAAATAAAAAATAAATTAGGAAATAAATCCAAAATAGCTTTTAGCAAAGGGAGAAATATAAAAGAGCTATTGGAAATGAAGCCAAAGATGAAATCCAATAACTATAGGGCTATGATGAGTAAATGCAGGCATGTAGGTGGTGCAACTATATAAATTATGGACCATATGTAGCCATTCTTGGGTTCTATAGGAACCTTCAATGTCCTGGAAGATGCAATTATGAAACTAAGATGGTTGTATATGTGGCAACTTGCACAGGATGCCTGGGATTTTATGTTGGAGAGACTGCCAGGAGATTGAGGAATAGAATTTTGGCACATGTTTATGACATTAAGAATAAAAAAACAAGTACTGCTTTTTATATGCACAATACAGTTTGTACAAATTTTAAATAATTCTTATTCTTCTTTATTGAGAAAGTTAATATTAGGGAAAGAGGGGAGACCCTAAATTAGAGGGAGAAGTAAAAGACAATGAATGGCAGATAAGGTTGAATGTGAAGCAGGAACCTGGAATAAATGATTGCATTTCAATTTTAGCAATCCTGAAATACAGAGCAGGGAAGGTGCAATAGGCTGTATGAATGAACAATAGGAATTTAATCTTGTACTTAATGCTGCTTGAAATTGTTGTCTATAGTATGTTATTTATTGTATGTTAAGCTAAGGTTTTTGGTTTTAGAATGCATTTTCATTGGATAGAGTGTAAATATACATGCATATTTTTTATATTTTATTTTTGAAAATGTAGCATATATTTTTAAATGATATGTGTTGTACCAAATGGTTAGGTTTATGAGCATGTTGATGAATGAAATTAATGGGGGTGTGAAAGACAGTTACGTCTGAATTGTATAAATAGAAATGAATTGTGTTGGTAAACTGACTCTGATGTTGCCCTGTGATATGGGTGAAAGTGCTTAGTCAGAGTTTTTATATACTTATTTATTTTTAATTGAATAAATTGAATTCTGCCTCAAAACAAACAGGACATTTTTATTTGCTTTTGTTTTTTTTTTTTGTTTTTAGTAACACTTGGTTGTAGTTGGATGGTTATTTCTGTACTGAGTCTTGCTATATGCTTGGATTTATTAAACAGGAAAAAAACAAGCACCAGTTTACATAAATTCATTGGACCTAATACATCTGTGCTAATAAACATTTCTTCCTCACTACAAGTTGAACTAGAAGGACAGAATGATTTCCTTTAAATTGTTACATTTTTATGCCTGTGTATGGCTATGTCCCTTTCGGGGATGGGCACTTTCTGCAAACTTTGCATACACTTCCATTAAAGTTTCTGTTTTCCACTGTGCCTTGCATACTTTACTAGCAGTTTTAAGTAATACCACTTGAATCTGCTTTAAGAAACACATGGGGCCAGATTCAATACAGCCTACACTTAGTGTACACGATATACATTCAATAAAATTTTTATCAATTTTTTTTTGTGCTTCCTAGTCAAACAGAAAGATTACACTAAGTGTACATGTAGTCTACATTTTGTGGTAACCTTTATGAATCCCTGTCAATCTTTAAAGCTGCAAGAATACCAGTGGGAAAGCTAACATTAGGAGAAAGAAGGTGTGAGTTATGTCTGTGTTGTCTGTTCACTCGGAACAGAACAGTGTACACTTAGTGTAGGCTTTATTGAATCTAGCCCATGGTTATCTTCCCTTCAAAGATACAAGCTATACACACATATAAATATATCACAACTGAACGGAAGTTATGACATCCTTCCAGTTCAACTTGAAGTAAACAAAACATACTTAATCTTACAGATGGATGCACTAGAATTATTATGTAGCCATGTGTGCTTTGACAACTTACTGCTTAATAAATGTAAGTATATAAGAGTATTAAGTAGAAAGGTACACACAGGTAAGCAACAGTGCATTTCTCAGTATTTGGCGGTTGTGGAAAGATCACCTTAAGATTATCTGACATCATGTGTGAAATGATAGCAACATACATTCAGTTGCACATCTACAACAAGAAGGACAGTTTCTACTAAGGCATTAATGTGCCACCCTTATTGTATATAATATAACAGTCTATATAATGCAAAGTCAATTACATTAGTCAATTACTTTAGCTTAGCCTTCAAGGGAACATAGAGAATGGTAAGGTCATTCTTTGTTGCAGTCTTTGAAAAATAGCACCAATTCTTTTATCACTTCAGTGACATAAGCCCCTACACCTAGGTGTGCTGGAGTGTGAAAAAGGGCATTCATTATTCGCAGGTGTAGTTGAACATCTGGAAAGTTGTAAAACTGGGAGAGGTTTCAACTACAACAGTTCAGCAACTCATAGTTCTCCATAATTTTTCTCCAAAATGTGGAACATTATGTATCATAATGTGAAAAAAATACAAAATACAGAAAATTTACTAACAACTTCAACCAACCAACTCACAGCATGTTTAAACTCTATTAATTCATGTTTATAAAAAGTTATATTAAATAATTAATATGATTCACTATTAGCTACTATGGATATTTCTTAAAGAAAATCTTAAAAAATTAATATTTGACAAACATTTTCATTGTGAAAAAAGCAATGGAACTTAGAACGTTTAAGACTCAAAAATGGGGAATATTCCTCCAGAAGAGTTATGGTTGAGAGGAATGCTGCAGCCTGATGCAAACACATACTTTGAATGACAGAATGATTTAAAAAAATGTCATGGTTGCCGGAGATAAATATCTTAGCCTTGCAATCATTTGTTTTTCTAAAATACAAGCCAGACCCAGTAGTATGATCCATTTAATCAAAAAATGTAGACAAAATATGATAAGGAATATTGCATTTTATATATGTTTTGATAGTATACAAATATATATTGCATGTTTTTTTTATTGTGTACAAATTTACAAGCAAAGGGCATCAAAATCAGGTTGTACAAATCAATGGATGTTGGTTAAACAATAATTGTATTTCTATATGCACAGCATCTACAGAAGATGACAGATTAAATGTAATATTATTTGGGACCAAAGGCACTGTCATCCCCTTACAGGCATACATAAGTGCTGGAGTTCAAGATACTTAATTTGTTGTGTGTCTGCCAAGTTTTATAAAATTACACTAAACAGCATATTACAGAGAACACTTAATCTTACAAGATTTAAAAAGAAAAAAAGCATGCAACACAAACAAGGTTAAACAAAACAAAGGACAGAATTTTGTTTGTTTTTCTAAGGGAAGATAATCCTGGAAATGTCACAAAAAGACATCATAGTGTGAGAGGGGTTACTAAAGGGCAACAAGTGAGTGACATGTTGAAGAAAAATGCTGTTAAAATACAGCTGATTTAGAAGAAAAATCAAGAGGTTAGTTATCAGTGTTATGTTTAGAGGCTATTGCCACTTTGTGTTATAAAACCAAGCTGGCAGAGTCCTAAATCTTCAACATTGCCCTTTAAGCGTAATTAGTTGAATACATACCAGCAGTCAACAATTACTGGCAATTTCAGACAATTTATAAGTTCAAGTGTCTCTGTATTTGTGACAGTTATTTTTATCACTTTGACAATTAAATTTCTTTAGGGTATGCTGCCTTTAGACAAAAACAAATAAATAAATAAATTTAAGCATATTTTAAGTAATATTTTTTGCTACCCCTCCATACTGGTACATGTAAATTACACCATATGTCTGTTGACTTCCCAAGCTGTGGTCTGGAGCTCAGTGCTATAGCTGGAGATCAAAAAGTGACTAATTACAGACAGACTGACTATTCTGCCCGAACCACTGCAGTAAAAAGGGAAGAATGGAATCTGTAGTAAACAAAATAAGACGTTCAGCTTTGTTATAATGCAGTTTGTTTTCTAGCCTTGTTTACAGTGTCTGCCTGAGATGCTACTCAATGGGCCAGACTCCTAAAAGTTGCTCTCAGCCAGCTCTTAATAAAAGTTTGCCCTGATTCTAAAAGACTTGTTCTCATTGAAGTTACCTTACTTTGGTGTAAGGCCTATCTATAAACAAGCTTCTACTGGGGGCCTGATTCCAAAAAAACCTGCACTCAGAATAAGTGGCAACTTACAATGAGAGCAAATCTTTTGGAATCCGGCCCAAAGTAAGTCAACATTCAGCAAATGGTGTCTGGAAAGTACTTTATAATGTCATCACTACTACCTTTTCAAACTCTCTTTGAGATGAGAGTCATTGACTCAATGAGATTAGTTTATTTTTCAATAATACAAGGTACAGTGCTGGACTATAAAATCTCTAAAATGGAAGGGCTTTTTCCACTAGACATGATCAAGGAAAATGAATATAAAACAAATTAAATAATTATATCTCAATTCTTTTAACAAGCTTTGTGGAGGCACACATGGAATATCTATTTCTAAACTTACCTTAGACTTGTGATGTATTATTTGTCCGTACTTCCACTCAAATTATATCTGTTGATCAGTTCAGCAGTCGAAGGGTCACTCTGAGACTTCTAAGTAGAGAGTACTACACAAGTAGTACTTTATGCTCCCCAAATTGTTCCTTGTTATGCCTGTGATTCAGCAACAATTCACAAGTTCACTAAATCATGCACAATGCTTTCAACCAAACATGACTTGAGAAATTCTAATGTTCTCAAACTGGAGTTCTATTGCTACAAGCTTCAACTGCATGCACACCTTACTGAGGGAGTTATGATAAAATTATTTATTTTACAAAACCATTGATAACTAACAGCAAAAAAACTTCTAGTCATTTTGAATATGTATTAATAAGAAGTTTTCACAGTATTTAATGGCAAAAATATATATACCACATCTAAATCAGCGTCAGGTATGAAAAATTATCTTTTTTACAAAACATAAAAAAGTAGTTCTCAATGAAAATATACAATGCAATAAAAGATACAAACTACCTGCTGTAACACTTTGGTGAGATATTTTCTGCATACCTGCTTAGTGTAAAATAGGTTACTTCACAGTCTGTCCACACATCTGCTGTTCACAGTAGCTTGAATTGCTGAATCCTGAAGACTTTGCTCTTTTGGCTATGAAATAGCTACTACGTTGGTACTAATGAAGCTTTATCAGCAGGTGTTATCATAATAATATAAATGTATTTACTTGTGT
Organism: Protopterus annectens; assembly: GCF_019279795.1. Classification (NCBI taxonomy): domain Eukaryota; kingdom Metazoa; phylum Chordata; order Ceratodontiformes; family Protopteridae; genus Protopterus; species Protopterus annectens. The sequence goes on from NC_056735.1 coordinate 888,810,453, forward strand.
TCTTTTTCACACAATCCTCTTTCCTTTCTACAATATGTACCTTCTCTCAGCTACAGTTGTAGATGCACTTAGAGGAGTCATTTAGGAGTGTAAGATTAGATCACCTGACTGGTACCGCCAATTGCATCGTTGATGTGACTTATATGCACATTGTAAAAAAACAAGTATAATGGTAGGTTGAAATGGAAAAAAATGTACCATCTTGGTGGTACATTTTCTGATTTTAATAAAAAAATGCATGTCTTTTTTTAAGCCAGGTTATACTGGGACTCTAAAAGAGGAAAGCATGCACCCCTATGCCAAAGTCTAAATCTGCAACTGCAAATCTTATTTTTCCTAAAATTTCTATGACTGCAGGGCAACTAATTAAAAATCTAATGCCTACAGTATATTAAGTTATATGACAATACAAATGTCTTATTTTCTGTTTGCATATAATACAGATATATTGATACATACATAAATAAGTATATGCCTATTTCTGCAGCTTTATACTTATATATATTTGCATATATATATATATATATATATATATATATATATATATATATATATATATATTAGACATTTATATATACATATATATGTATACTTAAATATATTTTACCATATACATTTCTGTTTATGCAAACATACATGGACATAAACAAGCTATACTGCATTTCTGTTTACAGATATGTTTATACTAATGCACACCTTTAGATTACAGATACCTACATATATGTACTTATACACACAGTTCTTATTGCATTTACCTGTATTTATGCAATATTTATCTAGCATGTTTTGTAAACCTATTTTGACAACATTAAAAAATGTAAAAACAATTAATATAGAAATGTATCCTTCTCATCATCACCTGGACTACCCACTCAGCCACCTGGTCATGTAAACGGTTATGTAGGTCACTGTATCAGTGACAGCACTGGGACCCAGAGCAAGTTATCCCTATCAAGAGGTGACAATTGTTCACCCAACTCTTGCCAAATGTTATTTTTTTCCATTGAGTACTGCATGTTAATGTTCAAATTTTCTCCAAGTATGACTCCCTTAAGAATTAGGCCATGATTTTTGGTCTGCTTGTCAGACCAGCTTGGAGCTTGGCCTTGAGCCTTCACAGATCCTGCCATCTTTCAGACTGCCAGTATCAGAATGAAGTATGTAAGTGCAGGGTCGTGCTTCTCATGTTAGAAACCACACCTTCTGGGGTGTGACATCACCATATCTAAACCAAACTACCAAGCAGTAGCATTAGACATAGAAGTGTTATTTTAGGCAAGTTTGGTTTTACCTAACTGCTTTGTCACATAGATATTTTTTTAAAGGAATAGTTTTACATTTCCTCAACATGGTAAATGAAAATCAGTTATGAAATCATTAGTTTTAAGTTGATTGTATGTGCATCTGCTTCTGTGCTGTAATATTGTTATCTTTATTTGAATAATAAACTTGAAGGACATGGATTAATCATTTCTTTAAATGTGGCTTTTTCAGTGCTGCATCATTAAATCCTTTTTTCCTTCTTTTAAACTTCACTATATATATATATATATATATATATATATATATATATATATATATATATATATATATATATATATATATATATATGTATACATATATATATATATATATATATATATATATATATTCTGTCTGATGTCATTATCTAATTATATAAACTCCTGAGTGTTTTGAGGTGATGATGCATGTCATAGTATGCAGGATGGCCATGGATAATGCATCACAATTATGCAATCTTAACTCTTGTTGACTACATTTTCCTTTTTCTATGCATAGAGATATTTGACATATACAAGGCTTATTGTGTATTCCCAAGGTCAGCTGGGCAAAGTGCTGTCCAGCGCAGCTCGTCCACATTTACCCAAGGCCTTGTTACATGGATCAGCTGACATATACACTCAAATATAACTGTATTTCATACAGATAAGCATAACTCATCTTTAATGGCATACACAATGAGTAAATGAGCCTGAATTTAAGTGAATAACTTTAAGACCACCATATTTAGTTGTGAACATGCAAAACAGGCAGCACATGTTTTAGGAAATCAAGAAATTTATCAAGATAAAATAGCAATAAGGTTATAATTGAGAAAAAAGTTCATACTGATCATCAGATCATTGAAACTAGGAATCATTTCTTATTGTTTTTATAGAACAGTTATTACTCGGGAAATGGGGTCTTTCCTTGATCTGATGCAGTTGATTCATGTTAGTATTGAGAACATGAATGTCAGTTATAGATAGGTATTCATGACATTAAGCACTTGAAATGTATGGGAAGCAGTACTGATGGCAATATGAAATATAAATGTTAGCAAATCAGTTTTCTATTTATAGATTATGCTACACAAGATATAAGTGCATAATTTGAAGTGAGTGAAGTCTGATATTCTGTATTTTCACCAGCGTATTATATCATCTAGATGTTTGTTGCTTTACTGTGGGATTTGTGACTGTCACATGAATGAAAAATCATGGCAATATAAGTACAGAAAATGGTAGGAGATGGATGCAACTATTTTAGTAATGGCATAAGATGGCGGTGTAATGATAATGACATAAGATGGCAGTGTAATGATAAATATTTGCAATGCTAATTCATTTGTCGATGATGCTGTACAGGTCAATACAACACACTTTTAATTTGGTAAATTAGGTGCACATGAATATGGGTATTATGTGTTTGTACTCAATTTATTGATTTATTTGTAGTGAGCGCTTGTATGCATTCACTACTATGTTATTTAGCTGATAAGTGAATCAAGCTTCAGTGTATTACTTTTGCATGTTGTTTTAGGTAAATGAAGGCTGCAACTGTAAGGGGTCCAGAGAGAAAGAAAGAAAAATTTTAGGAATGAGGAGAGCTACATCCTCATGGCAGTGCTTAGTACACATAGTAAACACCTTTTTGGCAAATGGGGACCCAAACAAGCTGAAAAGGCAAGGGCCTGGAACCAAGTGGTTATGAAGATAAATGCTGTTGATAGAAGAAACTGTACATTAACAGAATGCATGAAGAGGGCCTATGATATGGTAAGATATGTCAGAACAATGGCAAGGCAGAATGTAATTGTCTGTAGCACTATGGGAGGATCCTCAAACACTTATTCCTTTAACACCTGATGAGAAATACCTCCTCTGAATTCAGGGAGATGTCTGTGAAACAGATGATGATGGCAAGGGCATAATCAGAGGTGGTGTGGACACTGGCTATTTCCTACATATCAACAGATATCTGCTCAGGAAGATTGGTTTGAGCACTGTTACATACTTACATAGAGAAATAACTGCTCAAATGAAATGATTACATGTAACACATGACAAGAACTATTAATATATGAACCTCACACTTCTACACATAATGGCATTAAAAAGAGCATGCCTGGTGAATGTCCTCAACAACTCTTTAAACAGAATAACCAGTGTGTGTATCAGTATCTGAGTAGTAATGTATTAAATTATTTTTTTACAGAGTCAGCAGGAGAAACAAGCATTTCCACTATACCAATAAATTTAGATGATATCAGCAGAGTGGGTGATGGTGTTTATGATAACATAGTTATACTTCTGAGACAGCTTGTGGAAAGTGGCACACAACTGCAAACTCTGATGGTAGGATCTCATACCCACAATGTGTTAGTAACTCTTCAATAAGTGACACTGGATTACAAAGTCAAGTATGTGGTGACATTACACCACAGGTTTTAGAAAGAGAAAAAAGAAAAACATGTACTTGTTTACCAGTGTCTATAGACCCACAGGAACATCTCATAGATGATGGCAAAACTTCAATGATAGCAATGTCCACAAATATGATGCTTGCAAATGGCATATGTTCAGGAAACACATAAACCATTGGCTGCCCAGCAGCAATTGTTCTGTGACATTGTTAATGCTCAGTGCACTACCACAGAGAGTCAGCTAGAAATGGTCAGTGCCCTCCAGGGTGTACATGAGCATTTCCAGCACTATGTGGAAAAGGAAGAGGGTAAAGATAATGCCATGATCACATTGATTGATAATATAATGGCACCAGGCATCCATGTATTCCTCCATTCATACACTAGTGTGGAATTACCAGATTCAGTTAGGAGCCAGTGTTGGAAGGGGAAGTTGATTTGGTACTGTCCAGACACATTGGATCATAACAAATCTTACTACAAGTGCATCTCAAGATTGTAGTGGAAATAGGAGAGGGACCACATATAGCAGAATTCATGCAGGCCATGTCAGCATTCTTCTACATACAGCAACACTTCTCATTTGAGGTCTCAGTCCATCAGCACTGTTAGACCCATGTCTGTAGTATCATATCATTGCAGACAGTCACCATCTAGCTTGCAAGACAGCCTGACCTCAACATCACATGCGTCTTCACCTACCCTATGTTTAGGATGCTCTGTTTAACCATCTCTGCAACTGGCCTACTTTGGCTTCTGTTTTTGTCATCACTTCTTTGTTTGTCCCAGAGTATGTGTCTTACTACCCATCTCAAACACTTCATCTCCATCACCTCTAGCATCCTCATCTGGGTGGTAACTCTTATTGCATCAGTGTGATTACCTGCTTTATTATCATTTGTTCTTTCTGAAGCAGTATATTCTGTATGCATTCTTGTCTAACAAAGACAAGAACTGTCATTTCATTATTTCCATGTCTGACTTTTGCTCCAATCCTGACTCATATATTTCATGATGCTCAGCATTTTTCCTACATTTTACTTCAAAAACATTGTTTTCCGACTCAGGCAAAATATTTTCCACTGTATTCTGCACAAGCTGCTGCTCACTCTCTGCCATTGTACATCTCCTCTCAGCAGCCTATATACACTAGGAAATTGGAGTTATAAGGACAAAAAGAGGAGGGTAAGTTCCCCTGTCCCCTAGTCAAATTATTGCTGGTAAATATGAATGCACCTCATGTTCTTCCAGTGTTCTCTATGACAAGCTTATGAGCATAAAGTATGTATTTAACTTGGACAGTTCATCAGACCAATATTAGGACTTTGCTCATTCTCCATTGGGAAAGTTAGAATAGCCTTAACAACTTGAGTCTAGTTTAGCATTCTGTTCCTAAACTGAAAAATGTCTTGGTCCAGCTATATTAACATTTTTCCATTTGATTTCTCAAATAGAATCTATGAGAAGATGATAAGGGAGAAGACTACATAAGTAGGGATACTTACACTGACAAATATGGGGATCATCAAAGATGGAAGTCTATAATCTCAGCCTCATAAAATCACTCTAATGTTTTTGCTACATTTCCAAAAAATCAGATGGAATGTGGAAGTCGAAGATTGAGTATTATATTTACAGTAAACCATAAAGTAAAATAAAATTGAACATTCCAAGATTTTCTTAGTATGTAGACATTTCTATACATTTCATCCCCATATAACACAACTGACACAGTGTACAGTACTTGCTTCCACCTTGCATGGCCATTATTGATGCATCTACTTGCACAACAAATTCTTTACTATAATCTGGGCTGCCCAACACATGGGGGGGGGGGGTCCTCCAAAAATCTCCTTAAGTCTTGGAATGCTTGTTCACAGTCTATGGTCCGCACTACCTCATCTGGTTTATTTCACAGTGTACAGTACCTGCTTCTACCTTGCATGGCAATTATTCATAACTGGATCCTTTACAAACACCTGATCAGGCACCTCGTCCAGTGGTGAGTCCAGTCCATCATCACCCCATGATGGTAATACCCTGCTGTATCTGTTTGCATGCTAAAATGTTTTGTAATTTGTAACATTCAGTAAATATATTTTGCTGCACACTTTTGGGGTAAAACTGTATGGCTGCTTTAGTGACATCTAAACAGTAGGAGTTGGCCTTCATAAATCTATGCACATTGTTGAGGATGCTTCAGGTCTGTGATAGTGTGAGTTATATGCACATTATGCTATGCTCCCTGGGTTTCTTATTGGTGCCATTGCTAAATGGCATATCGAACATTGTCAGTAAGATGTCCATGAGTGAAATCATTCCACACAAAATGCTAATTTTAGTCACACATGTGCAAAATGTTGGAATTCAGGCACTTCCTTAGTGGTGCAGTAACACATTTTATTTTATACCCCATACATTGCAGGCCATCTGGCTGTTGATGGAGCAGAAATCATTATGGTTAATATACCATTATCACTGTGTCACATGGGGGTACAGTCAATCACATCTAGCACTTCAGGGAATTGAGTTATTTCATAAAATTCCCACAAGGTATTATCTCTCCTCTGTGGTATGTGGGAGCTTCATATGCTCCTCCAAGTACTGTAGCATGGTATTGACAACTGGTGTAGCATCTACAAAGGATATACTTGAAATACAGCCATCATGTCCCTCATTGGTCATTTGAAAGCCCCTGTAGTTAGGATTGTCAGTGCTACACATTCCCTGGTGTGCAAAGGAATCTGTATTTGATGCATCTCAAAAACCCTGCATGTGAGGACTACTCATCTTTAGCAGCTCCTACATGGTGTCTCTGCCTATAAGGTTGAAGCCACTATTTCTGTGTCATGATGTCAATTCATCCCTGGTTTGGCACCTATGTCTCTAATGGACACAGACAACCTGTAAATGGTTCATTTCCCAGGCCTTTCCTTGTAAATGTTTCATCTCCCAAGCCCCGGCTTACACTTATCAAGGGTATCAGAACTTGTCAGAGATTTGGGATGCATGGCTAGGCTTAACTAGGCCCTTGTGGTTGTTAGCCTAGTAAACACCTATGAACCTATGAAAGGGATGAATTATTAGGAGCAGTTGTATCCTTCTGCAGCACAACAGGCAATGACATGCACCTTCAAGGCTACTATTAGGGTGGCCTCATACATGTACATTTCTACTAACTTTGCTATAAACCTTAATATCATAATGAAGTCATTTATTTCTGTTCACCAGGATTTATGGCATACAGATGTAGTGATGGTTGCAACACGTCACATGGTTTTTATACATTTCTGAGTTGCTCTGCCATATTGTTTACCATCATTTCCATTTACCATAACCCTCATTATAATAATAATGCTTCTCATTTCCATCACAGTTTATCCTCATTTGGATTTTTGTGGCCTTGCACAACCACAGCACATGTCTTTGCATCACTCATGCACTGCTTGATGCTATTCATCAAACAATATCACCTTTTGCATTGACCACTTTGTTTCTGTATCCTATAACTATCCTTTTAAAATAGTTATTTTCCCCATGTAGATGTTTAGCAAATCATATAGCTCTTCATATCTACTAATTTGTTCTTTCTTCCTGTAAGCAATTTCTTATATTACTGGTTCTATTCCCTTCTCATAAATAAAAGAAAAAAGTGTTCTCATTTCCTTGTTTCTTTTAAATTGTTATAATTTATCCCCAAATGGAGTAATATGAAGTCATAAGTATTTTCTCAAATGTTTAACCACTGCAAAACATCTTTCATATCAGAAATTTTGGTCCCTGAAAAGATCATGCAAATTCTGTGCCCCCCCCCCCTCTCTCTCTCTCTATATATATATATATATATATATATATATATATATATCTACATACATACATACCCATTCTCTGAAATATTAAGCCCAGTCACAAAAAAAATGATTTTCATTTGTCAACTACATTAATGTTCAGCCTTAAATGCCTTAATCCTTATTCTGGTAGCCCATCTCTCTTCCTTTTCATGTTACCCTTTATTTTTATACTTATCATTAACTTTATTCTTTTTGAGAAGCATTTTTCCTTATCAGTTTCCATATTTTTCTCAACTTCGATTGTTCTGCTGACCTTATAATTTATAATTACTATATATCCTGACTCTTTTTCCTGTATGGAGTCCTTTTTCCTATTCCTATGGTTTTCCATTGTCTTCTCCTTGGCATTCTTTTTTTCATTCTCTTTTGTTTAGCTCTTGTATGCACTAAGTGGGTGCTCTGCCATGTTTATCATTTCACCCATTGCTAATATTGCAACACCCTTTTCATGTCCTTCATGTTTCTTTACAGTTGTCATTATGCATGTTTCTGATATATTTGCAATTTCCTCATCTGACTTATCCACTTCCTATAGATTTATCCTTTTCTTAGTTTAGGTATTAGAGTTTACTTCACCAAATCTTCTTGTCTTTCTCTTTATACCATTTACTACATTACGTTTCATCCTTTCCACACTGAAAGACTCACTGCTGCTCATAATGGTGCCTCTATTCGACTGAAACATGTCTATACATACTGGGACCCTTTGGCCTGGAGTGAAATGCAAACAAATATTTTCCTGGCAATATGCCCCCCCCCCATTTTCCCCATATTCTTACATATCATGTACTCTTTTAGTAGCTCAAATTCCAAAATTCACTGTTCTGCAAACAAAACTACACTCCTCCATGCATACCATATGCAGCTATTTCATCCCCAGCAAGTTAATAAAATCTGTATTATGCAAGTTGCATAATTTCTCAGATAAAAAGAGATATTCTTTAGTTTTGCTTAAAGTTTATAACACTTTTTGCAAATCTGACATTTTCTTAACTATTTATGCAGAAGGAGATCATTTAAAGCTTATTCACTCCCACTCTCATCTACAATTACTAGGATACAGATCTTTTATCTCTGTCATGTAGAGCTCCCAAAAGTAAAGTCACAACTGTTCACTCTAGAAGAAGCTTAAATCAATGCTGTCCCCAGACAAGACAGCACCACACTTACTACACCACTAGGGAATAAATTAAAAGAAAATATTCTCAGAAAAATAAAAAGAAGATCCCCAAAATTACAACAAAATATTAGAGTGCGAATAGTACAGAATAACACTAGTTTAGGGACCCTTCTGAGAAGAGAACTATGATGTCCAGACAGTACCCCACCAGACTGCCACCAAATAATGGGATGTCCAGTTAATATCCCACTGAAATGCCACCAAATAATGTGACGTCCTTTACTATCCTGGGACAGTAATTAAGGTACCTCAATCTTTACTACTGTCTCCAATGTGATACTGTCACTTAAACAGGAGTAATATTTCACAATTTTCCCTAAACACAGAAACACACTCTGTAACCTGGGACTGGCCTGTATATGTCTGTCCACCCATAATGTAACTCCATATTAAACACTTCAAAGCAATGTGTCCCATTTTAAAACCTCTGATACACTCACACTTAAATAAGTTAACTCTAACACATCCAAACTCTTCTGGGAAAGCCTGACACACATTTCCAGCTGTGTTCCTTCCCCAAAATAATAAGATAATGCTTCTGCCAATCAGAGTGTCTTCATGCCCTTCTAAAGGGGGGGGGGGGGTCCAATTATGAAAAGCAAATATTAAAACAAATAATAATAAATGACCTAAGCAGCCAGGCCTTCAGAGTGGTCCGCAAAGTTATCAAAGCAAGTATAAACACTCTCAAATCTCTAAAGAAAAACACCGATTAACTGGCTACAATGTAACTTAATAAAAATACTTTATATTGAGCAAAATGATTAAAAACTATAAAACAGTAACTTCCAATAAACTAAAAGAGCTCAATTGCCAGGAAATTAAATCAATACTGTAGGATAGAAATCCAATATTCAGAAAAACTCTAATTGATGTAACTGATTAGTTATAATTTTCCTATCTGACTAAAGAACACTGTCCCTGATCTAAACTAAATTACTACAGTAGAGCAAAGGCAGGCTCACAGTTCTTGGTGAGCCCTTTTTGGCATCCACTCCACAGTACCTCTGTGAACAACTGGCAACTGTAACTGACGACCTCTGACAACTGGCTACAGCAGGCTCTTTTATAGACTAGCCCAACTGTCAACTGTTCCATTTCTAATTTTCATTTCATATTTTGAAAATCATCAGCTGTTCTCTAAAAGTTCCTTCCTGTCTTTCAGCTTCTGACAGTAATGCCTAGCAACTGTCAACATTCCGATGACATTATCTGATGACCAGCTGAATCTGAGACAGTTTGCCTTTGGAATCTCTTTTCACAAACGTGTGGTTGGAAATGCAAAATTTCACTGCTAAAGTCTTTAAAACATTCTGTACAAACAGATTATAAATCAACATGTAAGAACCTATTTACAATGTCATAGCTAGTCATGCCTGTATTTACCAGGCTGTGGAAGGATGATTCATCACTGGGACAAAGCAGAAATTCCTTAAGATTCCAAGAGCAGAATAAGTTATTTCTTACATTTATTTAATTGAATTGCACTTCTTTAACACTTATAGTTGTGCTATACAGCTAATCTACTACATTTAGCACTGTTATAAAGCCTTTTTTACTGTTTTACTGCATTTGTGTACTGTTTTAGACTGTTTTAACTGTAATTTTCATTGCTAGATATCGTTTCATTACTGTAATTGCATTTTTACTGAACTACTTAACTGTAAACTGCTTTTTCATACTTAGAGTTGTGTTTTCTGTTTCTGAGGGCTCTATCTCTGCTTTTCTATGCATTTTCTGTGAAGTTTCTGTGTTCTAGTCAGGTATCATATAACTGATTTGTCTGCAGTTAAAAGCATTCTCTAGAGTCTCTTTGCTCCTTTATCTGTTTAAACTTTCATTTAGCGGCTGCAGCTAGTAATTATAATAGTGTTCATTACTATAATTGCATTTTTATTGAATTACTAAACTGTAAACTGCTTTTTCATACTGACACTTGTATTTTCTGCTTGTGAGTGCTCTATCTATGCTTTTCTGTGCATTTACTGTGAGGTTTATGTGTTCTACTCAGGTAGCATAATCTGAATAGAGACCTGCTGTTATCCAGGCCTGGTAGTTTTGTTTGTTGAATTTCCTGTGCTTCTGGCAGCCATCTTCTACTGATAGTGTCTTGTCTTCTTCGTTATTGAGAGTAACAGGGTTTCCTGACTTTCTCTAGCACGAGTGATTGGTTGTAAGAGCAGGGTCTAGAAGGGCTGGGTAGTAATTTGAGCTTCTAAATTCTTCCATCCTTTCTGGTATATAAACCCTGTGTGTGCAGGGGGCTTTGCTTGTAGTTACCAGGCTGTGGAATGGTGATTCATCACTGAAACAAAGCAGAAATTCCTTAAGATTCCAAGAGCAGAATAAGTTATTCCTTAAATTTGTTTAATTGAATTGCACTTCTATAACACTTATAATTGTGCTATACAGCTAATCTACTACATTTTGCACTGTTATAAAGTTTTTTTTACTATTTCACTGCATTTGTGTGCTGTTTTATACTGTTTTAACTGTATTTTTCATTGTTAGATACTGTTTCATTACTGTAACTGCATTTGTACTGAACTATTTAACTGTAAACTGCTTTTTCATACTGAGAATTGTATTTTCTGTTTGTGAGTGCTCTATCTGTGCTTTTCTGTGCATTTATTGTGAGGTTTCTGTGTTCTACTCGGGTTGCATAATCTGGATAGAAGCCTGCTCATTCTACCTAATACAGAGAGAACATTTGAGAAAGCCAACCCACTTAGGCTCTTAACCTTGAATTATCTTCTGTTCCTGCTTTCTCCTTTTCCACTTTACTAAAAAAAGAAAAAAATGCTAGAATCTTCTTGTGTTCTGACTAAGTGTGCGTCTCAGATGATAAAAAATGCCAAAAATATATACTTAACTGTTCATAGTTGAATAAAGCAATAATTGAATTCACTTCAGAATACAGTTTGGATAAATAGCATTTATTTAAACTGTATTTACTTATTTAATTGTTTTTAGTGCTGTTTTAGCTGCTTTTCTGTAAAAAAAATTCTAAGCTTGTTTTCTGCCTTTCATGTAACTAGTCTAGTCCAGATACAGATTTGCTGTATCCAGGACTGTTTGTAAGCTTCTGAGCCACCCAAGCCTTTCTTTTCTGGAAGGAAGCCTTCTAGCTTATCAGTGGGAGCAGTAAGCACTAGGTAGGCTATCTACCACAGAAGGAATGGTTTCTGGCCCAGAAACTGTAGTTTATTGGACATTTGGGCAGTTCTTTTTTCCATCTCTTTCAACTTTCTGATTTAAAAACCCACAATTGCACTTGTTTCCCACCTTTCCTGTAACTAGTCTAATCCAGATATAGATTTGCTGTATCCAGGACTGTTTGTAAGCTTCTGACCCCCCAAGTCTTTCTGTGTTGGAGGGAAGTCTTCTAGCTTATCAGTGAGAGTGGTAAGCACCAAGTAGACTATCTACCACAAGAGGAGTGGTTTCTGGCCCAGTAATTGTAGTTATTGGCTGTGGGAAATGTTTCCATCTCTTTCAACTTTCTGGTTTAAAAGCCCGCACTTGCACTTGTTTCCCACCTTTCCTGTAAATAGTGTAGTCCACATACAGATTTGCTGTATCGAGGACTGTTTGTAAGTTTCTGAGCTGCCCAAGCCTTTATGTGTTGGAGGGAAGCCTTCTAGCTTATCAGTGAGAGTGGTAAACACTAGGTAGCCTATCTACCACAATAGGAGTAGTTTCTGGCCCAGAAATTGTAGTTTATTGTCCATTTCAGCATTTTTTTCATCTCTTTCAACTTTCTGGTTTAAAAACCCATGTTTGCATTTGTTTCCTACCTTTCCTGTAACTAATCTAGTCTAGATACAGATTTGCTGTATCCAGGACTGTTTGTAAGCTTCTGAGCCCCCCAAGCCTTTCTGTGTTGGAGGGAAGTCTTCTAGCTTATCAGTGAGAGTGGTAAGCACTAAGTAGCCTATCTACCACAAAAGGAGTGGTTTCTGGCCCAGAAATTGTAGTTATTGGCCATGGGCAATGTTTCCATCTTTTTCAACTTTCTGGTTTAAAAGCCCACATTTGCACTTGTTTCCCATCTTTCCTGTAACTAGTCTAGTCCACATACATATTTTCCTGCCTTTCCTGTAACTAGTCTAGTCCAGATACAGACTTGCTGTATCCAGGACTGTTTGTAAGCTTCTGAGTGGTACCAAAGTCTGCTTTTCAATTTTTCCCTTAGATCTGCTAGTTCTCTCCTCTCCTGCACTTTTACTAACTTATTAGTCTAGCACTTTACCAGACTTCTTGTAGCAATTATTGTAGCATACAAAAGTGCTACCAGCACTAAACATTCTACAAGGAAACTCCAGTACTTATTAATGCTCACCCCTCCAGGCATGTCTAAAGGTCAGTTCCCTGTGCTTTCTCTTATTAACCTGGTGAACTTGGGCATCCTGAGGCAATGTAGCACTGATATCCCTCTTCTCTTACCTCCCAACACTCAGACTTGCAAGAGATGCACTTATATATTCAAATTAGAAGCCACACACTCTCCAGCCAAGACTGGAATAGCTCATCAAGAGGAGAAGTTCAACACCTACACCACACCACATGGAGCACATAGCCCTCCAGAACACACACCAGCACTGCCTTCACATAAAAACACAAACCACACACCCACCTTTGTGGAAGCTCTCAATAAAAATTTACCCAAACAGCAGAGGCCTCCAAGGCAGAAATGCACTTGACCACCACAACACAACACTAATCATGAGACACATAACTCTTCTAAATGGTGTGCCACTCAACCAAACCCCTAATACAAAACAGCATGCCCAACACACTAGTCATAGGTGACTCGATAGAGAGGCACACTGATGCCTGACTCACTAGGTTGAATAAGGAAAAAGTAACAGTTAACTGCCTGTCAGATGCCAGGATCCACCACATAACACATGCACTCAGGTCCCTCGACAACAGGTACAAATATGACTTTGTCATTGTACATGTAGGTGTGAATGACCTGAGACATACCTCCCTGAACTACCTGAAAAGAGACATGGAGGAGCTCTTGGATTATGTAGCCCAGGTGGGTATGACCCTAGCCCTGAGCAGCATCCTACCATCACCTAGAATAATACCACAGTACAAGCAGAAAATGATTGATTTCAACAAATGGCTACATTTCTGGTGTCATTCTAAAGGGATCCAATATATGTCTACCTGGGTGACATGATTGACTGACCTCGATGCTTTGCCAGAGGTGGCCTGCATCGGTCACCCCTGGGCTTCCTGATACTGGCCAAGGCTCTTGCCACCCGTATAGTGCCTTTTTTAGGTGGTGTTCCAAAGACCAAATTACCACTGTGACAGCTACAAACAAATGCAATCTGAGGGTATGGCTGCTCAATGCTAGAAGTCTAATCAAAATGCACTCGCTCTAAGCACTCCTTAAAATGGAAAACATAAAAATTTGTGCTGTAACAGATATCTGGTTTAAGGCAGCAGAAAGCACCCCTGTACTACCAGGCTATAACTCATTCTACTCCTTTCAGCCCCAGAACTTGGACCAAATCTCCAAAGGCAGTGGTGTTTCCATATTCATAAAGGATGCGCAGCGCACACCTCCAGAATGGTAGCCCAACATAATGCATCAGAGATAGTTCAGGTGCAGCTAACATTGGGTAAGACAGCAATTCAGCTCATAGCCTGCTATAGGTCCCCAACCATGTCCCAAGACTCATACACCATGTTCCTAAGCACCCTGCAGAATGTTAGGGTCCAACCTAGCACTCTGATACTGGGCGACATCAACTATCTACATTAACTGATAAAACTACTCATGTACCAATACACTTGCCCAACATTTCCTGGAATTCATTAATTCCAATGCTCTGGACCTGCCCGTTCTTACCCCCACTAGAGGTAGCGACATCCTTGACCTGGTCATTACTAACATGGGCGACTGTTGCTCTACATCAATAGTTAACTCCTCCTTGGTTAGATCCAACCACAAACTAATCACCTTGAAAATCCACACACCTCCCATCCCCCCACAAAGATAACCACCATGAAAAACTTCTTCAAAGCTAACTTTGGACTCCTAAAAACAAAGGTGGCTAACTTCATGACACCCATGCCAATGGAGAATAGTTGCATGACTGCCAAATCATACACCATTGCATTGTATGAACATGTATACAAATGCATGGATCTCACCATACCCAATAGAACCAAGACACTCTCCTCCAAAAAAAGAAGCCAATCTGGTGGTCCCCTTCCATAAACAAACTCTACAACAGAAGGAGGAAACTGATGCAGAATAAAGTGAAGTCCCAAGACTGGAAAAACTCCCTTATCAGGCTCAACAAAAAGTTGAGATCCCTCATCAAATCCTCCAAAGCTAGCTATGAAAATAGAATTGCAGCAGATAGTAAAGACAACAAAAGGTCTTCTATAGTTATGTAAATATCTCCATGGCAATACCCAGATTTGCTCTGAGCTACTGCACAATGGTACCTCCTATACCGAGCCAAGAGATATTGCCAATATACTGGCCGACAGATTCAGTGCCAACTTTACCCCTCTCCCCCCAAAGGACCAATCACAATACCAGTAGATTGCTAGGCACCCAGTATAACTGCTAAACAGGTTAAAACAGCACTGTTCAAGGCCAAGAGTACAGCTTCTATGGGACCTGACAATATCCCTGGCTGTGTTCTACATGAACTACAGAGTGAACTGGCACCTTACCTGTGTGCCCTGTTCAGTCACAGCCTCACCTCAGGCATTGTCCTTACCAAATGGCACACTGCTACAGTCATCCCTCTCCACAAAGGAGGAATGACTACAGACCCTGGGAACTATCATCCCATTAGCCTGACGAGTCTGATATGTAAAGCTATGGAACGCATTATTATGGACCTAGTAAACAAGCATATAGGGAATCTCTAAACTCTGGATCCTACACAGTTTGGTTTTGTGAAGGGTAGATCATGCCTGCTCAACTCGGTTGACTTCTTTGAGTCAGTCACCAGAGCTGTGGATGAAGGAAGGTGGTTCATAAAGCCTACCTGGATCTGGCCAAGGCCTTTGATACCATTCCCCACTTAGGAATCATAGAAAAACTCACTAAGCTAGGCATCAACCCCTATATCACTAAGTGGTTTGCAAACTGGCTCACAGATAGAACCCAGAGTGTGAAAGTAGCTGACTCCAAGTCAGACTGTTGACTAGTCACAAGTGGAGTCCCACAGGGTTTAGTCCTGGGTCCTCTCCTATTTGGTATCTACTTCTCTGAAGTCCAAGCCAACATGAAGGGACAGTGGCTGACAAAGCTCACAGACGATTGCAAGTTAGGAGCTATTATTAACTCCCCAAGTGATGTTGACATCCTACAGAATGGCCTCACTGAGACCAACAACTGGTGTCAGAACCATGTCCTTAAGCTCAATGCCAAAAAATGTGTCATCATCCCCTTTGGGAAAAACCCAATTCCCATGAATTACCACATCGATGGTAGTCCACTGAACACCGAAGGCATTATAAGACATCTGGAAACACAGGTTGACAGCAACCTCTCTTTTGACCACCACATTGCCACTGTGGTCAGAAAGTTCTTCTATGTGGCACATCTGATTACTAAGGGTTTTGCATTCAGGAAGAAAGAGGTCATTGTCTCCCTCTACTCTTCCCTCATTAGGCCAATCATTGAGTATAATGCCCCATTTGGCATGTTCCTCACTAGACACCTGCAACAACTGGAGAGGCCACAAAAGTACCTCACAAAGAGGACCCTAGGCCTTAAACACTTGTCTTATATGGTCAGACTCAAAAAACTCCACATATTCTCTGTCTCATATCGCCTACTTAGAGGAGAACTCTGCTTGACTTACAAAACCATGTCTGACCCAGCTCCATTAGAAATGCTATATCTAAAGAAATCCCGATCCCTCCTCACCACACTCTCCAGAGAACTCAGCCTCATTACCACAATCAGCAGAATGTACTGGAGGGACAGGTTAATAACCCAGAGACTGCCCATGCTCTGGAATAGACTTCCCATACATGTCAAGCGGAGCGCCTCACTGGCCCTCTTCAAGAGAAATGTTGATAGAAAATTCACCCCAGTGATAACTCCAGTGGCTCTATTCAACAGCGGCATTGGGAATGAAAGTTGGGTTTCATGATGTCAGGGTAATCATACGGCTAGGCTTGTAAAGGCCCCAGGGCCATTAGCCTAGTACACACATATGAACCTACGAACATATGCTGGCTTACAGTACACAGGTTAAGCTGAAATTATGTACAAAAATTCAGCCAGACATGCTAGCACAAATAATGGTGTCTAATTTCTTCACATTTCTCCCCCTATGACTCAAGCACTGTTTTCAAGTGAACCTTGAAAAATTACTCGAGAAAAATGGGTCTATCTGGAAATATCGACCCGCTTCACTCCAGGGCAATCTATTTGCACTGGCATTATTAACCTCACTGCAACGTTCTTCTCCTTCTGAAGAAACTTGGCTGAGCACAGCCCCCACCCCACAAATTGATGCATCTACTTGCACGACAAATTCTTTACTATAATCGTAGCTGGCCAACACACGGGTCTTCCCAAAATCTCCTTAAGTCTTTGGAATGCCTGTTCACAATCTGTGGTCTGCACTACTTCCTCTGGTTTATTTTTGGCCTGGTTGAGTCAGTAATGGGTGCATCCATTGCACCATAAATGGGCACAAATTTTCCACAGCATCCCGCTGTCCCTAGAAATGTTTTCACTTGCTTTTTAGTAACAGGAACTGGCCATGCTTGAATAGCTTCCACTTTGACAGGTTCTGGCCTAATCTTACCACTCCCTACTCTGTGCCCTAAGTAAGTGACCTCAGCAATACCCACCTGACACTTGCTGGGTTTAATGGTTAGTCCTGCACTTTTAAACTGGTCTGCAGATGCCCGTTGCATAGTCATAAATGTAGAGTTTAACTTCTCCACAAGACCAGTAGTCTGGGGATAGTAGGGGTGATCTTTTCATGTTTCACCCCACAACACTTCCACAAACAAGTTAGCAGGTCTGATATGGAGTTGCACCTCGATCACTCAGCATCTCCCTTGGAAAACCCACTCTGCTGAAAATTTCTAGCAAAGCACTTGTCATCTTTTCTACATCAACATCGCCTGCAAAAGGAACGTTAGGGACTATAGCTAGAAGTGGCAGACAGTAGGCTCTAGGCTCTACCAATTGCTGTACTATCTCACTATCTGCAGCATTGGGTATCCCTTTCTTATGCATTAGTGCTCTGCTTGCTAATTAGATATCCCCTTTTCTCCCCAGCTCCTCTGCAGAGTTACACTCTCTGCCTGCTAACCAGATTCTCATGTCATCAGGCAAAGTACTGACGGCTCCCTCGCTAAAAGGTCTGCCAGTTCCTCAAAAGTGGTGACCTAAGACCCACTCACCCATCTGTGAAAGTAAGTACTTAATTCAGCAATATAATCACATACACTTTCATCTACCTTACGTCTGTGTTCACAAAACCTTTTCCTATAAGCTTCAGATGTTAATTTAAAGCAATATAAAAGACATTTATTAAATGTTAACATAATTCAAACAATCTACATCAGACAGTTTTGACATGGCCTGAACAGCTTTACTATGGATTAAGGGAGTCAGGAGCCAAATCCAGAGCTCACAGTCAATGTCACACTGTCTACATACCCTCTCAAATATATGAATAAAACTATCAACGTTATCTCCGTCCCTGTATTGAGGAAAACGCTTACTGATCTTTACAGCTTCTGGGGTCTGGTTATTTATTTTCTTATTACCTCCATAACTCTCTCAAAGGGTAGGAACCTCCACTTCATGCCAGCACTGTCTCTCATTTATCTCAGCTTTTAAATGTCTCAGTCTGTCTTTAATCTCCAGACATTTGGCTTCCAGTTCACATTGACACTGTTTCTCCCTAGCCTCCAGTTCCAGTCTCCTTAACTCTACATAGATTCTCAAGTCCTCCAAAGAAATGGTGAACTCTTCTGTCCCAGCAGGCTGCACATCCCCAGTATCAAACTGAATATCCTCCGAATGGCTGGTCTGAGCTGAAGCTGCAACTAAGGCAGAGACCATTGCTTCCTTAGTCAGGTTGGCAAGCACCAGTCATCTGTCTTTACAATCCTTGGCCAACTGGTTCTTTGTCAGCTTAATATAGTCTTCTGCTAACATCTTTGTCTGCTGTTTCTGGCCAACTAACTAAAAGTAAATAAAACTGTGGTGAACTAAGATTCTGTATGTTTACTTTGTGACTGTTGCAAGTACACACCTAAATGACAACTACCCACAGGCTACTGAAGTCCAATTAAAAGTCCCACACTGCTGGCACTAAATAATGTGATGTCTGGTTAATATCCCACTGAACTGCCGCCAAATATTGTGGCATACCTTACTATCCTGGGTCAGTAACTAAGCAGGTTCAATCTTCACTACTGACTCCAATGTGAGACTGTCACTTAAACAGAAGTAATATTTCACAATTTTTCCCTAAGAGCACAAAGGGAACAAACTCTATAGCCTGGGACTGGACTATATCCTTCTGTCCATTCCGAATGTAGTTCCTTATTAAGCACTTCAGAGCAATGTGTCCCAGTTTAAGATCTCTGATACACTCACACTTAAATAAGTTAAATCTCACATATCCAAACACATCTGGGAAAGCCTGACACAGATTTCCAGCTGTGTCCCTTCCCCAAAATAATATGGTAATGCTGCCATCAATCAGAGTGACCTCATACCCTTCTAAAGGGGTATCCAATTATAAAAATTAAATATTAAAACAAATAATAGCAAATGACCTAAGCATCCAGAGTTTCAGATCGGCCTGGAAAATTATCAAAGCAAGTATAGACACCCTCAAATCACTAAAGAAAAACACTAACTGACCAGCTACAATGTAAGTTAATAAAAATTTTTAATATTGAGCAAAATGATTACAAAATATAAAACAGTAATTTCCAATAAACAAACAGAGCTCGATCATCAGGAAATGAAATCAATACTGTAGGACAGAAATCCAATTTTCAGAGAAACTCTAACTGATCTAAATGATTAGTTATAATTTTCCTATCTGACTAAAGCACACTGTTCCTGATCTAACGTAAATTACTGCAACAGAGCAAAGACAGGCTTACATTTCTTGGTGAGTCCTTTTTGATATCCACTGTACAGTACCTCAGTGAATAATTGAGAACTGCACCTGACTTCTGACAACTGGCTACAGTAGGCTCTTTTATAGACCAGCCCAACTGTCAACTGTTCCAGTTCTAATTTTCATTTCATATTTTGAAAATCAACAGCTGTTTTCTAAAAGTTCCTTTCTGTCTTTCAGCTTCTGACAGTAACACATAGCAACTGTCAACATTCCAATGACATCATCTGATGATCAGCTGAATCTGAGACAGTTTACCTTTAGAATCTCTCTTCACAAACATGTACAGTTAGAGATGCAAACGGACACGGTTCAAGTCTTTAAAACATTCTGTACAAACAGATTATAGGTCATCATGTAAGAACCTATTTGCAATGTCATAGCTAGTCATGCTGGCATACATACACAGGTCAATCTGAAATTATGTACAGAAACTCAGCCAGACATGATAGCACAAATAACAGTGTCTAATTTATTCACAAGGACACTGTTTTCTGCTGTCAGCATCAATTACAATCAGAAAGTGCTTTTCTCCAATATAGATCTCCTGAAAGCAAAATATTTCATTGCTGCTTTCCTTAGAAGCAGATTAAATTTAAATTGTACCCAGAGGAATCAAAACCATACCCAATATACATTAAATTAAGCTAAAAGGAAACAATCTCAGAAAAGTAGAAGATTATACCAAAAATTAAGACAAAAAAATCCTGTCACCACCACAAAGATGGAGATATACAATAACAATAACAATATCACTGACAGGGAAATATAAAAAAAACAAGCCAACCACAGCTTTTGCAATTGCTCTTCTTGTAACACCAATACAAGTATTAAAGTTGGAGTACTCAGTGGACAGAATAACTCTTTGTTTAGGGAATCTACATCAATGAGAACCATAAACATAGTCCCCCAGTCTCAGCAACAGTCACAGGGATTGACACAGTATTTGTTTCTGACTTATGTAGATATTTACTTTTGTCAGATCTACACAAAAGTTTCACACTTGTGTAGATCTGATGAAAGTGAAGTATAAGTCGTGGCTGCTCACTTTAGAATCAGATTGAATAGTCACACTGCCCATAAAGAGCTGATAGTGTACCAACTAAACCACAAGGGAATCAATTAAAAGAAAAGAAACAGAAAAATAAAAAGGGACCCCAAAACTTAAATCAAAATCCTTGGTAGCACAAAAATGCAAATATGCAATAAAACTACTTCAATAAAGTTAAAGAAAACTTATGGCTGTTACTTCTATCAGGTGCAATTAGCAATGCACTTACTTAAAATTAGAAAACATTCACAGGACAGAACAACAGTAGTATTTCATGTAAAAAGACATGCATCTGGGGCGTTCCCTAAATAGTTTTCCCAATACTCAGTCCAACATTCTCAGCTACAATTTCCAAGGTACAGAATGTGTTTCTCTTTATTGTAAAATGACAAAAGTATAGTAAAAGTCCACAACAGTAAAAATTCTAGACACAGAATTCTAAAAGAAGAAAGGCATCTAAATATAGATCACTAAATATATAAACTAAATAAATAAAGTATGCAGAAATCTAAACAATCTAAAGACAGAATTCTAAAGATAGCACTTTCCAACACTAAATTCTAAGGATAGAATTCTAGATACACACACATATATATATATATATATATATATATATATATATATATATATAGATAGAATTCTAATCATAAAACTGCTCTGCTGACAGAATTTTTAAAGATGGAGTTCTAGATACAGATTTCTATCGACAGTGTTCTAAAATCCTAAGAATTAAAGTATGCTAATTGAATTTTAAACACAGCACTCTGTAGATGCATTTCAAAGTAAAGAATCCCAGGTATTTCCACAAAACTGAATTATTACACTGAGATGTAAGCACAGAAATATAAAGACAGAATTTTACAAACAGAATTCTTATAGATACAATTCTAAACATCAGATTATACAGACAGAACTTTTGATAGAAAACCTAAGCATCTACAAAATGAATGTTGCTCTTAGGTTGTTTTAACAGTACTATAATATTTCCTAATCTCCTGTGATACTGCAAAAGCTATTCTGAATTTGCCAAAGTTTTCCTGAGTCTGCCAAAATATTTCCAAGTTTTAACAGTATTATAATATTTCCTAATTTCCTTTGATACTGCAAACGCTGTTCTGAATTTGTCAAAGTTGTCCCGAGTCTGCCAAAATATTTCCAAGTTTTGCAAAGTTTTCTGTGTTGTTCTCTTACATTTTTCACTTTTTTTCTGCATTTTGTTGAACATTTCTCAGGGTTAGGGAACTTATTTCCAAGGATTCCTGATGCTGCAGGAATTCTGACTTTTGTTGTAAAGGATTTGTTACTGCACTTCAGCTCAGAAGCAGGTCATTTTACATTAGGAGGGTTCTTTTGAACTCTGGTGGGAGCAGAGCTGAATTCAACCCACCCAAGTTGGAAACTGCTGGTGGAAAGTTTATTGCATTTTTATCTGATTGGCCTGTGGGATTAGTGTAAAAGTCTTTCATACTGGTATAAAAGCCTTACACAAATTCAGTTCCCCATGCCTTGTATATAAACAAATATCTCCAGCTTAAAATCCTCTATAGGAAATGCTCCCCATAGTCTCCCAGTGTTCACAGCTGCACAAAGAGCTGCCAGTTCATGCAGAGGGCAGTACCACTCCAGGTCATCTAACTGGAGCTGTTCAACATTTGGAGACTTTTGCCAGAGGTCTGGAGAGATTCTTCTGAATTCCAAAGTATCCACTGCTAAAATAAAAAAAATACTTTGTAAGTTTCCTTTGCACTTTTCTGACTGTATCTTATCATTTTGCTGCCTTATTTTGTTGATTTTTACTGTATTTTTCTGCACTTTAAAAAAGCTGTTATGTTGCCTTAAATAGGTAATACATAGCATAGACTACATTTAGATCTGCTGAATCTAGACTGTATTTTACACTTGAGCACTATTCCAGCCATCTTACATTAGGAGGGCCCTGCTTGCACCCCTGTGGCAGAAGTGTATAATCTGAGATTCATCTGAGTTGGAGGTTACTAGAGGAAAGCTCATTCGGTGCTTTCCAATTGGTAGTTTAGCTTAAAAGTGTTTAATTTTGCCTGTACTTACCCCTCCCATTTGTGCATAGCTGTGCACTACCCAACAGGATTCAGTGGTGCCCTGTATAGACACAAACACCTTGAAAGACAATTTATTTCTGCTAGATATCCATTAGTGAACTCTCACAAGCTTGCTCCATTGTGGAAAACCCAGTTGTGCAATGAAAAGTATTGCCATAGTTTTCACCCCTAACCTTCAATAGAATAAGCCCCTTTGTTAATCTAAGAGCAACATCTGGTCAAATGTCCCAATAACAGTTACTGTAAAATCCTCTATATATTTTGATATTGCAGATAGATGTGGCTATGCACAGTTACACCAATAACTTACATGTCAGATTGTGCAGCTTTTATTTTTACCAGCTTTTGAATATATATAGGGTATCCATATTTTTTTATTGCAGGGTAGTATGGATAGGAAAAAAAGAAAGATGTTTAGGAGTGAAGATTAGGGAAGAAGAGGTGATAACAAGTGGTGTCCCAGCAAGTGTCCATAGTTCACAAAGCCTCAAATATTTCCACTACCAAATGATGTTGCAGTAGAAGACCCTACTATTGGGGGGGGGGGGCGCTGTGGTGGCTGGTGCCAGCTGAAACAGTGAGTTTTCAATCAACTGAAGAAATGTTTTGATTGGCTGAAGCCATCTGCCCACTACCTAGTCTAGCATACCCTGAACTGAGTCCTGAAGCCCCTGCTCAGTGGGGCTTCCTAGGGTGCAACATGCTTGCCTGGGAGGTATGTGGCTGTGCTGCTCCTGAGGAATTTAGATTTGTATTAAAATAAAAATGCGAGTGAAAGAAAATAAAAAGGACAAAGGATTGCATATTTGAAATAAGAAAAAGAGAGAAAAAGGGGGAAGAGACAAAACAGAAACTCCACACAATAAATTCTCACATAATAACACAGCATTCAATTTCTTATATTAAAACAATTTTATTTCTATAAATCTTTAGTGAGGTAAAACAGAATGCAAACAAAGTACTTACTCATACATAAGAACACTGATATAGGAAGTCCTTATGCATACTTGGGTAGAATGTTATGAGAAGTGCTTATGAATACTTAGAATTAATGGGTGTATTGCTATCAAGTTTTGGAGGGGGTTTACATTTTTCAGTTGATATTACTAACATGATTGATAATTATATATCACATTTAGGCTTGCTTTGTATTGTAATGAAACCATCCTTTGTAAATGCTTACATGTAATAAAATCAGTTAAAGATGTTATACTGCATTTCGCATTGACATATCTTTTACATTTGGATGTAGTAATGTACTGAAAGCACTGCAGCCCTTCAGTTACCACCCTTTATAAATATGTGCTTATATACATTAATGAAATGAGTTAAAGACAGAATACTGCAGTTATTACTTTATTCATGCTTACAAAGGGCTTCATCCAGCATCATATTTCTCCTACTTTTCTGGGTCCTGTCATATTCTAATTTACTGTTGCCTAGATATAGAAGACATAAGACACTTGTTGTTTACATGTATTTTGCCTTTATTCTTTAACATTGCTGCTATATAACTACTACTATGAAAGGCATTTCATTCACTGCTGTACTTGCGTTGAATGCATTTGTTTAAATATTTATTAATATCTGAATTATCATACTATCCCAGTCTTTCCTTTGATACCAGTTATAAATAACTTGAAAGGTGTTGTCTGAAAAATGTTCATACTCGTTTAGTCTAGGTTCTACTTTAAAATGTTAAGATCTGCATGCAACAATCTGTGAACTGTGTTCAGGCAGAAGCTATACACAAACAGAAAAATGTAGCAACTCAAAGAAGTTTTGTGTCCCTTTCAATTCAACCTTAAATAAATAAAATAATAACAATAACAATAGTAATAAAAGTACTTGCGAGCACTTTGATAGTTTTCTTCCTTATAACTATGAGCATATAAGGGGATGGTTTAAAAATGTATACAGAAATAACATGGCTGACCACTTCTCACTATGTGCTGGTCATTCACTTGATAGTGCAACCTCCACCCCCATCCAACCTTCACTCCGACTAGGGTGCACTCCCTGGCTGAGAGTTCAGCCATCTTGTTTGTAAAGTTATTATTGTAAGGGAAATTACTGTCTTATACAATTATTATACTAAGAAATATTTTCAGGCCTACACAAACAAACAAAATCATTTTTTTACAAAAATGGTCTGCATAAACTTCCACTACCAACTAAGATAATGCAATACTGTAAATGAAATTATATGAAATGCAAATATTTTTGTTTATCAATTTATGGATTTGCATTTTTTTATTTATTTATTTGGAGTTTTTTAACCGAGAAAGTCCATTGGGCCTTAGTGAGACCTTTTTCAATGGAGGCCCGGGGAGAAAAGCTCCAAGTACATACATAAAGATATATATGTAGGCAGTTAATACAACTATTAATACAAGAAACTATAAAATCAGCAGTAGCTGAGATTTTATACAATGCTAGGGTACCGTTTGGCTAGGCTTATATAGGCCCTAGGGCCAGTAGCCTAGTACCGACCTATGAACCTATGAACCTATGAACCTATGAATTAAACTAAACAATATAAAATAAAATGTGTAGTTTGAAAGCGAGAAGTATGTTGAGGAAGTTTAGGAAGGGTGGGAGCTGGAGCATTCCCAGGTAGAGGAGAGATAAGAGTGGAGTAGGGTCTTGAAGTGAGAATGATTTTGGGTGGTCCGAATATGGGGAGGAAGTGAATTCCATTTTTGTGCAAGGGAGAAGGCTAACAGAGATTGGCCAGGAGTACATAGGGGTTTATACGGTTCAAATAGATTCTGATTATTGGATCTGAGAGAGTGGATGGGGAGGTGCATGGTAAGAGTGTCGGAAAGCACAGGGCAGAGGGAAGGTTTGAAAATAAGTTTATGGGCAGTGGACAATTGAATGAAAGAGATAGTTGGGGAACTCTAGCCAATGCAGTACTTGTAGGGAGATGCAGTGGTGAGAGGAAGATTTGGAGTTTGTAGCAAACTTAGACATTTTATTGTAGCAGGAAGCCAGCTTAGTTTTTAGAGTGGTTTGGAGGTTGGTTAGAATAGGGGCTCCATATAAGAGAGAGGGGAAGAGGTAGGTGGAAGAGAGGATAAGCCTAGTTGTAGGGGTTAGGTAGCAATTATGGCGGTAGGGCATGCCGAGTTTCTGGTGGGTTTTCTTGATGTTGGAATGAAGGTGTATATCAAATTTTAGTTGTTCATCGATAAAGACTCTAAGAAGCTTGGCATGAGGGACTACTTCATTGGGGGTCATGTTATGGCTTTTTATAGAGAAAGAGGTTTTGTCTATGGTGTAGTTCTTAGAGGGGGTAAAAATCATAACTTTAGTTTTTGGTTGCATTAAGGGCTAGAAGGTTATTTAGCATCCAGTTCTCAGTACTACTAAAGGCTGCCTGAGGTATATGAATGAGTTTAGTAACAGATTTAGCAGAGCAGATGATAGTAGAGTCATCTGCGTATTGAACAAGTTTAGCATTGGGGATACAGTGATAGAAGTCATTAATAAAAATGTTGAAGAGTAAAGGGCCTAGAATAGACACTTGGAAAACTCCAGTAGAGTATCAAGAAAGGAAAAACTGCAGTTGTTCCATTTAATGGCCTGTTGTCTATTTGAGAGGCAACTGGAAAACCAACTGATAGTTGGGGGAGAGAGATTGAACTGCGAGAGCTTTGACAATAATAATTTGTGGGAAATGGTATTGAAGGCTTTTGATAAATCTAGGAACAGAGAGGATACGCTGTAATTTGAATCTCAGGCATGGTTGATAATGTCGAGGAAAGATAAGAGGGTAGTGGAGGTACTATGGTGAGATCTGAAACCATGTTGTGTTGGGGACAGGAGGTTATTATCTAGGAGGAAGGATAGTAGTTGTTGATGGACACACTTTTCAAGTATTTTAGAGATGAGGGAGAGTATGGCTATGGGATGGAAGTTAGGGATGTCATTGTTATTGCCTCCTTTATGTATGGATGGATGCTTTTTTTCCAAAAAGAAGGGGTACATAAGATTCTTGGATAGAATTGTTGATGAGAATGCAGATGGGGAGGGCTATACCATCGGCAGCTAACTTTAAGAAGTGTGATGGTAGTTTATCAGGGGCATTAGAGCAAGGTTTTAATTTATGGAGAAGTTTTTTAACAGTGTTGACAGGGATAGATTTGAGGGAGAGGGGAGGGGGGAGTTGGTGGTAGAGGAAGACAGATTAGGTGAGAGAGGGGTAGAGGAAGTTAGTGTGTTCATAGGGAAAGATGTTGTGAGCTTGGCTATAGAATCAATGAAGAAGGTGTTAAAGTTGGTGGCTATAGTATGGTTAGGTGCACTAGGGTCAGGACAGGGGTTTTCTTTTCTGCCAGGTATGGAAAGGGCAGTGATACTACTCCAGACTTTCTTGGGATTAGATTTATGTTTGTCTTGGAGCTTTGAGTAATAGGATCTATGATCAGAGTTAATGTGTTTATTTTACTATGTTTATGGAGTTGTATATATTGATTGTAAGAAAGTGGGGTTTTGCGTTTTTGGTGGGCTTTCCAGAGTTTATCCTAGGTATGCATAAGTGTAATTGTGTCTTTGGAGAGCTATGGGGCAATTTAGGATTTTACTCTTGTAGTTCTGGGGGGGGGGCGAAGTTATTTAATACATTGGTGAATATGGCATTGAAGTAATTGACTGCATCATCAAGGGGGAGAGTTTTTAAATTGCTCCAGTTTATTTTTTTTAGGCAGTAAGCGAAGGATTGAGGGTTAAAGTTAGTGAGGGTACATGTTGTGATATAATTGTGAAGTAAATGTAGTGGGGAAGGGGAAAGAATTGCAAAGGCAGGTAGGTGGTCACTAAGGGAGTCGGGCAAAATGCCACAGTTAGAGATATTGTTGGGGTGGGAGACTAATATCCAGTCTAAAATAGTGCCAGAGGAGTTGCCTTTATTGGGTCGAGTGGGAGAATTGATTAATTGAGAGAAACCATATAGGTTTAAATTATGGGAAGTACTGGGAGAGTGTATAGGATGATCAGTTGATATTAACATTCATTTGAGATATTGGATGAGAACTAGGAACGTATATATTCTAGAATGGGAGCATTGTAAGTGTACTCATTCAGTTGTATATCTATAATTTACAGACATTTGATATATATATATATATATATATATATATATATATATGTGTGTGTGTATATATATCTATATATATATATATATATATATATATATATATATATATATATATATATATAGATTCACTTTTCATGCTCCACATTTTAAAACGTTGAAATTCATATGGCCGAGAACATATAATTGAAGTTTTAAAACATTGAACAGGTTAAGTGGAGATCTCCATACAGAGCGGAATGGGAAATTTTCCCTTTTCCCTGCTGTAGTGCAATCTCAGAAAATGCCCTAGAAAATTTTTTTGTGTTTTTCTGTTTTTTCTTTACAGGTTTGATGTTTTAAAATGTCGATGATATGGTTTTGACCAAATGAATTTTGACATTTTAAAATGTCGAGCATGTAAAGTGAATATATATATATATATATATATATATATATATATATATATATATATATATAGATAGGGTCTATATTATATGAACAAAAGTTCATAATATCAAACGCTCTAAAGAGCAAAAATGTTGGACATCAAATTCGTTATTGTTGTGGGCTGCACCCCCCCATTCCACCCCGCAAAATATATATATATATATATATATATATATATATATATATATATATATATATATATATACCAACTCCGAGATCACAGTACAGTGAGGAAAGGGCAAATATTCTGACCTTCACTGTACTACGATCCCACAAGAAGCACTTCTAGGTCCAGCATTTTTACTGTTTAGAGCGTTTGATATTATGCCTTTTCTTAAATAGTCAGCTATGAGCATAAATGAGGCTAGCCATGCTTTCCTGGGGCATGCTGGGGACTACTGAAGACTGCTAAAGACTCTGATGCTGTCCACAGTGTGTTCTCATGAGTCCAAGGCTGCATACACGAGTAGCTGAGATTGAATTACATGCATAAGTGTCTGTACATATCTGTGTATTACTGATATAAACATAAATGGGCCCAATTTGCATACAAAATCTGGAAATGAACTTGAGTTTATATTAAAAAGTTAAGCACCACCATATTAACTTGCAATTACTTGCATTAGGAAGCAAATTCCTTTGGAAACCTCAGACTTTTTAAAGTAAGAAAAAAAAAAAAAAAAAAAAAAACAGGAATGTTGTAAGTTAATATGGAGCGCTTCTAAATGATGTAAAATTAATGAGTTAATTTTTAAAAATATTTTGTTTTAAACACCTGAAGGGCATAATATAATCATAACAACAGCAGTAAAAATTATTAGTGATCACTGAGAAAATCATTTACTTTGGTGTAATTTAATGATTATGCATACATTGTTTTTTTTTTTTTTTTTTTAGGTTTATAGGTTCATAGGTAAGTACTAGGCTATCGGCCCTAGGGCCTATACAAGCCCAGCCAAAAAGGTACACTGGCTTTTGCCACCCAAGAAAATTACTTTCCTGTGCCATGGGCTCAAGCTAAATGCCAAAAAATGTATAGTTGTCCCCTTTGGAAAAAAAACATACCTGTGAACTACCACATAGGGGGTAGTACACTAAACACTGAAAGTGTGATAAGAGACCTAGGGACACAGGTGGACAGTGATCTCACCTTTGATAACCACATAGCCACAACAGTTAGAAAATCCTTCTATGTGGCACACCTCACCACTAAGGGCTTTTCAACCAGAAAAAAGGAGGTCATTGTCCCGCTGTACTCATCCCTCATTAGACCCATTATAGAATACAGTACCACATTTGGTATGTACCTCACAAGACATCTGCAACAACTGGAAAGGCCACAGAAATACCTCACAAAAAGAATCACAAGCCTAAAGCAGATGCCTTATGCTGACCATCTAAATAAACTCCAGCTATACTCTGTCGATATTGCCTACTTAGAGGCGATCTCTGCCTAACATACAAGGCCATGTCAAACACAGAGTTGTTGGACATGCTACATTTAAAGAAATCCCAATCCCTTTGAGCCACATGCTCCAGGGATCTTAACCTTGTCATCACAATGAATAGAACATGCTGGAGGGATAGGTTTCTGACCCAGAGACTCTCCATACTCTGGAACAGGCTGCCCATACATGTCAGGCAGAGCGCCTCAATAGCCCTCTTCAAGAAGAACCTTAACGATTGGATGGGGGATAGGAAATTCACCCCGGGGATCACTTCAGTAGCCCTGCTAGACAGGGGTCCAGGAAAGTAAATATTTGTGAGAAGCAATAGCCAGGGAATTGTTATGGCTTGGCTTGTATAGGCCCTAGGGCCGATAGCCTAGTACCTACCTATGAACCTATGAACATAGAAATGGCAGAGTGTAGGGATAATGCCATGACTGCTCTCATAGGTAGTATGGTGACACACCAAGTATTTGTTGTTGCCTCGATTCATTCACTAGTTAGGACTTATCAGTCTCAAGTACATGCCACCATTGGAAGGAGAAGAGGTCAGGATACTGTCCAGAGACTTTGGTCAAATTACATGAGATTGCAAGTGCTTTCCAAGAATGTACTGTAATTAGATGGAGGGAAAAAGTACAACAGATTTCATGCAGGCCACATCAGCTTTCATCTACACCTAGCAAAACCTCTCATTTGAGGTCACACTTCCAGTCCACAGCACTGTCAGGTTAGTGTCAGCAGGATCACCTTAATCAGGTAGATCACAACATCAGAGCAACTCACCATCCAGCTCTCATGGCACACCCTCTTCAAAATCACTTATATCATTACCTAACCTATTTTTAGGAAATGTATGACACAGGTCAATATGTACCTTAAAAAGGGGGGGCTTACGATACTTTGTAACTGCATACATTTCATTCCTGTAATGGTACTGCCTAAACCTCATGGGATTGTGGAAAGAAAGTTGTATATCATAACACAAGATTGCAGTGTTACAACTGGGAGTTACCTACAACTTAAAAGTAGTAATGCACAAGTTTTTAGGGAAACACTAATAAGAAAATTACAGATGAAAATGAATATTCTGGCATGTAAATACATGTGCCTACCACCTCGTCCTCACCACTGTACAAATAATGATATTTTTTGTTTCTGAGGCCACAAATTATTGTGTTTGACAAAAAAAAATCTGATGTGC
The DNA here is from genome assembly GCF_019279795.1 of Protopterus annectens. Taxonomy (NCBI): domain Eukaryota; kingdom Metazoa; phylum Chordata; order Ceratodontiformes; family Protopteridae; genus Protopterus; species Protopterus annectens. The sequence continues at coordinate 888,841,654 of NC_056735.1, forward strand.
AGTACCTCAACAGACAACTTAGTTCAAACTGCCACAACATTACATAAAAAAAAAAATATATATATATATATATATATATATATATATATATATGACTTTATTCAATTGCAAGGTATGAACTTGTTAAATACTGAAGTAACACTTTTTATGACTTGAACCACTTGATGATGTTCAGTATGTGCATAGTTAGGTACACCACTTAACTATAATTTATTGTGCAAAACAGTTAAAATTGTGATTAGTTGTTATATGATGTCTTTCAACATCACTGAACAGTAGTCAATGAGCACTTAAGGATGACTTTTAAAGGCAATATTTTAATTAACTGTTCTGAAATAAAAAAAAAAAAATATTATTGAAGATGAGAAGGAATGTCAGATAAGCAATGACATTAAACCATACAACATACAGCATAGTTTGCATTAATTGTATACTATGTGTATTTACAAGAAAACCGAGTTAATCCAAAAAGCTTGAGTCAGCTCTGTTATGCCACCTGTGACCCAGGTACTAGCAGGACTAACATAAAAACAGAGTACAAAAGATGATTTCAGATAAAATCACTGTAGATCACAGGTCTAGGATGGTTTCTGTCTGATACCCTCCCTGTGGGAGGAATAATGATGTCTTGTTGAAGTTTCAAGTAGTTTATTCAGATAAGTAGATTGATGGATGGCTGTTCTTGTTCTAATACATTACATTCAGCAGATCAGTTATTTAAAGGAAGTTACAGACAATGCTGGGAGGGTCCAGGGGAGCTGATTTGAGGAAACTTTTAGAGATGGAAAAACAAGGCGTCAATCCCAAAGCTTAGAGGTTAGTCCCTTATTTGAATATTCCTGAAAGACCCTCTTTTACCAGCTCAGCAGCCTGTGGAATCTCATTCTTAGTTAAAAGGTTTTTATTTTTATTTGTAACAGACAAAACATGTCAACACACCATGAGCTACCAGTATAGGACTATATTTAAGAAAACACTTTTACCTGAGCTTCACCAGGTCCATTTTATGCAGTGTTTAAACTTTGATAATTGAAAATGCCTGCTTTTATTAGCCTGTCTTGTATCACTTGTAATATGAGAGATTGTGTCTCCTCTTGTGGGATCATATTCCTTGCAGCAAATTGTGAAAGCTTTATTACAGAACTTTTTTCAAGACTGACTTGTCCTTAGAAATCCTTGTATCACAGGTAATATGAGAGCATGTGCCCACATCTATGGAGCTCATATCCCCTGAAATACATTACGAAAGACTAATTTTCTTTTGTTTTGCAAAAAATGTTTACAGTGCCTGCTTATAAGAGGCTCATATACATGATTAATGCGACCAGTACCCACTCTTCTTCCTGATAAAGACATACGTTTTTATATGCAAGGAAGGTAGTCACTTAGAGCTGTACTAGGTCAATCCCATAAATACATGCATCTAGAAAAATAGCTTACAGTGGAAACAAGTCACAGTGCTCATTTTTATAGAGCTCATGGATGTGCACAGGTAGAAGGAAAAATGTAAGCAAAAAAAATGAGACCTCAGAACTTTTCATCAAAAACTGTGCCTATGGTGTAAAGAAAACAGGAGTATGGATTGGTGACCTGGGATTAGAATTTCCATTGTACTGCAAAATACAGAAATTTTGTTAAACGCAGGCCAAGTTACTAGAATATCTGTACCTGCTTGCTGTGGGGGTATCAACAGCAAGAGGAAGAATGCCCTTGCTCTCACAGCATGGTTCTAAGGTGTTGCAGTCTGGGGTCTTCACTATCAAGCTTCTTCCTAGGTCTAGCAGTTAGTAAGGGCTCTTCTGTTCATATTCTTCTCCTTAGGTTCCACCTGGTGAAGTCAGGGCTCTTCTGTTCAGATTCTTCCTCTTGTCAAGTTACAAGTGCTGAAATCAGTGGAAAAGAGGGCTAGATGGATCTGTGCTTGGCTAGGTTAAGGGATGGAACCTGGGAGGGATCAGGTGGAAGGGCAATTAAGCAATCTCCTGAGAGAGCAGGAGGTGCCATGGGGCCCAGGGTGGAGTTCAATGATGTAAGAGGCTGATGTAATTAGTACAGGTGTGAGCTGTCAATCATACTAGGAGGATAGTATTTGGCCCCCTATTTTCCCTCCTAACAGCAAAAGGAAAGCCAAAGTCTCAAATGAGTAGTAGAAAACATTTTCAAATAACTGAAAGTTACTGTTTAAGTTTGAACACGTGATGAAGCAAAAAGCATTTTTAAACTCTTGACAGTTAACTTTTTAGATTTGTACACATCTTGAGATCACAAAAGCAACAGAGTGGCTTGTTTCTTGTGTTACTAGTTCACCAGATAAGCCATACAAGGTAGATGCAGTGATATACAGATCTATTTTTTTATTAGCTTTTTCATATTAACAGCAGTAAGTAGAGGTTAACAGTTTATTTCTAAATCCCGTATCAAACAGTACAGGTGTCCTAGCTGTATGATTTATGGTTTAATCTCCTGAGTGCAAGCACACTTTTAATAGAAATGCCTGAGCTTAGACCAGGGTGCTCTGATGGGAGCCCATCCTGATCTGCCAGCTTAACTTCATTTTTTCGAGGATGACATTTTTGTTTCCTTTGAGTGGACTCATATTAAGTTTGTTCAGGATATGGCATGTGGAAATCTCCATGTTCTGGAAAATCACGACAGTGCTTCACTAGTTGGTTTGTGATGATCTGGCGTCTGATGTCTGATTTTGAACTTTTCCCTGCAAAAAAAAAAAATTGCAGCCATTACACTGTGCACGGTATATCACAAAAGCTGTGTTGCAATTACTGGAGCAAGTGTTGTTAATTTTTTTGCAGATGAGTACACAAAAGAAGTGTTTCTTGCTTGTGTATTTGCAGCAACTGCAAAAAGGGGGTCCTCAGGGGTGAGCTCTTCTGCTATCCTTCTCTTGCCTGAATTTGCACTCAACACAGTCCCTAATGTTCCTGGTTCTGAAAAGAAAACATGTTCCAGATAGCATACATGAGTAGAATAAACACTTGAAGTAATGACAGACAAATGTTTAAACCTGTGTTGCTGAACTCTTCAGATTTCTGTAACCCCTAGTGATGCAAATTGTAATATCTCATACCTTTGCACAAAAAATACTTGTAACATCATACACATGCAAAAGTGATTTAACTTTACTATCATCTGTGCTATGAGGGATGCACTTATTGCAGTTAACATGTTTACCGTTCATTAAACACACCCTTGTTTCAATGTTCATCTTTTAACTTACAAATGCACTTCAGGTTCAAGTACAGAAAAAAAGAACTGACAGATCTTTATTTTGATCCCTAAATTAATATAATCCCTAATCTAAATGTAACCCCTGTGCTGCTTGTGTTGTTCTTTTCAGAATTCACTGAATTAACATATTGAGTCACTCAGAAAGTTACAAGTGTATTTTCTGCAACAGTATTGTCCAGAGTTCTGAGTATAAAGCACATTACTGACACTCTGTGCTACTGATCACTAAGTCTTTGCGCATGTAAAATACATTTTGAATTTTTTTGTCTTGAGAAGTGGATTGGCATTCAGTGGCAATCATCACTGACAGCCACTGATGTTCAGTCACAAGCATCTTCAAATAATGAAGCAAAACATGGTCATAAACCATTGATATGAATTATCAACTTGGTGGCCTTATGCACTTAAAATGTTGGCAATGAGGATCCCTACTTTCACAGAGGTGTCAACCTCTCCACAATAGAACCCTGAAACCTTTGCTTTACCATGAATCATTGACATGATTAAGAGTGTTTGCCATCTCAAAGTTGACATAAATTGGAGCACCTTTAATGGGCTTTGTAATTCTGACATTTTGCATTTAAAGAACAATATACCTATGCTATCATGCACTTATCATCTGTCCTTTCATAGATAGGTTCATAGATTAGTACTAGGCTAACTGCCCTTGTAGGGCATTTTAAGCCTAGCCAATTACCCCATGTGAGAATCAAACCCTGTACCTTGTATCTGTTAGGTAAGCACCTTAACCATTATGCCAGCCCCCCACCCTTTCACAGTAGAAGTCTTGCCAAATTTGGTCCTTGCAGATGGCATAAAAGTGATGCATGTGAAAGTGTAAACAAATGTCTGCCAGACAAAATTATATTATTTCCTTTTTTGGTGTGCATTATTTGATTGTGATCTCCTAGTAACATAAATTGATTATGTTTTGCAATGGATTTAACGTTCTATGTATATCTACATTTGATATGACTTAACAACCATTTTGTTCTCAGAGATGCATCATTTTCTTAAAATATTTATTTGTATTCTGGGGAAGAGCACTGATCTCCATGAATCACTTTCAGACTCATCCAAGAAGCAGAATCTGGTTTAGTGACTTGCACAGAGTCACACAGTTAGGCAATGGAGGTTGAGGGAATCAACCCTTGCACCACTAAACCGCAGGAAGCAACGTATTACTCTTTAATCCTCTAAGCCAAATACCAGACTTCATTAAAGCATGTATAATGTAATCGCCTAAATAAATAAATTTACTTGAAACCTTGTCAGTAAACCTATTCTCTCTGACACACCCATCTGTAAGTGTACTTCATATTAGCAGGAAAGATAAGTAATCAACCATGCACAACTGCTAATGAGTCACATTTGCAAGCAATTACCTATAAACATTTCGAATGTTCTCTCTCTTGTACTGCTTAGGCATGCACAAGGAATAGTGTAGGTCATAGATTCATAGGTTGGTACTAGGCTATTGGCCCTAGGGCTATACAAGCCTAGGCATAACAATTCCCTGACTATTTCTTCCCAGAATATTTACTTCCCTGGTCCCCTGCCTAGCAGGGTGACTGACGTGATCCCGGGGGTGAATTTCCTATCTCCCATCCAATCATCAAGGTTCCTTTTGAAGAGAGCCAAAGAGGCACTCAGCTTGACATGTATGGGCAGTCTATTCCAGAGCATGGGGAGTTTCTGGGTCAGGAACCTATCCCTCCAGCGTTTTGTTCATTGTGATGACCAGGTTTAGATCCTTGGAGTGTGTGGCTCTGAGGGATTGGGATTTCTTTCAGTCATCTGCGAACTTTGTTAGCCAGAGTCCCTTAGTGCTGGCCTGTACTTCAGAGAAGTAGATGCTAAACAAGAGCAGTCCCAGGACTGAACCCAGAGATATTCTGCTTGTCACTTGTCTGGAGCTGGATTTTGAGTCGGCTACTTTTACAGTTTGGGTTCTGTCAGTAAGCCAGTTGGCAACCCATCGAGTGATGTAGGGATTAATGCCCAACTTAGTGTAAGTTTGTCTATGATTCTAGAGTGGGGGATGGTGTCGAAAGCCTTGACGATGTCCAGATAGGCTGTGTGGACCGCGTTACCCTCATCCACGGCTCTGGAGACTGATTCGAAGAAGTCAATCAGGTTGAGGAGAGAAAATCGGCCCTTTACGAAACCAAACTGGGTGGAGTCCAGTGTTTGAAGGTTGCCAATGTCTTTTTTTATAAGTTCATTCCATGGCTTTGCAGATCAGGCTCGTCAGACTGATGGGACGATAGTGGATCCTCCCTTGTGGAGTGGGATAACTGTAGTTGTAAGCCACTCATTGGGCACGAAGCCTGAGGTGAGGCTATGATTAAACATGACACTTAGGTGAGGTGCCAGTTCATTTTGTAGTTCATGTAGTACACAGCCTGGGATGTTGTCTGGTCCCATGGATGCTGTATTCTTTGCTTTGGGGAGTGCGTTTTTTACCTGTGTGGCCGTGATTACCAGAATTTGGCAATCTTTTGGTATTGAGATGGGCCCTTTAGGGGGTGAGAGGGGGTGAAGTTGGCACTGAATTGATATGCCAGGATATTGGCAATATCCTTGGGATCAATATATTTAATGCCATTCTGTTGTAGCTCAGGTCCTGACACTATGTTTATTTACTTAGTACCTCAAGGAGATTGAATGATTCAAACATGGTAATTAGCTGATGCCTACATATTCGATGCACTCAATGGAGCTAATCTGCACGATATAAGTAGAATCTGGAGCATAGAACTTCCATTGTGCTAGGGAAGACTACTTGGTTTCTCAAGTGCTGCCAAAGGAAACTACTTTGCTGACTGCTAGAACTGTTGCCTTTATATTGCTTTTTGGAAAACTCACAATCTGTCAAGGTATTTTATGTTCTATACAACTATGACTTGCAAATTTATTTTAGTACATTTTTATCATCAAAATGAGTTTTGTCTACACTTTACAAAGCGAATGTACAACTGCTATTTATTGCAGTGTTCCTTTACTTCTATTTTAAGGGTTTCTGTCAACATTTTCTGAGGATCTTGACAGATGTCTGACTTCAGAAGCTTAGGTAGGTTAAAATTATATTAAGAAATTGTTTATTGCTCATACTCTTCCATATCCCTGACATCATTCTTTGGCATTCTGCAGTTGTGTTGTCATTGAAGGGGTGGATATGGGGAATTGTAAAGGTATCGCTCAGGTGTTCATATTCAGATATATTATTAACAATTTTAAATGGTAATGGCTACATAACTATTCTTTCTGCCAGTATTATATCGGCTTGTAACTCCAAAGCCCCTGTTGTATTGTGTGTTGCAGCTAATTTATTTCCTTTTTACTTCACTACAGATACATGGCACCTAATCCAGTAAAGACAGTGACAGTCCCATGCAAACCTGCATTCTCAGATGCTCAGAATGGTGTCATCGTCCAGGCTGTGTATCTCCATGGAGCAAGGATCCTAGATCCCTATTCACTGGAAAGCCCTTCCCTGACCATGTCTGTCTGCAGGTGGTCAGTGGTGTGAATGCTGCTGTTGGCCATGGCCATGACTACAAGGGTAACAAACATAGGGCCAGTTATAAAAAATGCTATCAAAAGAGCCAAGGCTGTGACATGGGAATGAAGAGCTACTGGAGGTGGGCTTGCTTCTGAATCACCACTCACTGAGATGAAGGAGTTCCTGTTGACTATGAAGGATACAGACAGCTCAGAGGAGCTACCCATTGTTGTGATGGATATGGGGGGTAGAGATGAAAGGCAGTCATATGTGGTCCATTAGTGATACCACAGGTATGCCATTTATATAAAAGTGGTGTGGAGATATAACGTTTTAAGTTGTTGTCTTCTCTTTCATGTTTACCATGTCTCTATCAATTGCAATGTTGTGAATCTAGTGACATCTGAAATTCTAGTTCAAAGGCCACCTGCACATGGTGTAGGCATAAGTCATTTGTCTTTATCTCTCTACATATCTATCTATCTATCTATCTGTCTATCTATCTATCTATCTATGTTCCTTACTATAAAGTTTATTTGCATTTCATCTATTGCTGCTTTAGTCTGGTTTAGATTATATATTATAATAATTAATTTGTATTTCTTCTGTTTTCTGTTTTCTTGGTATACTCATAAGTGAGGCTAGTACCAGCACTGTGGCGCTCCTATCTCCTGATGTAAGAGGATTGAAAGAGTCTGATGATGATGATGATGATGGCAGTTATGCTCAGGAACTGCCTGAGGTTGAAGAGGTTATGTCTGACAGGTCCCTATCAGTTGATCAAATTTTCAGAAACTTGAAATTCATATGGTCGAGACCATATGATCAAGTTTTTAAAACTCAAAGCTTTTGAATGGAGATCGTGGCACAGTGAAGACTGGGAAATTTATCCTTTTCTTCACTCTAGGGTGATCTTTGAGTTGGTATATATAATTTGCAAGGGATGTGGCAGGCACAACCCCCACATGGGGGTTACATGGGGTTTGGCCCCTGCAAAAACATAAAAAAGGTAGATTTTTGTGTTTTTCATTTTTTTTTTTTTTTTTTTTTTGATGTTCGTGTTTTTGGAAACTCGATCATATGGTCTTGACCATATGAATTTCAAGTGTCTGAAAACTTGATCATCTGACATAGACCCATGTCTGACACAGAGGATGTGGCTCCCACATTCCCTCCTTAAAGTCTAAATGCAGTATGCTATGCATACCATAACATGGAAACATCTGAGATTGGAAAGGTTGAGGGGGACATGGTTAATCATGGTTGTGTGATTACCCCATTACCTAGCCTTCAGGAAGGTGAAGCTCCACACAAGAGGGGTGGTAAAGGTGCTCAGAGGAGGCATGCTTATATTCCACCCCAT
>NC_056735.1:888852267-889033212 GCF_019279795.1 Protopterus annectens
CAGTTTTTTCTTTTCTTCTTCTGCAATAAATTATGTTCCATTTTTACTTGAAAAAAATAATTTGAATCCATATTTATGTACCAATAACAAATAAGCAATACAATGCTATTGAAAGATTGAACTTATAATTTAGTAACAGCCAATCCAAATTTGTCTACCAAAAAGAAATAAACATTAAAATATTATTGGAGAGCTTAAATTATAATTCAGTAATAATGTCAGAGGAAATATGTCCTAAGCTAAATGGTGGTGCAATAAAAGTAGAGTTAGTACATGGAAAGTAGATAGAGAAGCAAATTAGAGCACACAACGTAAAATTCTTATCTGCTTCAATATTATGTACTATATGATCCCACAAAATTTTATTTGTACACATTTGAATTTTGAAATAAAATATACACATATGTGCAATTCTGAATTGGTGTATGCATGCATACATGTTTGTGTATATATTTTTATCAGTTCACTATCAGATGTGGGAGGCATGATATTGCAATTCCTACATTATGAAAATTAAATTACCAAAAGAATAAATAAGCAATACATTCCGAAACACACTCATAATCATGTCAATTATATTTTTAAGAAAGTAGAATCCTCCTACCTCACACCACCTGAGACAGTGGTACATGCCCCATCAACACCTATTGTTTGTGTATGCTAACTCCAACATTGATGGACCTCCGACTATGGAGAAATAAATGTGGACACTGCATTCTCAGACTTATATGCTCCTGTCATCTACACTTTGTAGTTCCTATATTTTAGAAATCATAATTATGATCCTTGGCATTTCAATAGGTTCCCTCTTGTTTTGTATATGTGACTGTGCATGTATAATTCAGTTTATCATGCAGTTCACTTTTGAGGCAAAGCCTATCCACTATTAATGCACACATTACCTGGTTTCTATGATAAATGGTGATTTATGCAATTTTAGCCAGGGAAAGTGCCATTCATGATGCAAATTGCATAGCTGTATCAAAATAATGAATGAGAAAATAGAGTGGTTTAAAAAAAGCATCCTTTAACGGATGCATGTGAAACAAAAATGGAGAAAAACTTCACTCTGATTCTGCATATAAAACAATCTATAACCAGCAGCTTGATTAGATGAATAGATATAGTTTCTGAAAATCGTATCAGGGTAACATATCAGATGTGACTCACAACATAGTTATTAAACAAAAGAAAAGCATATAATTTGTAATCAGGGAAGATTTAGTGGTGAAAGAGCTTAACACACATGCCACTTTTGCCAGTGCTATGGATGTTACTACATTTTCTCCAGGGTGCAGTTGTTACCTAGCCTGCTTCACCTAATTTTTATTTTTTTTTCTTTGTACCTAAAAAATATATAAATTGTCAATGATATGGGCATCTTACAAATCAGAGGTTGTCTTATTGCAACGAAACCTCATGTCTCTAAACAAGTTGTCAGAAATATACACACCATATCACAGGTGTGTTGTTCAGTAATTGGTAACATCAAACATTCTAGTTTTAATATTCATTAAAATCTTGATGTAGGACTAGATGAAGATCATTTGATTAAAGCAAAGAAACAACATAGACAAACATGCTGATAACAGATGTGATTATCATTAAATGGGTACAAATTTGCTTACCTGCACTTATCTGGGACTTTGTCCTTTTGAACAAAAGTTCATTGTTTTATTGCCCCATTTTTTAAGATTCTACTTTAATATGTGTCCTTTAAAAACTGTTCTTGTCAACTCCTGTAGGACAGTTTTATGGATAACTTTAACTTTTTGTGTTGTTTGGGAAGAGAGAAACCCTGCCTTTTATTGTTAGGATCTCAGGATAGTTTGTTATCATTAAAACATCAATATATCCTCATTTGTTACTGACCCAGTGAAACACTTAGGAGGAGTATATGATAGGTAAGCTGAATTTCTGGAAGAAAATTTTCACTTAAAGAACATATCTGCATATGGCACATTCATGCAAAATAACACTACATTGCAATATCTTCCTTTCATAATACATAGTTTGACCTAGGGTGGTCACAGTGGTGCAGCGGTTAGCATTGCCGCCTCACAGCAAGAGGTTCTCCGGTTCGATTCTCAGCTGGGGTGCCTTCTGTGTGGAGTCTGCATGTCCTCTCTGTGGTCGCGTGGGTTTCCTCCGGGTGCTCCGGTTTCCTCCCACATCACAAAGACATGCTGTAGGTAGATTGGACACTCTAAATTGGCCCTAGATGTGAGTGTGTGCATGTGTGTGCCTTCTATGGAAGGTTGGGCGCTGGTCTGGCAACTCGACACTGTAAAACTCCACTGCTAATCATGAGCGGAGAGGTGATCTGCTGTGGTGACCCCTAACCGGGAAAAAGCTGAAAGAAGAAGATAATACATAGTTTGACCTATTATGAGAGAAGTATTATATTCAGAAAAATACAGCAAATATTGGGAATTATATTTCAAATATTTTTTGAACTGTTAGCCTATTCTAGCCGAATGTTCACTACTAGCTCTATGAAACTTTTATTTCCTTGTGCTACACATGAACCAGTAATGTGGCAAGAAAAAATGTAATCTGTAGAAACTTTTTTATGTATTAAAAAGATTAGAAAGTAAGAACAGTGCAATTCAACATTACATACATTCAGAAGCAATTAACTCAGAGTAAACACCAGTTATGAAGTCAGACTCAGCCTGCTACTAATGTTATTAGTGAAACTGTGGCCACATTAGAAAGCATCAAATGACTTGCCATGTAGGAGGAAAAATAACAGGAGGCAAAGCCATTGTTAGATGTAGTTTTGGTTAATTATATGCATGTTTTAGGCATGCCTCAGATTCCATCATAGGAATATAAAGTAGTACTATTTTATTGTGTTCTGTTGAAATGTAATGAGAAATTCTTCTGGATTTTCAAAGTCACCAGTGTTGCAGGTTTCTACAAGTTTATGAGTCTCAAGCACTTGAAAATGACTGTCTTGAAATCTGGTACTGGAGTGACATGTATCTTACAGAGGCTGTCCCTCTCTTGCTCAAATGTGATAAAGAGTTCATTAATCTGTTCCCAGGTTTTTGGCATAGGACATGATGGAGAAAGTGAAGAAGATAGAAATAGATTATGGGGGCAATTCAATAAAGCCGACATGGAGTGATTTTCCATGTAGGCATAGTGGCACAGAGCTTACATGGAAGTAAGCAGCCATGGGATCCAGTAAACAGCACAGGCAGAGAAGTGTGCACGAGTGTGTGGACACAGAAGAGTCCGTGGCATGCAAATCACCTCATAAGCAGGTGAATTGCATGTAAATGAGGGTGCTGGAGTGATTCAGCAAGCAGATAGACAGTCCTGCAGACCCCGTGTTGGTGCTCGAAGTTTACACAGAAAATTTCCATGTACAAGAAAGTAAAAATTGAACAAAAACTGTAAAAGGCCATTTAGAATATCAGAAATTGCATAGTAGGCACAGATATGTGCAAGACTATACCCTGTGGGTTCAAAAAATAATGCAAAATAATGTAATATCAGCTTTTTTTGATACCCATATCATGTTTTTGAGGCATGCAGCATCATGCAAACATGCAGTTATGCAAAAAATAAATAAATAAGTTTAAAAACTAAAAATAAGAAATATGTGAGAATAATGCATTATAGGGCCCTGCCTGGAGTATGCACAATGGTAGATTTCAGTGGTTGCTAAGGAGGCAGGCCCGGGAATAGTGAAGCATCCAGATTGTGTGCACGGATCCATATACAAATGAGCTGGGATTACTGAATAGCAAAAATGGGCTACTGTGTCCACAGATAAAAATCTGTGTAGCCCCAGAACCAGGTTGGTGTCCACAGAAGTGCTAGCTGACATAAAAAGGGGTGTGTCACTATCTGTTTAGGTGGATAGGAGCTCAGTGGTACCCATTTGAGTGGTGCACCACTCAGCTAAGTAGGAGGGGTGTCTAGTGCTGCTAAGCTTTGTTTAGTTTAGGGGCACATGTTTTAGCTTGTTTGAGCTATGCTGAGCATGCCCATGCATGGGGGTGTGTCCAGACTACTGAGCAGTGTTTATACCAGCACTACGGGTTTGCACTCTGCCCCACAGTACTTAGCAGGGAAGGCAGTTAAAAAAAAGGAAAATTGCCTGTGAAAGGCAATCATGTTTAAATTAGTTATAACCTGTGTTCCACTTACACTAGGTCATTCAAACTCCACAATGACATACCTGGCAGGTGGAATGCATCATAGTTAGCCAATCACACAGGTTGGATCTGCAGCAGAGCACTATAAATTATGCATACACCCTACAATCTGATTTTCCCACCATACTCTGCCCCATTGGAGTACAGACTTGGGAATTTTAACTGACAGAATGCTGGGGGCTGCTGCTGCTCTGCTACATCTGTATGTGCGAGACGTTGAGATCAGTGTTGATGCTGCTGCTGACAATAGGCCTAGACTGAGAAGAAGAAGAGTGTTCAAGCCCAGGGTAACCTTTCAGGAGCTAAAAGAGCTGGAGATCATAGCATGCTACAGGGTGGACAGGGACATACTAGAAGAACTCACTGAGCTCTGCCACCCTCAACTCAGATCCAGAGCCAACAGAGGAGAAACCATTCCAGTGGAAACAAAGGTATGTGTAGCTGTTAGAATACTAGCTACAGGTACTTTTCAAAAGACCAACTGGGGACATAATGGGGGTCTTACAGGCATCTGTATCCAGGATAACCCACCAGTTCCTGGCTACCATGCAAACACATGCCAGTGAGCACATTTATTTACCCCGCAACCCTGAGGGGAGAATGCCAGCAGTATGCATCTCTTCTACCATATAGCACACTACCCTGAGGTACTGGGTGCCATAGATTGCACTCATATACACATTAAAGCACTGCCCGGTGAGGATGGTAGAGTCTACATCAACCACAAGGGGTATCACTCCATCAGCTGCCAGGTTGTGTGCAATACCCTGGGCATTATAATGATACCAGATGTTTGGTAGGGGGATGCCCCATACGGCCATCTACTTGGGGATGCTGGCTATGCACTGGAACTGTGGATGATGACACCCATCACAAATGCACACACACTAACCAAAGAACAGCATAATGAGGCATGTGCACAAACTAGGAACATCATAGAGTGTGTGTCTGGGCTGCTCAAGTCATGGTTTCGATGTCTCGATATATCTGGTGGAGCCCTGCAATATTCTCCAGCTGCATGTGCACAGATGTTCAAAGTATGTGTCATGTTACACAATATGATCCTGCAGAAACAGCTGTGGCAAAATCATCACAAGGAAGGGACACACAGCCCCCCCACCAGTGCCAAGGTCCACACAACCATACCCACAAGGGGATTTGGAGAAGGAACCCACTGAGGCTGTCCCTATAGGCAGATGTAGGCATGCCCAGTATGCCCTGGCCTTGGCTATGAGGCAACGCATAACACATGCACTGACAACCTGGGGTCCCACAGACTGATGCCTTACTCCGACTTACATACATAGTAAAAAGGATGCCAGCCACACCACACAACCTATACTTCACCATGTATTGGCTGTGTACTGCGTGCATGACACAGAGTCAGCCCTGAAGCACTGTTATCTCGACTGCTGTGTTCACAAGGTAAGTCACTCTCTTTTACAACAAATGTATGGGGTTCTAGATTATGGTAGCATATGTATGGACCTGCTGCATATATGCAAGGGAATAGAGTGGGCTACTGGGCTACCTGCAGAGAACTAACAGCTATGTGGGACAATGGGTACTCTGTACAATACTGCCTGCCCCATAATACGCATTAGGCCACAAGGCAGCAAAACCCACTGCAGTATGCAAGGGAATTGCCAAACAGTGGGGGTCACAAGACAGATGCATGACTGTCAATGCTAGAGTTCCCTACCGCCAACATAGCCATGTTACCATACAACTGCAGTAACAGTATGTTTGCAAGGATATAGCAGCAGACCACACAATCCCAGGGATGTTCCAAACAACCTGGCTACATGTTCTATTTCCACAATATGTAGGGGTCAAAAGTATGTCTGATGATGTTGATAGTGAGAGGAATTAAACCTTACTTTCTGGTGGCTGGTATGACACAGTGGGATAAGTACATTATCATGGTTGATGATGTTCATGGTTCGAAGCTGGCTGCACCTACAGCTTTTGAAAGTGAGGTACTCCTTTGGTAGGAGTCCCACAGACTGTCAATATGTCACAATCTGTTATCGCAAGAGAGATGGACAAAGACAGAGATAATGGAGGGACAGAAGGCCAAACCTACAGACATTATACATGCTCTGAGTAATCTAGAAGGTGACTAGTATAACAGCAGGTTGCAACAAGTCAGAGTAGCAGTAGGATGTAAAGGCCATCACACAACTGAATCAGTATTTAAAACTATGCAGTGGGCTCCATTTAGTACTATATTATCAGAAAACCCCAACTGTCTGAGGAACATAACAGACATATGGGGCAGAACACTGGTCATCTTGCAAAACAGGTACAGTCAGAGGTGTGAAGACTGTAACCCTGTGTGCGGTGTTACATCATGTAACCCAGTCACAGCATATCTACAACCACTTAGAACAGGAAATCTGGGCAAAGCTATGAACAGGAGTGGGACAAAGGCCCAAATATAAGGAGAGGGATTAACTAGTGGCCAGACAAATGTAGAAAATGCAGAGAATAACAGGGTGTGCAGTAGCATGGTTTTCCTGGTGTGTATGGAGTCAGTAACTCAAATGTCTGTCATCATTTCCTAATGTCAGTCTATAATGATTTGCCACTGATGTACCAGAAAATAACAATGCTATGTAAAACATACCATAAATATGATGCAAAACTCTGTACAGTCTATTACAATCTGTACAGTTGCTAGGTATGAGTCATATATTACGTTCAACACACAGCTGGGGAATCCCTTGGACAAAATATCAGGAAGGTGCTAGACTGTTGAATCAGGTGCAGCAGCCAATTGGCTTTAGCACACAAAATCCCAGACTGGAGTACAGGTAGGTCTGGCCTAGAGTCACCTTGTAAGTACTGACAGTCGCACTGGGCATGCTCCTATGCTTAGTTAATTTCAACCCATGTCTGATGGCTCATCTGCTTAAAGAACTGATATGTGAAAATATCTCTGTGCATACAGACAGCTATGTATATGTATCTGTCTCTCTCTCTCTATCCCCCTCAGATATGATTACTCTTATCTAGTAGTATGTGGCGTACACACACACACACACACACACACACACACACACATATATATATATATATATATATATATATATATATATATATATATATATATATATATATAGATCTAGGACTATTTACCGAATGCCCAAGATACCGAAACTAAAACCGCCAAACACACTTTAGCGAAAGTGCCAATCAGAGAGTAGTAGGCGACATATAAGATAGGCTATATGAATATGTACAGTGTGCCCCTACCTACAGGCCTTTGACGTGCCAACTTGGGTAGCAGTTCATTCAGTAGCACAATCTGTTTTGGTTAAAATTGCATCACCAAGTCATTATTTGCTCTATTCACAAGAATGTAAATGATATGCAACACACTGGATTCAAACCCAGGACTATTGGTGGCAAAATGTACTACATGCAAGCCATTTAACAGACTGAGCTACTGGGGCTGTGCCACAGCAGGTGTATTTGCAAGATATATGTGCATGCATATAGTCTGTGACACAGGATTTGTATTAGCATGTGTTTTCTGATGGGTATGACATGTGACACTCAAATGTCTGTCATGTTCTTTTAACCTCAGTGTGTAATGACTTGCCAGTACTTTAGCAGGCAGATATGTTTCTGTAATAACCGTGCCAAAACTATGGGGCACAACTCTGGGCATTCTGCAACAGTCTGTATAGTTGACAGCTATACCTGCTATCCCAGCCTCACATCCATCCATCATTATTTATTTGGCTGTGTACTGGTGTAGTGTCTGCATCACAGTCCCAAATACACTGCCAATTTTCCCATTATATGTACTTGCAGTGTGTCAGTGGCAATCAGGATATGTGGATGGAAACACCTGCTTTAATTCAGAGGTGAGTGGCCTAGTTGAGTAATGGACTGTGCTGTAGTTGACAGGGGCCCAGGTTCAAGATGTGGGAGGGGTGATTATTTTTCGAATGTGCCTAACACTCTCAAAAACACATAAGCTGATTACGCCACTTGTAAGCAGTTTTAAGTGGGTTTGCGCAGGTTTGAGTGATGAGCTGCACCATGCTGCTCCACTTAAACCTGTGCTAAAAAGAAAAGAAAAAAAAAAGAAAAAAAGAAAAAAGGGGTGATAGGAAAGTGGTGGAATGGGGGCAAGCAGGGAGAAAATATACTAAAAGACAGGTAGGGATGGGCAGGACAGGTGTAGAAAAGGACTATAGCTCTCCATTTCATGTACAGCAACAGCTGTGCAGGTTTTACAGAATTTGGAATTTGGAGTCTCACACTCCAGAGGCGTGAGTTCAGTATAACTGTTTTCATTAATTAATGTAATAATTACTTGTGTCCAGTGGACATGGGTGTGAAATGGAAAGCTATGTATGGGGCAACATTTTTTTGTAGGACAGGAGCCCTTTTTTATTATGGTGAGAGTGGAATTTTAAGGAAGGGATATAGGTACATGTGGGGAGGTAGGTTGGGTAGGAGAGGTTGCTTTTGTGGACAAAAAAGACAACATACAGGGGTGATGTGTGACACATGAGGGGAGTAAGCATCTTGGACGGGGAGGGTGTTGTGGAATCAGAGGTCCATGTACCTCCAGATAGCAGCAGTGTGACTGAGCTCCTCACGCATGGGCAGTTAGCACTACTCCTTCACTGCCCCAAAGGTGGCTGTGCTGGAGGCTGGGAGCCGGGACCACCAGGCCCCTCCAGGTTGGTGAGTCTGCCCTCAATCTAGACCAGGTGTTGCTCATACCCACAATGAACTTTCTTGCGCACCATCACCGGTAGCTGATCATGGGTGACAACCCCCCTCTACCCCTGCTCCCAGGGTATGGGCCCAATCCCCTGAGGTGGTTCCACCCATAGGTGGTGCAGGACCAGTGGAGGGGGTACCACCAGCTTGGGTCCCAGACATGCTAGGACCCAGTTCCATGGCGAGCTGAGGTAGGGTAAGTGGATCAACAGGAATCAGCCTACCCAGTCAAGCTGTTATAACAGCAGGCCAGAACATTGCAAATAACCCAGTAACATAACATTACATAGTATATGGAACAAAACAATAAGTAAGATAACAGCCAGTATAGTAAAAGCATGCCAGTAACAGTTAAAGCATAAGGCCAACAACATAGGTAATTCAACAAAATATGTTAGTATTCAACCATTGTAATATATAACAATAATAAAACACAAGGCCCAACATAACATTTAGAGAACAACATATGTTGGTAGTAAACTATAATCAATGTATAACAAAATAAATTATGATGAAGATAATGGGTGGGTGTAGAGAGACATACAGTCCATTAATACCAGTACAGGCTATATAGTTTGCAAAAGTACTCTACATGTCTGCCATTCCTTTATGCATAACAGTACCCTATAGCTGCTGTAGCATGTACATACACTGCCTGCATGGGACAGTATGGGCCAAGCAGTAACACCTACAGGTACACAACTACAGAGGACTATTACATGTCAGGTGGACCTATATAACTACCAAGGTGTACTGTGGACTGATGTAGTGTGACTGTGCTATTGACAAGTCAATGATAGATCTATCATGGAGAAAATAGGCAACAGTGATTACAGTCCATGACTGCATGACACTTGAGAGACTTGTATTGTGTACAGTACAGAGAGTATACAACTGTCCTTGATTCTTGGCAGGTATGGAGTTAGACCATCAGCAAACATTCACAGTCACACCAGGCATGTAGCCATACCAAGAGTATACATGTTATTTAATATATTAACTTTTATCAGTATTGTACTTGTTGCCTTTATTTTATGACATCTTATCACATTCCTGATCAATGCTGTTATCACTCTGTTACATCTGAACACTGAAATTATTAACCCATAATAAGGGCTACTGCATCCATTTACCTGTAATTCCTGTGGGGACAACATCTGTTAACAATACATAACTCATTCTAATATTTACTAACACTTGTCACTGGATTCATACCCTGGTCTGTGTGTGACTAAATGCACATCACACACAGCATTTAACAAACTGAGCTACTGACCCACTACTGACTATTGACTGACTAATATTTGCCTGACAGAGATACTAGGTAAATTGTACATTAATACATTGAATGCAGGTTTGAACAATAAACTCTTAGTGGGTGGAAATATCTGTGACATATACAAACCATATTGGAATGTTAGGTTGGCTACCTGACCCAAATACAGTTGCAGATAGTATATTTGCTGTCTACATCTATTACAGTTTCATACTTGCCTGCAACACCGTACCTCAGAGCAGGAATGCATATAGCTGTAATCCAATGGTTAACGCAAGACAATCCTGTTATACACAATCTACCTTGGATGTTCCTGCTATTGCTTCAGATGTTAGTGCAGAAAAAATGTCATATAGCATATATCTTGTAGTACAGCTCTACATCTACAGTTTAGCATAACACTCTTCCTTAGTTAACCTTGAGTCACTTAGTGGTATTTGTTTTGTTTTTATTTCAGAGCAGATGTCATACTTGAGTTCATGAACAGCCATACTTACACACATATTGCACAACACAGCTTTATTAGGGGTGCCTTCATGCAGTTATTGGTATATTTTCAAGTTTTTATTGCACAACAGTTTATATAATGCAGGTGTTGCAATACAGCTGTAATGCCACAATTATTGCAGTAGAAACTTTATTTCATTAACATTATAGGTTTCATGCTTTAATCTTTATTGCACTATACTTGGCAATAGTCTGTTATTGCAGTACAGGCCTACATCCACATTCATTGCATTACACAAATCTTTACTGTATGTATCTGCTGGCAGTGAATGAATTACTCTATCTTGTGTATTTGACTATATCTTGCAAATTAATCTGTACTCACCACACTCATGGTGCAACCTGGCCAGGTATCCTGCATGGGCCTTTAGGTTGCAAGCTCTCTTCTCTGCAGCTGTAGGGAGAGAAGCACACCATTATGTGTAACTGTCTGTCATATATTCAGATTAAGTATTGGCAAAACAATGCTAACAGTACTTACAAACATGTGGGGCATTCCCATCCCAAGCATCCTAGACCCAGTTGTCCAGAAGTACCCTCTTTCAATGCTTCAGATCATCATAATGGTGAAGGACCTGTGTGGGAGATATTTGTTGCACTTGTGAGATTGTGTGCCAGCCAGTCCTAGGCCTCTGACATGTACTCTGATCCCTGGAACTGTCCCTGCAGCAGCTAGACATCATGGGCTTTCACAAGGAGTCCAACCATGCCCCATCACTGCACCCAGAAGCGCGCACCCTCTCCAACACCTGCCATAATGCCTGCACAGTTCAAACTCCAATAGGTTATGTCGTATTCCCACCTGTTGCACTTAATATAGCCTGTTTTCCTGCCCTTATACACCACTGGGTCATTTTTAAAAATGTAGTGCATCGCTTGGCACTGTGCTAAACAGCTTAGCTGATCTGAGCAGTGCTTAAACTGACAATTCTCAGCAATGCTTAGCAGTGCACAAACCAGCTTAGCTGAGCTGAGCAGTGTCTAAACTGCCCATGCTCAGCAATACGTAACAGTACACAAACCAGCTTTGCTGAGCTGAGCAGTGCTTAAACTGCCACTACTTAGCAATGCTTAGCAGTGTGCAAACCAGCTAAGTGCAGCCAAGTGGTCCGTAAATAGAAATTGTTTTAGCAGTGCTTACCATGGCTAAGCAGACCTTAGCTGAGCACAGAAGATCATGATTTAAAAATAATTGACATAATTTATATTTAGAAAATAATTGCTTAATATTCCTTCCATGCATTCAAACCCCACACCTACTGCACATAAGGCTGTACCTCTACCCTTTTGGCTACATGGATATGGGGAATGCTGCTATACTTTTACATATACCTCTGAGAAAAATTTAAGCACCACTAAGCACCATGCCACACCGTGCAAATATGCTAAGCTATGCTTAAAGTTGACCTTTGAATCATAAATTAAATGCTGGTTTCTATTTTTTGATGTCTGGCATGTGTCAGTTGTTATGTTTCATGCCACGCAAACTGAAAATAAAACCTTATTAGATTGAATTTATTGCTACCAGGCACTTGGACAGTGCAAGGGGTGTGTTACTCATCTACGGCCACAGTTAGTGACACACTCCCTACACTGATTCAATACTGCCTTCCCTGGCTCTCCTTCAGTAACACTCCTTCATTAATATGAATGGCATTCTACTGAGGGGGATCCACATACACGGAAAGTCAGATGAAGAAAAACAGTCATGGCTTGTGTATGTTCATTGCAAGTTATACCCATTTGCTTTTATTAATATTGCAAAAACAGAAAAGGCAAAAAAGTAAGAAGACAGGGAAATGGACTAAAGCAGCAGATCTGCAAACACAACTGAAATTAAAGGACAACTAGATGTGAGGCATTCTGAACAAAATCCAAGGAAATAGAAATACTTTACATGGGTTCATTGTGTCTAAAAGCAGCAACATGTTATTATGAAAGAAAGTGGATTGGTATGTATGAGGTAAAATTCCAGACATGCATTAGGTTCTTTTTTTAAAACAATACATATACAAAAAAAGAGCAATATAATGTCATAGGTCATTATTTTTATATCACTGATCAATTAAAGTGCTAAACACAGAAGTCTTTCAAACCTATATAAATACAGTGAAATACTCACTAAAATGAGACTGCTATTGAGGGTCCCAGCTGATAATTAATGGTGAATGTCAAGCAGTTGTATAATATTTAGCAGAATTAACATTTTATTAACAGTTTTGCTATGTTTAACTATGTTAAAATGAAATGTAACATACTGTTTACTGTGTTTAACTCAAAGTTCTATACCTTTTAAGTAAACATGTAAAAGTTAACGTTAGGCTAAATTTTTTAAATGAACATGAAATTGAAAATAGAAATGGAATATAAAGAGATACATGAGGGCAAAAGCAGCTGAAAGTTGCTACTAGCAACACGTAAGCATGCTAGGCATACCATTATTTTTCAATGACTATATCACAGTTGTTGATAATATATGAAACATGCTTTTACTCTCTCTCTCTCTCTCTATATATATATATATATATATGTGTAAATATATATATATATATATATATATATATATATATATATATATATATATATATATAGGTTCCCTTCAGAATTTCAAATTCCCAAAAACTCGAATTTCATATCATTGAGACCATATGATCGAAGTTTTAGAACTTTGAAATTTTGAACGGAGATCTGCATACAGCGTGGAACAGGAAATTCTCCTTTTCCTCGCTGTAGTGCGATCTCAGAGTTGGTATATTTAAATAGCGGTGGTGGGGGTTGCAGTGGGGCTTGCCCACCTACAAAGACATTTAAGAACATGGTTTTGTGTTCCTTCAAAATTCTGAAGTTAATATATAAATATATATATATATATATATATATATATATATATATATATATATACATACATACATAAAATGGCAAATTTATTAACTGGTTATGGTATTCAATTGCATCAGTGACTTGCTAATAATCATAGGAATAGTGTTGTATAAATAAGTGTTACTTTTTTTACTAATAAAGCTTGATTATTTCATTAACCTAGTGAATTTAGAAAAAAGCTTGTTTGTAATATGTGTAACTATGCAATAAATGGTGATGTGTTTTTTACCCAGTGGGATGGAAATAAATTCTCCCAAGTATTCAGAACATTCCATGTAGGATTCGTATATAGCCTATTCAGTCTGTTACCATGTACAGGAAGTAGTGCCTGTGGCAGTGGCATGCAATCAATAGTAATTAAGCTCTGCATGCTTAAACAAGGTTTCGTGGCATGTATCAGTGCATCTGGCCATGAAACCTCTCTATAAATGTGGATAGCATTTTCGCATACCTCTCAACTGTACAGATTTTCCTAGAATGTCCAGATGTTCACATATTTTTGTCCCGTTACTTGTAAAATTGTGGTTTACTGACAAATAATTGCCAAATCTTTGAGGACTGAAGTCAGAAAATAATGACAGAGATTTGAGATTCAGACTTCATACACTAAGTAAAATTCATGCTAATGCAAAACATGTTAGTGTATCAACTTTCTAAGGTTATAAGACTAATATGTCAAAACTGTCCCTATTTTTTCTGGATTTTGTCCCCCCATTATGTATGGCTTTGTGTAACTGTTTAATCTTTTCTCCTCTTTTATTTTTTATTTTTTTTACCTTTCTTCCAAGGTTTGCATGATGCGCCACTTGCCACAAATGGTTTTGGCTATGCTTACCTCATTTGCGTAGCTGAACTACTCATGTATCAGACATGATCCAGACATCCAAAAATGGAAACCGAATGCATTTAATTAATAATGCTGGGCATCACACAAACCTGGTAAGCAAGGCTGCACTGCTCTAATACTGTGAGGTTAACAAGGAATAATAATATAGGGTACATTATGCAACTAATCCACTGCTGACAGGTGCTCGGTGTAAGACCAGAGTACAGGGGGTCCTGAGTTCTAATACAGGCTATGCAAACTTTTCTTACACTGCTGTGACATTGCAGATTATACAAATAAAGTGCTACATAGACAAGTGTTGTATCAACATTCTTTTGGCAAGAGCTATAAGTTTAGGACTATTGCACACATGGTCCTGGGCTCAAATACTGTGAATTCCATACACATTTTACTTTATATTAATTACTTTGTTTTACCACGTCACATTATATTTTCTCTCCCAGATGAATAACAGAGTTGCATAAGTGGCTGTATATGAAATAACCTTGAGAATGTGCCTGTCTAGTTTATGATACATTTGAAAAAGATGTGCTCTGCTTACTACCAAGCAAACAAATGATGGTAAGCAGAGTGCAGTTTTTCAAATGTATCAAAATTCAGACAGTGCACACTCTCAGTAAGCGTAATATGTGTAATTGGCAGGAAAACATGATATTTAAGGTGGAATTAGTGGGAAATGTGCATTAGACATTTAGCTTGATCTTTTGTAGGCATGGCTAGTGTCATCGGAGAGGGTGTGCACTTCAGGCCACACCACTGGGGTGTTCAGGAGTCCAAAGTCTTTGTTGGGATCCTTGTTAAGGAGCATGGTCCTCACCTCTTACAGGGAAACTATACAGGCTCACAGTACAAGTCAGAGGCCTGGAATAGTGTGGTTAGGGCTTTTCCTAATGCGACAGGTATCCCATGCACTGGAGAACAATGTCATTACTATTACAATCTCTAAAGGAGGAAATGGGATACCCTTGATCATTAGATTAGGAAACGCCAGGCAGGGAACATCCCACAGATGTGTATATATAAATTGCATCTAGTGATTATAAATATTAAAGCTGAATATAGTCAAGACTGGTATTCATAATAGCATTCTTTTCTTTTTTTTTTCTTTTTCCATAGTTGCAGAAGAGAGGGTCTTGAATGTGAGGTCTCATGCATTACAACTTACAAAAATGAGAGAAGCATGTGGCATGTAAGAATAATTACATATAGTACTGTTATTGTAGACTTAGTTAAATACAGTTGTATATGATTAAGCATGCATATCTCAACTGTAAAAGCAAGTATGCATGCATTAGTCTGTAGCATAGCTCTCAAATGGCCATATTTTTGTTGACTATCCAGAGTTTTGACTCATTGTTTTGGTCTGTTCATCATAACATTTGTGGTTTTCTGACAAATAACTGAGACTGAAGTCAGTAAATAATGATTGTCAAAATGTATGTTAACACAAATCCTATGGAACTTTCCATGTTTTTAAGAGCAATATTTAAAATCTGTCCCTATATCTGGGTCATTGTACCACCATTATTTTATGATCTGTCGAGATATCTTGTTCTAAGAGTTTGACAGGTATGGTCTGTATCACAAAGCAACAGTTGCACATTCTCAGATAATAGTGAGCATGGAACTATAAAGTATAAAAGGAAAGTGTGCATGCATTATGCTATAGTCCAAAAGAAAAGTACAATATTTACTGGTTGTGGGTTCAAATACCACACCTCCCAGATATAAAACGTACTTGTTTACAATACTGTTTTAGGGTTCCATCATTATATATATATATATATATATATATATATATATATATATATATAAAATACTGCTATGTTTTCATCACTATAGCATTTGAGGTTCATACCTCTATATCTGTGGCTTGAATAGTCTGCTATCAAGTGTAATTAGTGTACACGGAACATGCATAGGTGCAATATATGCACCCATGAATGATCGCTGGATGCAATTTGATCTGTATTATAGTGTTTATGTGTTAAAAACAGGCTAGTATTCAAAGTAATAAAGACATTTCTTAGGCTAGTATTAAAAGTAATAAAGAACTTTCTTAGCAGTTGATAGTGTTAAAAGTGAAATGTAACAGAACAGAGTAAAAAT
Source organism: Protopterus annectens (assembly GCF_019279795.1). NCBI lineage: Eukaryota > Metazoa > Chordata > Ceratodontiformes > Protopteridae > Protopterus > Protopterus annectens. The sequence continues at coordinate 888,868,805 of NC_056735.1, forward strand.
TAATTGTAGATGGCTTTGTATATTAACTGTGAAGTTACTAATGTTCTCCTATTTTTCTCTCATATCACTCCTTCTCTTCATTTGTCTTTTATGGTTAATTTTCTTATCATTGTGTTTGTAATTATATAATTTATTATTTTAATAATAATTATAGTATTTTTTAAAATATTATTATTTTCATTTGTTTTGGTTTATGTTTTATTTCTTTATTGTGTTTTAATTTTTTATCTTGTTACTGCAGCACAGCAGGGTAGGTTGGTTCCCCATGATCTGCCTACATTAATTCCACTGGCTACACCACTGAGGCCCAGCACTTCTGGGCTACAGCCTGGCGGCACCTCCCCTGCTAACCCTGCTCTACCTGGACCCTCATGTAGTTCTGCACCAGTTGCTAGGCCTATGGTCCCCTCTGGTAGCAGATGTGTAGTGGGTTTATACATCACCTGAGCTGAGTTGCCAGGTATGGTGCATAGGATTGTGCACCAGGTGGTGGGCACATGCCTATGTTGGATGGAGAGCCTGCTTTCCATCCTGGTATGGCAAACCAGCTATAGATGAAGAAGTCTGCCACTGCAGCCAGTGTTCTGGTGATAGGACAATGATGACAGTCCAGCATGGGACCACTATCTCCCCACTCCATACCAATCAAGGTGTTCACCCCTCTCTTGTGTCCTTCACTAACCCTGTCTCTTGTCTCATATATCTTGTCTGTCAGCAAATGCTTTCTCACCTTTGGAAGTTGCTTGCCCCTGACCTGCCTATCTTCCTTCCCCAGCATTCCTCTCTCTCCTTAAATAAAAAAAGGCGGCACCTGTCCCCCAAATAAGTATCATCCCATACAAAGCTCTCCATTTCACACACTTGTCCATGTAACACATTTAATTTGCTCCAATTGACTTCATAGCACAATTATTTTGATGTCACCCCTCTATCTGGAGATGACAGTCCAAATCCAGCTAAGATTCTGTATATGTGATCATTTGTTACTGTTGAAGAACTGGATAGCTATGGTTCTTTCCTAGACCCTTCCTTGCACATTCCTGCCTTCCTTTCACCTTGTTTTTCCCCCTGCTTGCTCCCTTTTTCACCACTTTCCTGTCTCGTCATTTCTTTTCTTTAAATAATCTATGTACAATGGTAAACAGCAGTAGTATCAGTAGTATCAGTGAATGTATGTAAAATTATGCCTACACCCATTTCAAACCTAGTACCATTTGCTTTCATCAAGAATGATTTAACCCATCCAGCCATACAGTCACTTAATTAGCAGATGTATTCTCTACAATCAATAGTAAGTGTCAAATTATCTCTATAAACATGTATAGGCAAGGGTAATAAAAGATTAATTTAACATCAGGAATGAGAATATTACTGATATGTATTATCTACACCTGCATTCCAAACCAGTTGTATGTGTTCCAAAAATATACTTATCACTACATGGTCAATTACTACCTGCAGCCAAAGATTTACTTAAGTAAGTTAAAAACAACAGTTTAGTGTGCAATTATCTCTTCACAGGTTCATAGGTTCATAGGTTGGTACTAGGCTTTCGGCCCTAGGGCCTATGCAAGCCTAGCCATAACAATTCCCTGGATATTTCTTCCCACAATATTTACTTCTCCAGGTCCCTGTCTAGCAGGGCGACTGACATGATCCCGGAGTGAATTTCATATCTCCCATCCAATCATCAAGGTTCCTTTTGAAGAGGGCCAATGAAGTGCTCTGCTTGATATGTATGGGCAGTCTATTCCAGAGTATGGGGAGTCTCTGGGTCAGGAACCTATCCCTCCAGCATGTTTTGTTCATTGTGATGACAAGGTTTAAATCTCTGGAGCATGTGGCTCTGATGGTTTGGGATTTCTTTAAGTGGAGCATGTCCAACAGCTCAGGGATTGACATGGCCATGTATGTTAAGCAGAGATCGCCTCTGAGTAGACGATATGCCACAGAGTATAGCTGGAGTTTTTTTTAGACGGTCAGTATATGGCATCTGCTTTAGGCCTGTGATTCTTTTAGTGAGGTATTTCTGTGGCCTTTCGAGCTGTTGCAGATGTCTTGTGAGGTACATACCAAATGGGGCATTATACTCTATAATGGGTCTAATGAGGGATGAGTACAGTGGGACAATGACCTCCTTTTTTCTGGATGAAAAGTCCTTAGTGATGAGGTGTGCCACATAGAAGGATTTCCTGACTGTTGTGGCAATGTGGTTATCAAAAGTGAGACCACTGTCCACCCGTGTCCCTAAGTCTCTCATTACACTTTCGATGTTTAGTGTCCTGCCACCTATGTGGTAATTCATAGGTACACGTTTTTTTCCAAAGGGGATAACTATACATTTCTTGGCATTAAGCTTGAGCCCATGGCTCTGGCACCAGGCATCTGTTTCTGTAAGGCCTTTTTGTAGAATATCCACATCATTTGGGGATTCAATAATGGCTCCCAGTTTGCAGTCATCTGCAAACTTTGTTAGCCAGAGTCCCTTAGTGTTGGCCTGTACTTTAGAGAAGTAGATGCCAAACAAGAGTGGTCCCAGGACTGAACCCTGAGGTACTCCACTTGTCACCTGTCTGGAGCTGGATTTAGAGTCGGCTACTTTTACTGTCTGAGTTCTGTCAGTAAGCCAGTTAGCAACCCATCGAGTGACGTAGGGATTTATGCCCAGCTTAGTACGTTTATCTATGATTCCAGAGTGGGGGGTGGTGTCAAAGGCCTTGGCGAGGTCTAGCTAGGCTGTGTGAACTGCCTTACCCTCGTCCACAGCTCTGGAGACTGATTTGAAGAAGTCAATCAGATTCAGGAGACAAGATTGGCCCTTCACAAACCCAAACTGGGTGGGGTCCAGTGTTTGAAGGTTACCAATGTCTTTGTTTATAAGTTCCATGATAATGCGTTCCATGCCCTTGCAAATCAGGCTTGTCAGACTGACGGGACGGTAGTTCCCGGGATCCAAGGTGGATCCTCCCTTGTGGAGCGTGATAACTGTAGCTGTGCGCCACTCAGTGGGCACGAAGCCTGAGGTGAGGCTATGATTAAACATGACACTTAGGTGAGGTGCCAGTTCTTTTTGTAGTTCATGTAGTACACAGTCTGGGATGTCATCTGGTCCCATGGATGCTCTATTCTTAGCTTTGGAGAGTGCGGTTTCTACCTGTGTGGCCGTGATTATCGGAATTTGGCAATCTTTTGGTATTGAGATGGGCCCTTTAAGGGGTGAGAGTGGGGTGAAGCTGGCACTAAATCGATCTGCCAGGATATTGGCAATATCCTTGGGATCAGTATATTTAATGCCATTCTGTTGTGACTCAGAGCAGATCTGAGTATTGCCATTTAGATTCTTGACATAACTATATTCAGTGTATACAATACTCCTACTACTCAACTGACTCTGTAGCAACATCTGTTAAATGCATTGATTGTATCTTGTTTTGGTTCAGATGGTACTGAATTCAAATACAGGTGTATCTATCCTTTTAAAATACATTTATGGGTAAATCAAGATTATAAAAAATTACAAAGTGAAAGGAAGGCAGGAATCTGTAGGAATGGTGTAGGAAAGAACCATAGCTATCCATTTCTTCAACAGTGACAAATGATCACATGTACAGAATCTTAGCTGAATTTGGACTGTCACCTTGAGAGAGGGTTGAGAACAACATAATTGTGTTGTAAAGCCAATTGGACCAAATTAGGTGTGTCAAGTAGACCTGTGTGTGAAAATGGAGAGATATGTATAGGACAAATTTTTGGGGGACAGGTGCCCTTTTTTTTAAGGACAGAGAAGAATGTTGGGGAAGGGAGATAGGCATGTCTGGGGCACAGAAGTCATAAAGGTGAGGAAGCATTTGCCAACAGACAAGACATATGAGACAAGAGACAGGGTTGGTGAAGGACATAAGAGGGGGTGAACATCTTGGTTGGGTTGGGAATGAGGAAATTGCAAACTTATTGACATCAAGTTTGGTGACAGTGAGAATCAAATCCTCTCCCACTGGACTGTTATCACTGTTAACTCACTGCACCAGGAGCTGCAGTGTCTGACATCTGTGTGTCCTTGTGTTATTCAGGACAATGATGAAGAGCAGTGTCTCCACTCGGCATATGTGTGTACCAATTGTGTGGCACACAGTCCTACACACCATACCTGGAAGTTCAGCTCAGGTGACATAATCATCCCCTCTGCCTCTGCTTCCAGAGGGAACCACAGGCTTATCCTCTGAGGCAGAACTACCTGAGGGTCCATGTAGGTCATGGGCAGCAAGGGGAGGATGGCCAGGATGTAGCCTAGAAATGCTTGGCCCACGTGTTGTAGCCAGTAGAGTGAGTGAAGGCAGATCCCAGGGAACTGGACTACCTTGCTGTGCTATAGTAATAACATACAATATTAAAATACATAACAAAATAAAACATAACATAGAAAATGTAAATAATAAAAAATGATAAAGAAAAACAAATATTATAAATAATTATAAAAAAAGACAAACACAATTAAAAATAATAACACATAAACAAATAGGTAACAAAGATATTAAAAATTATACAATACACACAAATTAAGTAAAAACAACCAATAAAAAGAAGAAAAGGGGTGGAGTGAGTGAAAAAAAGGAGAAAATTACTAACGTCATATGAGACATACGATGTGCATGTATACACTTCTATGACTCTATTCTGATCATATCTCTCCACTTCTTAGGGCAAGAAATCTGGACAAACCCTGGCAACATGGGTGGACAAAGGCTGAAAGATAAGGACATGTTTTAAATATTACTCCTGTTAACTTAGAAAGTTGCTAGAGTAACAGAGTTTTTTGGAACATACATTTTTAGGAATGATTTGAAGTCTGAAACTCAGATATATGTCTTTATTTAATGACTTCAGTCATCCGATAATCCCAGTGATTGGTCAGAAAAAGAGACATTTTATGAGGAACATACCAAATATATGAAATACAAATCTGGACATTCTACAAATATCTGAACAGTTGAGAGGTATGATTCTGCTACCTTTATTTTTAACACTATCAGCACTTAACAAATAACTTTTATACTGTTAAGACAACCAAGCTCATAACAGATGCACAGTATATTACTGATTGCATCAGTCAATCATGGATATGTGCATATATTGTACATATGCATGTTCCAGTTATACTAATGCAATCTTCAACAAGCTATTGTTGTCCCTGGCTTATAAGTCTTATGTTACATTGCAATATTGATGTAAACATTAACAGTATTGTATAGATGGAAGTGTGTTTTTTGAACTGACAACCTCTGACTACGCTGTAATACTGGAATGTTGTTTTATCCTACAGACTAATGCATGCATACTTTTCCTTTGCAACTGTCAACTGCATGCCCACTGTAATACAAGTGTTTAACACAATAAGTTGTATTTACTCTTAATGCTACAATAACAGTACTGCTTGGATGCATACATATCACTTGTGTCTCGCATCTGTGCCAGTCTTGCTTCACAAGTTTACCAATTCAATAATCTACCTGCATGAGATGTGGAAAAAGCAGAGCACAACAGAATATCATTAAGAATACCAATCCTGAACAAATTCAGCTGCAAACTCTTACAAGTAGTGCCTGTAAGTGATGCTTATACATCTGTGGAATGCTGCCAGTCCAGCATGCATTGCTCTGGCATTCATGGGTATCCATTTTCCTCATCCTGAGGTCTCTGTAGTGATTTCTACACTGTTCACAAGTGTGGGGGATATTGGTAGCACTGGACAAATCCCAGGCCAAACTATTCCATTTATCTGATTTGTGATTGGATCCATGACAGTGCTCTTGCAACAGCCAGGGACCATACTTATTCATCAGGAATCCAACAAACACTTTGAACTCCTGCACACCCCACCTTTGAGACCTAAATCTCAAAACCTCTCCATGAATATCAGTCATGTCTAATGCAGATGAAGACCAATCTATAATGATGTTTCCCACCAATTCCAGTTATTACAGATACTGAGAGAGTGCACTTTTTGATTTTGTAACATTTGGAAATGGTGAGCATCCCTTACCATCTTGCAAACACAGGCAATGTGTTTGCATGATGATAACCAATACAGAGATGGTATCCAATACAGACATTAATATGGTAAGTAAATAACTGACACAATATTAGTGTGTCAGCCATCAGGAAAATAATTATGATATAAGAAATACTAGGTCAACTGCTATAATTGAGAGTGACTATAATGTGAAGTGGAACACCATTAAAAAAGAATGCAGTCTGCTATATTGGAACCCAATAGTAGCCCCACACTTACAGCTGTTGCCATAAGACAAATGAAAAAAAAATACTTGCCTATGTTTAATTTCATTTCTATTTAATGCAAAGTCACCACAGTAAAATAAAGGCAGCAATCCTCATAGTCAAACCCAGGACCATGTAGACTTCAGCCTGACACAACATCTGCAGCCACAGGAGAAGTTACATGACCATTTCCTAGATCAGTATTCATTTTGAGCTTTATGCTGCTAAACACAGGGCAACAGCACTTAGCAGGTTTCCACCAGACACAATCACATTAATAGAATGCATCCAGTGTCTATTTTTAGATATATGAGTCCTGCCTGCTACCTGGGTTGTTCAATCATCCAGTTTGTGCACTGCCGCTGTGCACACAAACCAGTTGAGCATACACAAAGCTATTTGTGCTAAGCACAGTACCGCTCAAACAGTGGCCCAAAAATTAAGAGAAAAAAATAAACAATAACAGCCAGAAACAGAAATCAGTGTATGACAGACCCAGTACAATATGTTAGTACACATGAAATATACTTACATAGGTATGGAATCCAAATCATCACCCAATGCACATTCAGAACACAGGTTGGATGCCTTAACTCTGTTTTTCACACAAACACCTTTGTAGCAAGCAGCAGCACTCATTCAGCACAAAAATAAATTAAACGGAAAGTACAGTTATAAAACAAAAAAGGCACCAAAAAAAGTTAACAAGATTTTATTAAAATATCAACAGAAAAACAATATCAAGTAACTGGTAAGCACTTTCGTTTATGACAAACTTCATCAGACCAAGTTACAACCACTATTCACACAGCTTAAATAACATAGTAAAATCACATGATCACTTGCATCAGTGTCTTAACCCCATCCTTTTCAGTACAATGGGGCATACAGTGTGTAAACCATTCTATATCATTGAACTTACAATGTCAAAGGATATTAACTGGGTATAATATGATATGCAGTTGTCAACTAAGGAAGCCAGGTTGGATGTCACAAACAAGCATTGCCTGTCCTTTTGGGGGTGGGGGAGTAAAGGTGTGTTCCTGCTAGGGCACTAACAAGACTGTGTTGGTCTGGTTACTCTGCTTGTTTGACATGCTGCCTGTTGTCTGATTTAGGGGGGCTCAAAAGTCATAAACTGCAATGTGTATCCTTACTGTTGAGCTTTTTTCTGTAATTCTTTCCCAGTACAAAATTATGGTGAAGTAGGAGGATGGTTTTAGGCTCCTAGGTGGTGAGTCAGTGTGCTATGGCTTGTCTTCTAGCCAGTGCAAGGACATACTGAGTACACCTATGTCTGCCTACAACCACACCTGCTGCTGTTTCCTCTTCTAACATCATTAGACTGTGGCTGTGGTGACCTTGGCATTGTTGGGAAGATGTGTTCCCCTTCTCTATGTTGATCCTGCTGCAGCTGTTGCCACAAAATTAACTTGGGTAGCATAGCACATACTATGAGCATTGCGGGACATGTCAGTGGATTGTAATGGAGACCTTGGCCAGATGTATATAGGCACTGGCACTGTGACTGCAGTAGTTGAAAAACATGCTCTATGACATTACAGGTTGGACTGTGTGTCTCATTAAAGTATTCTTGTGTGTGTGTGTGTGTGTGTGTGTGTGTGTGTGTGTGTGTGTGTGTGTGTGTGTGTGTGTGTGTGTGTGCATTTCTCAGTGCATAGCATGCATCCAGCCCTGTGAGATATCCCCCATAGCACACATCTAGTGCAGTTGGGAGATGTGGCACACATAGGAGTCATGTTAATTGCCAGGGTTGCCAGCACACATGTCCCAGACCAGATGATTCCCATTCAATTACACATGACAGTTGTTAGAGTGGTAGACCTTACAGATAATGTAGACCCTACCCTGTTTCTCAGGTGTGGTTTTCATGTGTACCTGACTGTGATATATGGCACACATTACTTCAGGGTAGTGCAATACATGGTACAACTGTAGCATTCTTGTGACCCTCTCTACAGAACTAATGGTAAAATATATGTGCTCTCTTCCATGTTGTAGCACAACATGCAGGAATGTTTGGGAGATCCAAGATGCTGATGCCTATGACACATCAAGCATGTCCCCTGGTGGTCTGTGAAAGGTACCTGTGGCTAAGATTATAAGTTCAACACATACCTTATTTTCCACTGTGATGGGTTCTGTCCATTTGGCTCTGGCTGGAAGTCAAGGCTGCCAGAGGTCACACAGTCCCTGTACTGTGTCCTTGGCCTGCAAAGTCTTCTCCTTCTCTGTCTATAGCTATTGGCAGCAGCAGCAACATTGGCTTCAGCCTATAGCACAGACAAACGCATTGAAAAAGTAGTTACTAACAATCTGTCTGTGATTACTTTGTGTCTGTACTCCACTATTTTCCCAATCTGCCTAGAAAAACAGCATGGAGTCCACATTGATGCTTTATACCTTACTGACTACCTCCACAATATTGGTTGAGAAGCATGCAGTTCAGTTGCTTATGTTGTAATTAACTTCTCTGAAGCACAGATTAAGACAGATGCAATCCATTACTAATGTACTCCATTATAAAAATGCAAATGCGTAGCTAGGCAAAATGATGTGGATGAGAGTTATCACATTGTTTAACTCAGTGACACATTTATTTTTAATCCATTTTGTTACCTATATAATGCATATGACGGAGTATATTTATGAATAATGTGAAGTAAATCTGTATGCATTTTTTAGAACCATAATCATGGCCTGTCCTTATTTTTCAAGCCATTTCAGTTATAGAGGATGTAGAGTAGGCTGAAATTATAATGCTGTGTGATAAGTATGTACATGTTTTTCATGGAAAGGTCCTTGATAGCACTTTTAGCATTTCACAGTTGTTTGGTTAACACAATTAGTCCTTAGCCTGTTATTTTGTTTGGGGGGAACAAATATGCGTTCCTGCTATGACATAAATAGGATGGACTGTTACTTTGGGTGGGTGAGCACAAATGAGTATCTGTTATGGCCCAAACAAGGATATGTTTCTCTTGTTACTCTCCTTGTTTTGTATCCTCCCCATTAGTTTTTGACCCCTATTGAATCTTTAAAGTCTATCAAGTGGGGAATACTGACAGCCTTTCTTTACTGCTTTATCTGTAAACAGTTTATTTGTACTTATGTGATCCTTATATGTGTTATCATTTTTTTGTCTTTCAGGACAAAAAATGCCTGTTCGATGTAATCCCCATTTACTGAGGTGGAGAATGACTTCATCATAGAAACCTTACATCAACATCATGCAGTACTGCTGTCCAGAGGATGGGCCAATATGGCTCAGTGTGCAGCCCTGTGGGATGATTTAGTCTGCAACATAAATGATTTTGGGTGACATAGTCGCACTTATGAGCAGGTGCATCACAGAGCCACTAATATGATAGCTGCAAGGAGGTATGCAGCTGCAGTGGCACGTGATCGCCAGATCACCCATGGTGGGCCTGCTGAAGAACCCCCTCTCACTGCCACAGAGGAATTCTTGGCAAACATTGCTAGACAGGACAGCTCCCAGCAGTCAATGACCCAGTACGTTCTGGACATGGGTGCCACTCCTGCATCTCAAGCGGAGCTGCCAGGTATGCTTTGTTAGAGCATCATTAGTATACTGTTACATTCTGAAATAGTGTCAGTAGTTTACATGTGTGTGTCAGGGTGGCCGCAGTGGTGCAGTGGTTAGCACTGCCACCTCACAGCAACAGGTTCTCTGGTTCAATCCTTGGCTGGGGTGCCTTTGGTGCAGAGTCTGCATGTCCTCCCTGTGGTTGCGTGGGTTTCCTCCGGGTGCTCCGATTTCCTGCCACATCCCAAAAACATGCTGTAGGTGGATTGGACACTCTAAACTGGCCCAAGGTGTGAGTGCATGCGTGTGTGTGCCTTCTGCGGAAGGTTGGGTGCCTGGCTGGCAACTTGACACTGTAAAACTCCACTGCCAATCATGAGCAGACAGGTGATCTGCTGTGGCGACCCCTAACTGGAAAAAGCCAAAAGAAGAAGTTTACATGTGTCTGTCAGGTTGTTTTTTGAGTGGGGGATTTTAAGATAGCTGCAGTTTTAAGCTTATTTTAAAGTTGTCAGCCACATTCTTGTTAACATTTCAGTTACTTCAGATATAGATGAGTAAAGGTATTATCCCGTTATACTGTTAAATGTGGTGCTGTTGCTATGACCTCTTCCTTTACTCATTTTAAGACCATCAGGAATTCAAAGACATAAGGCTCCTGCAGCTGGTAAGCATAATACATATATGTCAGTACTGTAGATAAATTACAAGATATCTGCTAATATGTCGTCTGAGGCCTGCTGTATGTATTGCTGTACTGTCTGCATACCTGTCAAGAGTACCAAGTTCTGCTGAATAACCAGATTTTGGACTCATATGTCTGGCCCATATTTCATAGCATAGTGATTTTCTGGCAAATTATTCACAAGTCATTAAAGATTGCAGACATAAAATAATGACAGAGATCTGAGTTTCAGACTTCATACCTCTCAGAAATGTCATGCTAAAGCAAAACCTGTTATTCTATCAACTTTCTAAGTTTGTAAGAGCAATATTTCAAAATTGTCCCTATTCTTGGACCTTTGTCCACCCATTACTTATGGCTTTGTCCAGATCTCTTTCTCTAAGAGGTTGAGAGGTATGATTTTCTGTAATAGTGACAGCAGTTTAAATTGTTTAACATATATTGTAACATAGTGGTGCAGGTATTAATGTATTCATGTGTTTCTTCCTTTTATCACAGGTGATCATGGAAGTGGATCTGTGTTCGTGCGCCACCAGATGTCAGTGTTTCATCCATGTTTGATAATGATGGTGGCCAAAGTGAGGCACAACCGGGGGTTGCAGAAGCTGAATATGACATAGAGGTTGATGTTCAGCAACCCCCCCCCCATTCTCTCCATGCACAGCTAGTATACATAAATATCCCCAGTCCACTGAGGCCACAAATATTGGACAGGTGGAGGACGAGGACATTGACCAGGGAATTGTAGCTACTGCTGCTTCAGAGCCTGCTGACTCTGGCTGAGACAAACTGTTGGTGAGGTACCATGCAGGAGGCTCAATGGGGTGTTCAGAGGAGGCCTGTTGTCCTTCCGCCACCTGGTGCAGGTGTCTCTTCATGTGCAATGCTACATATATTTAGGGCCATCATGCAGGCACAGGCACATTCAGAAAGACACTCCAAACCAAAGCTCAGGGTTGTAGTTGTGACACAGTCTGACATCCATGACTGCCTCCCCTGTGTTGTTGATTCCATGGATTTGATGAGTAACACATTAGAGCAAGGTGTGTCTGTGATGGACCATGGAGTATCTGACATGGAATGCACATTGTCTGTGATGGACTGTCTGCTGGAAGGAGAACGTCAGCCTCATGGGTGTAGGTCAGCAAGTACCTCTGCTGTGAGCCAATGCGGCCATGTCTGATCACACTCCCATAATGGCAGTACTTCCAGTGCACCATCAGAGAGTATGCTGTCCACAACCAGATGTGGCAGGCTATGAGGTCATGGTCCTTGGCATTCCCATGAAGGGAGCACATCCAGCAGACATTAGTCACCTGGAGGTAGTAACCCTGCATCTGACCTTGAGCATGGAGGTGTCAGTGCAACTCCTGGCAGAGTCAGGTTTCATGATTAGAGGTGACAAAGATGAACTGTCAACTCTACCATGCATGGCTCACATCTGCCTGACATACAGACATGTAGAGCTAGCACTGAGCTTGGCTGTGTGCATGCAGACACTCACACACCAGTGTTACATTGAGGGAACCTACAGACACACACACAACATTTTCATAGTCCATTTTACCTGCTTCACTTCCTTATTCACACACACACTCACAGTCCTTTTGTGTCAGCCTAGTCCTCCCACACCTCCACACAGCACCATGTGCAAGTGATGATAACAGTACCATATCTCTATTTTCTATCTTTTGGATTCAGGGGTGGTAAAGCTATGTGTCTAATGCACAGGGTGACTATTTTCATAAATTATGATTGCATCTGCATGTGTGGTGTGGAACTGATGATTGCACTGTTAATTACATTGTATTTGACCAGTTATACATCTGCTACATCATTTCACTAATTTACAGTGGATGCTCTTGTAAGGGTTGCATGGTTAAATTAATTTTGTATCATACAATTTGAAATTTTCCCTGTAATTATTTCACATCAGAAGTCAAAACATCAGATCCAGATGTCAGGATTTTAAGTATGCACTGTAGTCAGCTCTCATCAAAACAGTAATACAGTATAACAGTATTTCTGGCATGTACATTACCATTGCTTCATAGGTCCATAAGATGTTACTAGGCTAGTGACCTTATGGTGATTTGAAGCCTAGTCAGGAAATCATAATATAAAATTCGATTTCAGAAATCATGTATGGGCGAGATTTGTCTTGGAAGGACTTGTGAAGCAGGTACAATGCAAGACAGAGATTAACAGTTTCACATCAAGTCATTAAGGCTGTGTTGAAACAGTGTCATGGAGGTGCTCAGCTTGACATGATTTTGAAGCCTATTCCAGAGGTGTGGAAACCTATGGGAGATGTATATGTCTCTCCAGTATGTCATATATGTATCACTCTACATTGATGGCCTTTGAACAGCTGACGTTAGTCCCAAATGACATATGTAGGGGCATCATTTCCATCAGAATTTGGCCAGAGATGGTTCTGCAAGGCATACATAAGTCACCCCGAAGTAGTCTATATCATACTGAGTACAGTGACAACTACACCAGTCTGTCCATATTAGAAAAATGTTTGACAGCCTGATACATATTACTTGTAAATCACTGAGGTCTGTGAAGTTTCTGCAAGTGCCTGTTACACTACATAGCAAAGGGAGCATTATATTCAGGAGTAGGCCTGAGGATGGATGACTATAGGGGAATTAGAACTGAATGTGATACTCCATGACTTTGCTAATCTGATGCAATATGTAGAAAACCTTCATCACCACAGTAGACACATTTTGCAGTCTACGTGTGTTCCCAGGTCTTTTAATGCATATTTGTTTATTAGGGTATTCAGGGTTATGTCATAATGAGCAAGAACCTTGTTAATACCAAAGGAAATGATGATAGATTTATATGACTGTTATTTAACAACACAGAGTTGTCATCAGTCATTGGTCTGTGTAAGCCCCTTTTGAACAGTACTCACATTGCTACGGAATGCAATGATGGCACCTAAGTGTCCTTCAACCACAAACGTGGCTAGCCACAGACACTGTTTTGGTCTGGACGTCTGAGACATTCATGTCAAACTTGAATGGACACAGCAGTGATACTGGTGGTAACACATGGGTGACAGTTCTGCTGCTACAGGTGAACTCTCCCACTTTGAATGAGTGTTGTTTGTCTATGAGCCAGTTTGCAACCCACCAGACAACATAGCAGTTGATAATCACCTGGCTTCACTTTTCACTGACACACGTGTATGGGATTGTGTGGAAGGCCTTAGCCAAGTCAAGATAGACAAAATCAGTGTTGTGCACACATGCTATGTCTGTGGTCGCATTATTGAATATAAACAGTTTTAGCATGCACAACCTTCCCTTGAGGAAACCATACTGGAACAGATGTAGTTTTTGGATGTCAACTCTGTTCTTGTATCTGACACCTATGACAATCCATTCCATTGTTTTACAGTTGAGGCTTGTGAAACATAAGGGATTATAAGTACACATATACATACCTCTCACCCTGGAAAGATTAAAAATCTGGTCAAAGGTCCATGAAAAATAGGTACAAATCTGTATGCTGATTAACATCAAATTTGCATACATCATTGTGTAACCCTGCAGGGGCGGCCGCAATGGTGCAGCGGTTAGCGTTGCCACCTCACAGCAAGAGGTTCTCTGGTTCGATCCTCGGCTGGGGTGCCTTCTGTGTGGAGTCTGCATGTCCTCCCTGTGGTTGCGTGGGTTGCATCCGGGTACTCCGGTTTCCTCCCACATCCCAAAGACATGCTGTAGGTAGATTGGGCACTCTAAATTGGCCCTAGGTATGAGTGTGTGCATGTGTGTGCCTTCTGTGGAAGGTTGTGTGCCTGGCTGGCAACTCAACACTGTAAAACTCCACTGCCAATCATGAGCAGACAGGTGATCCACTGTGGCGACCCCTAACTGGGAAAAGCTGAAAGAAGAAGAAGAAGATTTGTGTAACCCTGCCCACTCCAATGGAATTGTGGAATACTAAATTTTAAAAGCAAATTGAAGATCAGACAACCAAAATATGATCATGAAACACAAAATAAGCAGAATATTAGGATTCAGAAATGTAAACCTTAGATGTTAAATATAATACATAACTAAGAATATCTAGTTAAGTATAATAAATGGTATAAATAAAGGGGTCTGTATTATATAGTCGAAGTTTCAAAACTTCGAACCTCACATGAGCGAACTCATATGAGCAAAGTTCGAAACATTGACTATATAATAAAAAAAAAACTTACTTTACCGTTCTGAGCAGGGGAGCAAGACCCCCTGCACCCCCCCACATGGGGGGCTACGCCACCCACAACCCTCTACTTAAATATACCAACTCCAAGAATGCACTTCAGTGCAGAAAGGGAAAATTTCCCATTCTGCCTGTGAAAATCCGCTGACTTTCACCTTCGACCTTTCCGACGTTCGATCATATGATGCCGACCATCTATGATTCGAACATCGGAACGTTCGCTCATCTAATATAGACCCAAATAAAGTACTTGTAATATTTACTGGAATGATCCAACAGAGGAAGAAAATATAATTCTTAACACTGATCATAGAACTGTATTCCTTTGCTTGCATATTCAGGTTAATGATAAAATAGCAAGCGTACTCCCCTGATTTAAGTTGATTTTTTTATACCATGGTTATATGGTTTATGGCATGATTACAATGTATTCAGACAACATCCATAATATCCTGAATTTCAATTCCTCGTGCTATTGATTTCAATGTGTGATGATAGGTTTCTATCAACTGTAATTCATGTTGATTCTTCATGAAATAGTTGCTTTGTAGCACAGATTTATTGTTAAAAAATCAGGACCATATTTGTCTCTCCACTTGAAACCAGAGGTTAACTGTCTGAAGTGCTGTGGCATGCAGGAAATCTGCCCAGTATTGGTGCTTAACATTGCTTGAGGGGTACGTTCCAATTAGTAGGACCTTTCTGACCAGGCACTGAAGCTAGGCAGTTTCTGTGTTTTCTGTTAGTAAAGCAAACAACTGACTGTGTTGAAGACTTGCCTATGGGGACAAAAAGCAGGGAACAGTTCTGCTGCCCTAATTTGATTCCCCTCTCTCACCCATTAAACATTACCACTCCGGGTTTCCCCTTTTCATTAGGTCTGTTTGGCTGTCAAGGCCTTTTTTTCCTTACAAAAGAATTTTCCCAATACCGCTTCACTCCATTAACAACCCTTAAATACAAGGTCAGATGTGTTTGCAGCACTTTAACAGCAGATGGCTCTGTTGAGTTTCACAAGAGTGTCTTTAAAGATGGCAAAGTCAGACTTTCTGTAGCTGCTGTGTTTTATGTGGAAAACCAACACTGAGTGCATGTCAACAGTTAAAAGTCCACAGTCATCTAAAAATACACATTATTTATTTTCTTTCTGTTATTTATAAAGCCCTGTCTGTACGTATAAAAGATCTGATTATGTGTAATTGCACTGTCAAGACACAGTTGGAAAGTTACCCGAGTTAGAAGTTGATTGTAGACGGTGACCAGTACAGAAATGCATTTCTAAAATGACAATCAGTTTGGTTCTAAAAAGATGTTGCCATTTTGTACTCAGTTACATACCTCTCAACCTCTTAAGGCAAGATATTTGGACAAAGCCTTATCTAATTGATGGGGGGACTCAAAATAGGGAAAGATTTTAAATCTTGTTGTTATAAATTTAGAAAGTTACTAGAATAACAGGATTTGTGTTAGCATGCATTTTCTTTATGTTCAAGTGTATATCATTATTTAGTGACTTAAACCCCCAGTAATTTGCCAGAAAACCACAAACATTTTTTTGTTGAACAGGCCAAAACTATGAAGCAAAAATGTGGACATTTTGCAAAAATCTGTACAGTTGAGAGATATACCTATATACTGTTATATACATATTTTTATCCTTCCTTTTGGCAGTTTACACAGCAGCATACTCAGGGTGAGCTGTAGCACACTTATTGCTGTTTTGTGTTGTATTAAATGTGAATACTTCATCAGGTTTCAATCACATATTTTGGGCACTGTAACTAAAGGACTATAAAACCAGAAAAATTAACTTTAAAATCCAGTGTTTTATCAGACTATGCAAACAGAACCTAAGATTAACATTTCAGTCCATTGAAGGACAACCCCATCACCTCCGTACTGCAAAGCAAATGCAACAATAATAACAGAACTTTGTACTCCCATACTGTTTTACACTCATTGCCAACATACCCAGTATTAGTAGAAAATCATATTTTCCACCATTGCTGTTAAATTCTATGTAGTAGTATCTTAAAAAGTTAATAATACGCCTGCTCTGGCCAGTAAATATTATCGTTTCTCAATGAAACGGACCCAAAAGGCTAAACAGTGACATCTCATAATGAATCTTGTATTCCTCTGTTACTGTTAAAGCTAAACAAAATTATAACCGAAGATGTGCTTTGCAGTGGTCTACGTTAATGATGCAATGTATAAATGAAACTGCGTATGAAGGTAATACAGGAATCATCCATTCAGACAAACTTTTTCTGCAGCCCACAAGAACGTTATACTAATTAAGTGCAACTGAATAATAACTTGTGTCCTCCTCTGGGTAGCGATCAACGACATTGATGATATCCATACACTCCAAAAGAACACATTTCAGGAATCAGACATGGGTACTGCACTATCCTCTGACTGTCAGAACTCAGGAGTTTCATGTTCTTCAGCTTGTTTCTTGCCTGCCCATCACTAACACACACACATGGCAGGCAGATATGGCCTTAACCATTTGGATTCTTGAGTTACAAGGCAATGACAGATCATTAAAAACAGCATGGATAGTTAGTAGTTTATTTTCACTAACTTTTGATTCATCCACCAATGAAGTATGTGCCGACACCACATAATCAACTAGAAAAACAAAAATGGCACAGGAAAGAAGAGCTCGAATGCACTTAAGTAGTGAACTTTTGATTCATTTCATAAATGGAGCATCAAGCTCAGCTGTATTCTGACAGACTGCTCACAATGTTGATGTCATCAGGCATGCCTTGCACACGATGACATCAGCAAAAATTCAGACACACACACAAATAAAAAAGACCGGTAAATTTGGAAATTAAAGGGCCCACTTGGAAATTCACAGCACCCAATATTTTCACCTCAATGCTGGTAAATACCAAGGTATTCTGTACGGTTGAGAGGTCTACATTTGTATACTGGTTATGTTGCTGATCCACCCTTGCATAGGGTGAAATAGGCACTGATTTCAAATCTGTGTGGATAAAGGCAGTACTCAGACTGTGATTGTATAGGGTGCCTAGTGCAATAGTTTTCTGGTTAAGAATATTAGGAACATATGCTGGAATGCCATCTGGTCCCGTGGAGGCTGTGTTCTTAGTATTGTAGAGAGCAGTGATTACTTCCTCTTTGTAGAGGGAGGTTGGATGTGATGTTGAAGACATGTGATGTAGTGGGTGGGGGGAATAATTGTTATCTAAGCATGTCTTCTAGCTGGTTTTCAATTTATACTGGTTCAGTGTGTGCAATACCATCCACAATTAATTTAGCACACATCTGAGTTATACCTTTGATGTTGCAGATGTAGCAGAGGAAAGCCTTATGGTTATCCTTGGCTATGGTTTTGACATACAGTATTTCCCATAGCTGCTCTGTGTGGGTTTTACAAGGTGTCTTATGGTCTTGTTTAGGCTGGGGATGTTACTCTTCCAGTTTGGGATTTAAACTTTTATATTTGTAGACATCAGCCTTATTCACTTATTATATAATCAAGTAATGTCAGACATCCATCAGCATGGTTATAATTTCCTTAATGTTCTTTCTTTGATCCTGTCATGTATGTTTGTGTCTGTAAATTTGTGTAGATGTTTATACAGGGCATCAGGGTATACCTTACTATACAGTAGTGGTCAATGTGGAAACTGGAGTGTGGAACATGATTATACCATCCCTTAGGATGGTGAATTTACCTTGGAAGATATATGTTCAGCTGGCCTCTCAGTTTTTTATTCTGCACCTATTGCAAATTCTGAAAAAAAAAATTATGGTAAGATTGAAACAGTGCAGACCCTACACATGAGGGGCTGCATTGGTCAATGCTATTTATGAGGACTGTATCTAGAATATTACAGACACTTGTGGGGTGGTGCAGTCTTAGTTCCATGGCATATGTGTTATCAAAGTCCAGGAATTGTTATGCAAGTGAGTTTGGCCTCACATAAATTTCATAATCAATGTAGTTATACCTGTAATCATCCATGTGTAGGTTGCTTTGTTTAACTTTAATTGATGCAAGTACTTATAAATAGGTTTTCTTATTCATGGAAGGGGACATATAAATAGCGATAACATTTAGGGATTTCTTAGCCACAATAAATTGGAGTTACATTAACTCCATAGACTTAAGTTTTCAACCCCTGTAGAGGAGGAATTATCCTCACTGAGGAGAGATAATCCACCTCATGTGGTTCCCACAACTTCAAATTGCAGTGTGAATGTGTGGAAGGCATTGTAGCCTTACAAGACCAGGCTGCTTACTGCAGCCTTACGTCAGATTGCTGTGACTGCACAGAAGTCCACCTCTTTCATTGGGATAAATGCTGATAGAGAGTGTACTTTCTGATGTTAGCTCATACAGTTTATTAGCATGATCCTTACTTTGTTGGAGTTATATATTTTGACATAGTAACTTCTGCTTTTGTGGCATTGTCTAATAAAGGCATTATGGTGGAGTCACATGCCTTAGCCATCAAACAAAAGCCTACAGGTGGCGGGTGAAGTCCATGTCTTTCAAAGCAGTGTGTTCTATGCACAATGTCATCCCATACTGACAGGAACTGGAGCCACCTAGAATGTCACCAGACACATAACAATTTCAGAAGATCATTTGTTAATTATATTGTTGTCTCACCCTAGGTAAGCTTATAATGTTGGTCAAACATAGGCAAGTACATGCCTGGGATAGATATTTTGAGAGCTCTGTCATGTCTATTTCCATATATTCCCTACAGATACATTTCAAGTTGTGCATACCAACACCAACTACATATAATGGATTAATAGTAGAAATTTTGTGGAGAGACTTGATTGAATGTGTGATGTGACAAGTACTTGTGACATACAGCTAACCCTACATTTCACATTGTTTAAGCTAGAGAGTGGGGGAGGTGTATGGCTCACTGTACAATCAACTGTAAGGACGACCTTTGCAATAGATAACTATTGCCTTAGGCACGTCCTGGGTGAGACACTGCTGCTCCTTTTTTATTTGTATTGTGTGCTTTGGGTTTAGTGTTAGATGTATCATGCTTGTGTTTTGGATGTCTCTGCTGTTTTTCTAGGTTGCTGGAGACATAATGGTACTTCATTGATGTTGTAGTACAGGCCTGAGGCATTATCTGCACTGAGTCAATAAAGACATATCAAATAGGCTAGCAGATGAAATAGAGGGACTCTGACTGCTTGTAATGTGAGGTGTGATTCTGGTATCTGCATAGAGAATGAGAAAAGGATGTATGTATGTGTTATGGTGTTATTTTGGGGAAACAAACATATGAGGTGTACGGTAGGTGATCTATCCAAAGTGGGATCTATTCTTCTGCTGTTGAGAGATAAAATGTGACATTAATGCTTGTTTAACTGACATTTATCCAGCTATGTTGAACTATAGAAGATCTGCTCTGCTAGATAGCATTGGCTGATTGTAAGGGAAAATAATTTAATTGTTTTTTTTTTCTGCATCTATAACTGCAGAGTTAAGTTCTCTGCATGTAAACAATGGCAGAGCAGCTAAGACAATGAAACACTGTTAAAGCTCAAAAAATGAGACCAGAAACAGTTAAAATATATAGTCCTAGTATACACTTCAGGCACAAGAGTACAGGGCTGTTTACTCCCAAATCCTGTGTCATGATGTTTACTTATCAGTAGGTGAACTCAACTAGATTCATGCAGTGTGAATTCAATGTATAGGTTCATAGGTTCATAGGTAGGTACTAGGCTATCTGCCCGAGGGCATTTATAAGCCTAGCCAGAGTGTGTCGGCTTTCACCGCCCCATTAATTAATTAACTGATCCTCTGTCAAGCAGAGCCAATGAAGTGATCCCAGGGGTGTATTTTCTGCTACCCATCCACTCATCAAGGTTTCTCTTGAAGAGTGTTAGTGAGGGGCTCTGCCTGATGTAATTTTGAATTTTGTTCCAAAGCATGGGGAGTCTCTGTGACAGGAATCTATCCCTCCAGCATGTTCTATTTATTGTTGTGGTGAGGTTTAGCTCACTAGAGCGTGTGGATCGCAGTGACTTGGATTTCTTTAGGTGGAGCATGTCTATCAGTTCTGAGTTGGACATGGCTTTGTAAGTCAGGCAGAGATCCCCTCTGAGTAAGTGATATGCCACTGAGTACAGCCGGAGTTTTTTTCAGTTGGGCTGCATAGGACATATGTTTGAGAACAGTAATCCTCTTGGTGAGGTACTTTTGTGGTCTTTCCAGCTTTTGGAAGTGTCTTGTGAGGTACATCCCAAATGGGGCATTGTACTCTATGATGGGTCTAATGAGTGATGAGTAGAGGGGTACTATAACCTCTTTATTTCTAGATGCGAACCCTTTAGTAACTAGATGGGCCAGATAGAAGGATTTCCTAACTACTTTGGCAATATGATTGTCAAAGGAGAGATTACTATCTACCTTGGTCCCCAGATCTCTTAGTACCTCTTCTGTATTAAGGGGGCTGCCACCTATATGGTAATTCGAGGGTGTTTTATTTTTCCCAAATGGGATGTCTATGCATTTTTTAGCATTTAGTTTGAGGCCATGACTTTGACACCAGGTGTCCGTCTCAGTAAGGCCTTTTTGGAGGATGATGTAGTGTGGGCAATACAACTCCAAAAGAATGAAAGCAGAAACTGACAAGTCTCTTGTTAATGACATTACATAGGCAACACAGTGAAAAGCAGCACAGCTTTTTTTCCAAAAATTAATCAAAGCAACACATTAAAAATGAACTATACTTTTTCTTACATAAGTAAAAGCAGCAACTGCATATATTGCAGGGCTTTCACCTTCATAACAGTGGCTAAAAACAATGGCCTAATGAATATGCATAGACCAGTGTCCCATAGGATGCTGTAGAACACTCTCTATGTAATGTCTAGTAACAGCTCAGACACACACCACCTCCCACCCCAGTTGACTGCAGTGAGAATATAACCCCTACCTAAGTAAACAGACTACAGAACACCATATTTAATGCATGCACCACAGCACAAGTCTAATTTTAACAGGACTACAGGTGATCTTGTAGTTGATGGCATCAACAGGCCATGTGGGGGACAAAAGGTTAAAGGACTTCTTGAAATGGATGTTTGTGCAAGCACCAAAACTCTACAAAACCATGCCATTGCAGAAGTCTGTTAGAGATACACTCTTCCACTTTTTTATAGACACACACACAACCAGTTGACCACTGTGAGAACAGACCACCTATATCTCTAAGTGCACAAACTGCAGAACACAGCACTTAATGCAAGTGCCACACGGCAAGTCTGGTTCATATAAGACCACAGTTGAACTTGTAATAGATGACATCAGCAAGCTATGTAGGGTACTAGAGGTTAGAGTGCTGTGTGAAATGGATGTTTGTGCAAGCACCAAAACACTGCAAAACCATGCAATTGGAGAAGTCAGTTTGCGTGCACACTTCCACTTTTTTTTTATGGACACACACACACACACACACACACACACACACACACACACACACACACACACACACACAGACTACTGGAGTGAGAACCAAACCCCCTACCTATCTAAGTGCACAGACTAAAGAACACAGTACTTAATGCAAGCACCAAGACAGAAGTCTGATGTATCTAAGACTGCAGATGAACTTATAGTAGATGACATCAGCAAACCATGTGGGGAAAAACAGCTTGGGAGGCCTGGATAGGCACATCACATCTTAGTGTCATCTGAGGCAAGTAGCCTAATAGAAGTATACTGTTTAGAAGCCTAGCTATGTAACAACACCAACATCATTACTGAGCATATTTGGATGTTTGAGTTTGGCAGAGCAAGCCTGTGAGTATCACCAACTGGCTCTGTCATTGAAGGAGCACACAACATTATATATTACACTTTGTATTGTGGTTGATATATGTGTTGAAAAATTAAGGAGACCCTAGGGTTGTACTGATTGTTGGTGTCATTGGTGGTAGGGAAACAAATGGGTGGATTGTAAATACATGTACATATAGTTATAGTGTGCCCTCAGTTTGCAATGTTTCCTCGTGTAGTTTTAGATCAGACAAAGGAACTGAGAAATATAGAGCAATAAGAGCATATATCTTTCTCTCACTATATACTTTTATATATATATATATATAGAGAGAGAGAGAGTGAGAAAGAGAGAGAGAGAGATAAATGTGTATATATTTATTTGAAGATATCAGATATTGTTATCTGTGCTAGCATGACTGGCTGAAGTTTTGTAAATACTTGTAAATAACTGTAAAGTATCCTGTGTTATATATGCCAGCATGCCTAGCTTTAATTTTGTAAATACGTTTATGTTTTTTGATTATTACTTTGATTTATGTAATATGTTTGAATCAAACAGTGTTTTTCTGGTTGTTCTTTAAAAAATAATTCTGAATAGATGTGATGTCATCGTGTGCCACAGCTGATAGCAACAGACTCTCCACAGTAGTTGTTTTGTTTACTTTTTAAAGTCTGATATGAGAAAGCAGAATTCTCATAACAGCTTTCTGTGACTTTTAAAAAATTCTGATATAAAAGTAGGTTCTGAGTCTGTTAGAGTGAAGTAGTTCTAGTTGTTGAGTTGTTTTCTAGATCAATAGTCATCACTCAGAGTTTTCCAGAGCTGTTCAGTACAAATTATAGGAGTTGCTATTCCAGTCACTGAGGACTAGACAACAGCCTGAAGAGTGGAAATATATTCTTATTTTACCTTGCAGAAGTAAGAGTATCATCTTGCCTTGCTGAGTTAATTAGATTAGACAGGGACAGTTAATCTTTAGATAGTTAGAGACCTTTAGTCAGATAATTAGAGTTTTTCTACAATCAGTGTGAAACCTAGCCTACAGTGTTATTTTCACAATTCCTCTGTGTGAAACTCTGTGGTTTATTGGAATCAGTTATTCAGTGTATATATGTTTTAAATCATTTTATTTGCTAAATATTTTACTACCTTTTATTGTGGCTGGTTATTTAGAAAGTACATTTAGTAACCTGAGAGTATTTATGCTTATTGTAGCAACACCAGAGCCACTCCAAAAAGCCTTAGTGCTTGGATTACATGCTGCCATTTATATGAATATTTATTTTACCCAATATAATTGAACACCCTTTTTGAAGGGTATTGTGGTATTTGTCTGGTGGCAACCGTTACCTTGTAATTTGGGGAAAAAGACATAGCAGGTAAATCTGTGCCAGTCTTTCCCAAGAGTGTTTGTATGTGTGAATATCAAACATTTAAAAGTGAGTGTGTCAAATACCTAGAACTGGGACACAATGCTCTACAGTGTTTAGTGTGAGGACTCTTTTGGGGACCTGAAGTGAAGCATATAGTCCAGTCCCAAGATTGGAGCCTGTTCCCAGTGTATTCTTAGGGGAAATTCTGTGTTTTATCCCTGCTCTCAGTGGCAATCCCTTACTGGAGGATTGAGGCTCCCTAGTGACTGCCCTAGGTTTAAGTGGGGTTGCCACAATATATATATATATATATATATATATATATGGTTTCACTTCAGAAGCCTGAATGACCACACTGACAATGACAAAGAGGATAGATACTAAATGTATGAGACACATATGCAAATACTGTAAAAGCATGCTATCAGTTGATAGTACACATCCAAAATTTCTACTTATGTTGGGACTAGAATGCTCACACTAATACAGATGCAGCAAACAGGGCAGCTACCTTAGTCCACTTTGCCACAGAAGCAGCTTGCCAGCACAGAACTGGGGTCATTCATCACACAACCAACTGCATAAAAATGTACACTGCTCTCAAACCATGGACTCTATATTGTGCAAGTAATTCTGTGAATTATATTTGGACATAGAGCAGTTAGTAGTCACACAACCTGTCAAAATTATGGTTACAAATATACATCTCTCTGTCTTACATGTCTGTGTTTGTTGGTAATTCATCAGTTACCGAGCACATGCAATGTGCAAGTAACTCAATATAATTGTTCATAAGATGTGAGACAATATTAGCTGCTGCAAAAACATGCATGTACTATGGGTTTGGGGATACCATAGCTGAGTTACTTTTATGGCAGGTACAAGGGTACACTCTTCTTTTGGTGGTGGGGGAACAGAGTGCACTTACAGTTATGACACAAACAAGTCTGAAGTCAGAAACTGCAATGTGTAGCCTCACTTTCTAACTTCTCCCTTGAATGATTTACCAGTATTCTGCAGAGGTATACCTGTGCGACTGTTTCATGCCTGAGGCCTACTAATTACAAATGGACACACATTTAGTAAGGTAAGTACCTGCAGTCCCATGTTAATGTAATTTCTGTGCAAATCCACCACTATTTACTTGCTTACTGTACCAAGTTAAGAGATACAAGGAGATGTCATAATAATCTTCAAGAATACACTCTAGGTTCAGGAATTACTGTGCAAATGCAGCAGTTGACACTGACAGGGTTTACTCTGATTCAAGCAGTACGCAGCCAATACATGGATAGGTGAAGGTTGTGTGAGTTGCCTAGCATCAATTTTATTATACTTATGTGAGTAGGAGAAAGGTATTAGGTCCCTAGGTGGCCAGTGAATGTGCTATGCATTGTCTTGTAGCCAAAGCAAGGGCATACTGAGTGCTCCTACATCTGCCTACAAGGATAGCAGCTGGTGGTTCTTCCTCAGAGTCCTCCTGTGATTGTGGCTGTGGTGACCTAGGCATTGATGGGGGGATGTGTGGCCCTTCCCCCTGCTGATCCTGCTGCAGCTGTTTCTGCAAGATCAGATTGTGGAGCATAGCACATACTGTAAATATCTGTGTACATGTGCATGGATTATACTACAGGTCTCCACCAGATATAATTAGGCTACATGGATACTTTATACATTTACAGAATAGGTACACTGTGTGGGATTGGCTAATTAAGATGCACTTCACCTGCTTAGGGTGTAATTAACATGAATTTAACACACCTGCTGAGTGCTCAGTAGTGCACTATGCACAGCTTTGTGCAGCACCGCACACCATCACATAAATAAGATAAGCATAAGCAAAATTGATATATTTATCTCTGTCTTCCTACATCATTCAAACATGGAACATAAAACATACAAAAAAGCTTCTACATCCTATACTTGAACCCTGGATCATCAAGACTGTAGCCCTACACATACAGATGCTGCCACAGGAACAGTTACATAACAAGCATTTTATTGGTTCATTTCCCATATATGCACTAAGCGCACAAACATGTTAAAAGAAAAAAAGAAGCTGGCACACCTCCTTGATGTCATCACTCACTGTTGACATCTACTGAAACAAAAACACTGTGTAAGTGCCTACACGAAGTGAACATCCCTATGGGGTTACTATTTTTTGGGATTCAACAACTCCACTGATTTTTGGCCTCATTTGTATAATGACTACGCTGAAATCCTGGAATCTACACAGTTAGTAGCCATGTAAGCAGATCAACTGAACGGGAGTACAATGTTGTAAACACGAGGCAGCGTATTACTTTGTCTATGTATGTGATACATAAGACATTATGCTTACAGGTCATTATAATACTCTGTTTCTTCAGCTTTAAACATTTTAGCAACCTGCATTGCATGCAAGTTTATTCTTTTTTGAGGGTAGAGGACCAAAGGTGCATTTATGTCATGGCAGTTAAAATGGAATTTTTTGTGAGACTGATTTTCTAGCATCCACAGTGTGTACTTAGGCCATAATATGTGTGGTGTTACCTGTTAAGATCAATTCTGTCAATATTTCAGGACTTTTACATTTATTGTTTCCATGTAGACTTCTGTACTCAGAAATTTTCTGCTTACACTAGCAACACATACACGGAATCTACACAGTTTCATTATAGGTTGCCAGATCACTCAGTTGTGTTGATTTGCTGCATTAGCATACATTTCAGCTACTTATGCTGAAATTTGCATTCCACAAAAGTTTCCATATTTGCAAATGACTACGCGTGATTGTGCACCACTACACAGAGCTCACTGAATCTAAAACTTCCTGTGCCTCTGTACGCATAATGCTGCGACTTGCACACAATAAAAATTATCATATAAGCTTTACTGAATTTCCACCTCTATCTCTCTGTCTATCTGTCTATACATTTATTTTTCCTTTTATTTATTTATTTAGTTATTTATTTATTTATTTATATTTCCTTACTGGAATAATCTATCTGACACAATAGCCCATTTCAGTGGTATCCTTAAGTGAAAGGCTCTAAAGTAAAATAGTACATAATGAGGGGAAACTACAGTAATGGTAAACTGTAATACTGAATGGCTGCACACAAATTCTTGTTTATACATTTATGTTACAAGATGCTAAAGCACTGATAGCATTTTACAATTATATGAAAGGAGTAGACAGGAAGAACATGAAGGATAAAGATAAGGGTGATGAGTGAAAGATCTGATAGGATAATATGTCAAGTATTGTAATGTTACCCATTTTGCTGAATATGCCCTTGCATGCCCTTATATTAATAATTAACTAAAGGCTGTTTTCTAAAATAATGAAGCTTAGAATTCTGAAGCATGTCAGGAAATTAACAACAAAACATAAATAGACCTGTGGCCTTTAGTTGTTTTGCTTTCATAATGCTTTTCAAAACTCTCTTTAATTTATGGGTCTTGAAGATGTAAAAATATAGATATATGAGTGCAATGGAGAAAAGTGGCTTGAAAAAGAAAAACATTTTTTGACTTTATGTGATGTATTTAATTTCTGACCATTTATTTTCCTATTAATTTCCTATTAATTCCTATCTCACAAATAGAAAACAGGCAGTTCTATGGGATAACCACATTTCCTCTTACTTGCCTGTTTCCATCGGAGTTCCTCAAGGCTCTATCCTTGGCCCACTTCTTTTTTCCCTCTTCATTAATGATCTTCAAACAATAATCCCTCAAGCTACATGCATTCAATATGCTGATGATTCTACACTCATCTGCTCAGCATCTTCCACTTCAGAACTGATCTCTCTTACCCAAAATGTCTTTAATACTGTGGAAACATGGTTCTCCAGTCGTCTCCTCTTACTAAATGCCAAAAAAACTAAACTTCTTCTCTTTACCCCCATTTCCAGGACCTCCCCCTTAAACTTTAATATCTCCTCTAATAGCGCTACTGTCATCTCACCTGACTCTACAACTAAACTGTTAGGTATTACCATTGATAATAATCTCTCATTTGACAAACATATTAACAACTCTATAAAACTAGTCAACAGAAAAATAGGATCTTTGTATCGAATTAGACCATTTCTTACACCAGCTACTAGAACTAGGATCGCTCTCTCCCATCTTATTTCTACTCTTCTTTATGCCTCACCCATCTTTACCAACCTCAAGAAAAACAACCTTAACAAATTAGCTACCTGCTACAATAGCATTGCTCGCTTCGCTACTGGTAACCCCTACAGAACCCATCATTGTCTTAACCTGAAACAACTAGGCTGGCTTGAAATTCAAAACTATCTCATCAACTCATTCTGGCCCATAAAATACTGTACCAACCAAATAACACTCCTGTACTCTCCCAACTCATAATCCCCTATAGCAATCTTAACTCTCTCCGCTCTTCGAGTAAACTCTTGACTACTTCTATAAAATCTAATAACACTGCTGGTAACTCCCTATTCACCAATTCTTTTGGTACTAAATGGAATTTGTTACCTACTAACATAACAATGATTTCCTCTCTGCCTCTTTTCAAACAAAACATTAAACGACACTTCCAAAATCACTGGCTTTGTTCCTGTTGTAAACCTGATTAACCTTCCACTATTACTACTTATCTTAAACTATCTCTCTTATTCTTCTTTTACTCTTTTCTCCACTTAGCTTTTCTCTTTTCCCTTTCCATCCTCTCCCTGCTTCTTTCCCTGTTAACTTTCTTAACCTGCTTTCTCCACCTCTAATCCTTTTCTCCCTACCCCACTCTTATTGTTCCACTTTCATTACTTATTATCTTTGTATCCTTACCTCCAAGTATTTTTATTTCCTGTATGATGTTATCTGGAATTTCTCTGTGTGTGGTAGTAATTAATTAATGTTATACTAACTATTTAGAAGATTTTTGAAGATTTTTGCTGTTTTTTACTAAACTTTTTCTAAATGGCTTATTGTTATCTATGTTGATTTTTATGTATGTATACATTTTTTACTTCTGTGGAGCTTTTCTCCTCGGGCCTCTACTGAAAATGGAAATATATCCAGCTAGACTAGCCCGGTCAACAAATGTAAAATAAATACATAAATAAATAAAATATTTTATACTATGCTTATTTTGAGGTATTTAAGGGTGGATCAGTTAATGTTGCAGTGGTATTTAAATAGAAGCAGTAAGATGGTACTAATACTTTTTATTTACTCTTCACATTTCTTTATGTTTTTTGAAATGATTACATCCTGCATGGCAATATAAGTACTGATTTGCTAAGTCTTTTTTGGATTTTGCTTTTTCTTCCTGACAACTAAAAGTTGTATGCTTATAAAAGTGGTGTCTAAATAAGAACAGAAATGACAAAATTCCATTCAAGCTTCATTTAATATTTTTTTCTGACTAGAAAAACATGTTACATTAGCAAATGCGTCTGTTTAAAAATTAAAATAATACTGCAGAGAAGTGATAATGGTCAAGACAAAGCTGCAATAAATGATTAAATAACTTGAAATGTTTAAACAGTTAATCTGAAATGTATACACTAATGTAGATACCTTATTTATTCATTCATCCATTTATTTACTTACATATGTATTTTTTTAATTTGTATTTATTAACTGTAGTAGAGCAATAATCCACATTTTTTTCTGTCCCAGCCTGGGTGCACTGACTCGTTAGGAGATGTGATCAGAATAACACAGTAGGCAAATAAAGGCTGAGGGACTAAAATGCAAGATTATAGGAAGGACCTCATTAACATCTTATGACCATAATCTTCTGTCCTTATAGCCAATACTAAAATACAGAAATGAAGATATAGTAGATGAGGTTTTTTTTTTTACATTTTTGCAAATTCTCTCTCTAGACTTGCTTTTGTTTTAATCTCCTCACTACCATAATAAGGTGATGATATCTGACTAATCTAACTTCTTCAGATGTTTTAATTGTTGAAGTCAGTTAAGCCCTCATTAAGGGGACAAGATAACGCACATAAACAGACATGCACATATAAACACACACACACACACACACACACACACACACACACACACAGCAAATACATGCATGCATTACAAAACTTGATCATTACCATGATAATCACAACTGAAATTGTGCATACAGGAGGGTATAACAGCTACAGTTATTCTTTAAGGAAATAGCTACCGTGGCATTAATAAATAGCATCTCTAAGGAATAAGATATGCAACAATAAATATTTGACTAGAAGTGCTTCTTTATGGACTTCAGCTTATGTGTGCCTTTAGTAAGTGTGTTTATATTTTAGAATACATGTTGTACTATTATTCTTTTTCAATATATTTGAATTAAATATTTGAACTGTTCTTCAATATAGATATTTTCAGTAGATGCATCTGTACTATTTAACAACCTGAATTCTCAGTGCAATTATCTTTTTATTTTTTAAACAGTGCATAGTATAATGTGTGTATATATATATATATAAAGAATTTAATGGCTTCTGAAGTTAGAATTGAATCTTCAGTTATTGAAGAGCTTTTTGTCACTCAAAATGAATGTACTACTCAGTGAATATATTTATCACCTACAGAGCATTGAGAAAGAGCATAGGAAATCTACAGCAACT
Organism: Protopterus annectens; assembly: GCF_019279795.1. NCBI lineage: Eukaryota > Metazoa > Chordata > Ceratodontiformes > Protopteridae > Protopterus > Protopterus annectens. The sequence goes on from NC_056735.1 coordinate 888,899,332, forward strand.
AACCAAACAATCCAGCTGTCCTTCCAGCCCACTGTAGCCATCCAGCCCTCCAGCAGCAGTTCCAGCCACATCAAGTTAAAGTTAAACTGCAGCAATGTTAAAATGCCAAAGTTTAGTGTGAAATTCTTCAAAGTACAATGACTTGTGATCATAATATCGAATAGGTCTATTGTTAAAAAAATGAAACAAAAAAATCAGAGTATTGAGGTATCTAAACCACAGACTACAGCAAATACACTGTGTTATGAAAACCACTATACCAACAATCAGCTTGCTGACAGTGGCTTCTAAAGATTTCATTGACTACTGTTAACATATCTGCTCTCTGCTGCCAACTTGCTGTCTTTCATGTTTTTCATTTGCCATCGATGTTCTGTAGGTGATATCTTCACTGTAGAATGTTGTACTTCTTTTGAGTGATGATATGCCACTCATCAACTGAGGATTCAATTGTAAGTTAAGGAGATGAATTTAACAGAAAGGTTTCTCTGGACTAATTATTTTCAGGGCTCACTGTCTGTAAACTGAGACATATCCCACTGAGTCATTTTTTGCTATTTTAACTGTTAACATTAGCTTCCTGTTTCAAAGAGAAAGTATTCCTTAAACAAAAAAGTTGTGTTTAATAAGAATTGATTAATAAAAATGGCTCTAAATATACTATATTATGCCAGTAAAGTCATTATTTCATATATTTTCTGATTTCTTAGATGATTTCTAAGAGACAAAGAGGCAACCCAGACTATCATGAATGACAATAAAACAGATTTCCTCTATGATGGATTTCTTATTACTAGTTTCCAGGATCTCTTGGATGAACAGTCACAGATAATGTTGTCTGCATTTGTTCTCTTAGCTTATGTTATCACACTTCTTGGAAACATTTTTCTTTTCTCTGTGATCAGATTAAATACAAAACTCCATTGTCCACTATACTATCTGATTTGTAACATAGCACTGTTGGACATATTCATTCCTTCTGTTGTTGTAACAGCAATAGTTTCCTATTTATTGTTTGAGGACAGGTCAGTCGATTCTGGAATATGTATTGCACAGATTTGTTTTCATATTGGCTTGGGGACAACTGAGGCACTTGTATTTTTGGTTATGTCCTATGACCGGTATCAAGCTATATGCAATCCTCTTCAGTATCACTATATTATGACAAACAAGAAATCCATCAAACTGTCTATAATTTGCTGGACAGGAGGTATAACTGCAGCAATGATTCCAGCTTACTTCGTTCTTACACAATCATTTTGTGATCACAGAAAACTGCACCACCTCTTTTGCAACTATTTTCTTTTAAATGAGCTGGATTGTAGTGATATAAACCTACATGTCATTCTTTCTGTTGCTGTACTTTGTTCAGGTCTTATCTTAGTACTTTTTATTTTGCTTTCTTATATTCAGATTTTGTTGTCATTACAAAAAATCACTTCGTCAGAAGGGCGCAAGAAGGCTTTTTCAACATGTGGAAGTCATTTGCTTGTAATTGCTGTGAATTACTCTGGGTCACTGTTTGCTTTCCTATGCAGTAAATCACCTAGCTGCTCTGAAGATGCTCTGGTTATAGTGGAAATGTTGCAAAATGTACTGCCGTCATTGATTCATCCATTCATTTACTCATTCAGATTAAAAGTGATCAGAGACTGCTTCAAACAATTATTAAGGAGAGTGTTAGGAAGAATTAGAATCAGGTCTCGGGTTCCACAAACAGCAGGAAATATGAAATGTTTATGCTTCAGGTGATTGTAAGTCATAGGAATATTTGGAACTGTCATGTCTATAACATTATACTTTTTATAAGAAAAGTAAATGTGTCACTGTGATCATGCATAAATGTATAGTCAAACAATGGGAAATCATTCTGTGTGTTACTGCCGCCAGGACACAGTTTATTATAAATAAGTAGGTAATTGAATGTCTTCTGCTTGATTATATATTTCCTTTTAAGAAAACTGATTGTTGTATCATAACAATATGTTGTTCTTCATAAGTAAATAAATGACTAGAGTTTTCTTGATTATAGCTTTAAGTAAACTGATCATGAAAACAGAACAAAAAGCAAATAACAAAAAGTGCTCAGTACCAATTAAGAGATGTAGTAGCAATTATGAAAGAAATTTATGTTTTGCATTTTATATTTTAGGTTTGTATCACGATGGAAATGCTCAGGAAAACATTAGAGCCAGAGCATGGGAGGATGGGAGAAGTAGAGTTAAGAGATGTTAGTAGTTTTGAAGAGTAAGAGCAGTTGCTAAGAAGCTGTTAGGTGTCATGCCCTTCTGTGTGGCAAGCACAGTTTGATTTGGTGTTGTGGAATTTTTTATATTCCATTCTGAAGGTATGGGTGTGGGATTGTATTTCCTTTGGGTTGGGGGTAAGATTCCCATAGTTTAGAGGCATAGATGGAGAAAGGTTGTTTGTGAGAGGAAACTGAGGTTGCAGAGAAAGAAACTTTGTAGCTGTGAATCTTTGGCCAATTAACTAAAACTTTGTAAATGCAGTTTGAAGAATGGGTATGGCTGTTTTTTTACAATCTTTGTGGTAAGTTTCCTTGCAAAAAGGAAAAATATCATTATTAGTAATTCCTTTAGAAAGAAAAATAGTAGCTGGCCACAGTTTAGCTAAATTTGAAGTATTTTGGCTTTTGACAAGATAGAAAACTTTTTTTTTCCCCTCTGAAGTCTTAATGTAATAAAACAACAGATACAGATGGCAAATGATTTCTTGAGGATGTAAATGCTATAAGCTGTAGTCCTTATTCTTTTTGAGAGAGTAATGCACCTTTTCCAATGGCTCTCCTTCATTCAGACGCAAAGAAATGAGATATTCTCTTGGTTCAAAAGTGTTTTAGTAGTTTGGTTTGTTGTACCTGAAACTGATAGTTATGTATTTGGCATAGCCCAACCTAGGTATTGGAAAATATTGGAGATTTGTAGCTGTTTGTTGTTATATAAGAGTTTTGGATATACATTTTTTTTCATGGAACACTTCAAAGATCCTGGCTTTAGTTTTGCTGGTACTATGTACTAGGTGGCTATTTTGTAACCATTTGATTTTTTAGATGTGACCTTATTCCTTATTAAGGTTTGAGTCTGATGTGTAAAAAATGTCTTCAGTATAAAGTAAAACATTACATTTTAAGAATTTAGAGGGAACAGGATTGCAAAACAGTGATAAAATGTAAGGGGTAGAGAATAGTTCATTGCAGTACTCTCTTTATTAGTGGTGCGAATTCTGAAAACGAGGAAGCAGTCTAAATTTGAACAGTCAATCAAAAAGATTAATACTAAGCTGTATATTGCAAAGGGTCAGAAGCATGAGTTGATTAGCACAGTACACTGAAGAGTATGACCCATTCAACTAAAAGCTTTTACTAAAACTATGACTATAATTCCAGTAAGGTTGCTTTTATTCAAGATCAGTAATATGTTTTTGATATACTTTTCTCAGTATCATAATGGCTTCTAACATGTGACCTCTGCCTAGCATATAGAGCTTCAGCATGCTCTCATCTGTCTGACCTATTTTGGATTCATGTGCCCAGTGATATTATTAATACCCACTCAAGGCATCTCAATCTGTTTTGCAAACTAAATAGAGTGTGCTGGTAAGTTAGGCATGTATCACCGAGATATACTGCTTCTATGGAACCATCTTCCACTGCACATAAAGCAAAGTACTCTTTTTGCTGTATTATTTTATTTATTTTATTTTATTTTACATTTGTTAACCAGGGAGTCTGGCTGGACAGAGGTCCGTTTTCAGCAGAGGCCCAGGGAGAAAAGCTCCACATTCAATAAGATACATAACATAAATTGTTGACATGACAATAGAGCTCATATACTACTTTAACTACACTATGCATTCACAATAGAGCTCATATACTAGTTTAGTTATGCATACACAATTTCACACATCAAATAAGATACAAACATAAATCATTGACTTGACATTAGAGGACATAAACTATTTTAGCTACACATTTGTACTTTCACACAGTCATGATGGTTGACATTATTAGCTGGTCTGTACATTTTCTGTGGAGTCTTGGTTGAGAAACTTTATATAGTAGTAATACAGAGTGTGTCCTTGACATAAGAATAGAAGAAGTTTAAGTCTACATGTAAGTATTCATTGTATACTTCATTCATCATTGTTGGCAAAATTGGCTAGTAGCACTGCTGGAGGTTGAAAATTGCAAGTGAGGGAAGAGAGGAGAGGAAAGAGAGCAAGAGTTAGAGGGAGGAGTTAAAGATTTGGTTAGCTGGTCAAACGGCATTAGACTGACCTTATGATTGGGTAGGAAGAAGAAGCTGACACTGAGTGAGTCGATCCAGGGGAGAAACATGGGCATCGCCAGTTTCCGAGATAATGAGTTTTGAGGAGTTTTTTTAAATTGGAGGGGGGATGTGGTTGAAGTTAATTGACTTGGGAGTGAATTCCAGATATTGGCAATGGAACAGGCAAAGAGAGATTTACCAGCTGTATTTCTGTGTTTGATGACATTGACTAGATTTTGATTATTGGATCTTAAGGTACGAGTGGAAGTGTAGGGATGAATTAATTGCTGAAGTGCTGGGACGTTTTCTGGGAGGTAGTAGATTTGGTGTGCTATTGAGAGTTGGTTGAGTAAGAGTAGTTGTGGTAACTCAAGCCAGTTGAGTTGCCTGAGGGCAGGGCAGTCTTGTGATCTATAGGATACATCAGTGGCAGATTTTGCAATTCTGTTTTAACAGGATTCCATTTTGCTTAGTTCGCTGTGACATAAGTTAGTAAATACTGGGGAGGCATAAAGTAGGATAGATAGAAGGTGTGTCCTTGCAATAGTGGTTTTGGTATGTTTGGTGAGGAACTGCTTATTCCTATAAAGGAGACCCAGCTTTTTGTTGACTTTTTTTATTGTTTGGGTTATGTGTATGTCATATCTCAGGTTATTGTAAATTTCTACTCCTAGGAGTTTAGTGTGGGTAGTTGGGCTGATTATTATGTTTTCCTTTGATTTTATAGTAAAGCTGCTGTTTGTAGGGGGAGATTTTCCTGGACTGAAGAGAATGAGTTGTATTTTTTTTGGGTTTAGTATCAGTTTGATTTTAGAAAACCAGGATTCTATTTGTGAGAAGTTGTTTTGAGTTATGGTTTGGAGCTCATTTAGAGTGGAGGCAGCACATATGATAGTGGTATCATCTGCGTATTGCACAATTGAATCTGTGAGAGAGGCTGTGGCTACGTGGTTAGTGAAGAGAGAGAACATCAGTGGACCTAGGATGGACCCTTGTGGGACGCCTATGGCTACTGGTAATAGGGGGGGGACAGTTGACCTTTCCATAGGCCTGCTTGTTGTCAAATGGATAGGTAGTCACTGAACCATGATTTGGTGGAGGGGCTTATGTTAAGGGTAGTTAGAGTGTCTAGGAGCATTGAGTGGTTAACCATATCAAAGGCTTTGGATAAGTCTAGGAATATGGAGGCTGTAAATAGACCCTTGTTTCTATGATTATTGACAATATCAGTGAAAGAGAGTAGTGCTGTTGTGGTGCTGTGGTAGGGTCTGAAGTCATGCTGTGACTTGGCTAGTAGGTTGTTTTGCTGGAGGAATTTCATTAATTGACAATGCACAACTCTTTCCATTATTTTAGATAGGGGAGAAAGAATAGCTATGGGTCGGTAGTTGGTCAGTTCAAGTGATTTGCCTCCTTTATGCAATGGTATGATGTGGGATATTTTCCATAAGTTGGGAACTTTACATTCTGATATTGATCTATTAATAAGGATGGAAACTGGGTAGGCTATTACTTCTGATGCCATTTGAAGGAAATCTGCTGGCAGGTTGTCAGCTGCTAGGGTGGTTGGTTTCAGTTTTTTGAGGAGCTTAGTGATTGTATTTATGGATACTGGGTGCAGGGAGAAGTTAGAGAGGTGGTCTAGTGAGCTGGTATGGTTGGGGATGTCTGTAGATTTGGGAGCATTAGTTTTATTTTGGGTGTTGGCTAGGGCTTGGACAGTTTCAGTAAAAAAATGTATTAAACTGAGTTATCGTGGTTAGTTGGTAATACATATGTGTGGGGGTAGAGGATTTTCCTGGGTGCAGTAAGTTGCTTATCATAGCCCAGAATTTGTTAGGATTATGAGCGTGTTTTTCTTGCATAGATTTATAGTAGTTAGTTTTGTCTATTTTTTAACTTTATTCCTAAGTTCTTGATAGTTTTGTTTCAATGAAGCGGTTTTAACTTTGTGAAATTGTAACCAGGATCTGTCCCTTTCTTTCATTAATGTTTTGGTATCTTTTGTTAGCCATGGGGCATATTTGGTTTTGATTCTAATGGTTCTAGAGGGTGCGTGCTGGTTTAGAATCTTTAGGAATGTTGAATTAAAGTACTGTACAACTTTGTCTATCAGTAGTTGTTTTAGTGGGTTCCAATTGCAGTATTTAAGTGCATTGGTAAATTCAGTGGGTTTAAAAGATTGTTTGTTCCGTATTACCCTAAGTATAGGTTGGTGAGTATGGTGTGGTCTATTCCTAATTATGTAGGTTGCTTGGTGGTCACTCAGACTCTCTGGAAAACAGCCTGATTGCTGTGCTTGAGTGGGGTCAGATATCAGAATCCAGTCTAGTATAGACTGCCGATTGCTTTCGCTTGCTTCCTCAGACCAAATATAAGAAGATATCAGGGCTGGTTGCGAAAGTGCTTACCTATAATAAAGAGCATTAGATTCACTTTGGATTTCACAGTGGTTTTTGCTCCTTCAGTGTGGTTTCTGCAGTATTAGGAGATCACGTTTTTTTCTGGTTACTTGTAAACTTACTTATTTGCTTACACAACAAGATCAGATCTAAAATTGTGGCACTGGTATCATAAGGGAGAGAAATGAATAATAAAACATTTAGAGTACAGTACTGACTTGAAGAAATACTGATCTGATAAGTGTTATGCATTAGCTATCACCTTCTTTTCCTTACTTAACAAGATCAGATCTAAAATTGTGTCAGTGGTATCATAAGAGAGAGAGAGATGAATCATAAGAGTTTTAGGGTACAGTATTGATATAAAGAAATAGTGAGTTGATAAGCATTATGCTTTAGCTACCAGTTTCTTAAAAAAGACTGAATTTATCCTGGATAAAAAATAAATATGAAATATTTTTTTCTCTAATACCCCTAGTGCTAAAATGAATGCATTCTTTGTTTCTGAATTTACTGCAGGAAAGTCTCATATTAGTAATCTTTGCTTCCATATAGACCACATTTCTTACTTTTCTTAACCAAGCCATATGTTGGGTGTATGAAGTAACTTTTCTATTCCTGAGGTTTCTTGTGTGTGTGTGTGTGTGTGTGTGTGTTTATTGTGATACCCTCAACCATTGTGGATCAGGGCAATAATCTAAAACAAGAGCCACTGTAATAGCAATAGTAATAGTAGTAATAATAATAATAATAACAATAATAATAACATTGTTTAATGTTTGTGACTTGTCCACACCCTCCCAAAGCAGAGCTAAGAAATCAATTTATAATCTGTAAACCTGCAATAATTTATCTAAGCACTGAAGACTTGTGTTTTGTAAAAAATATTTTCTATAACATCATTCTGGAGAATATTTTCAAAATTGTAGATTATGATGTAGCTAAATAAATTTCCAGGAATTTCACTGCAGGAATGGATAAGTCAAGCAGATTAGATTAATGATTTCTTGAGAAGAGTTATAACTGGAGAATTGTTTGAGTTTATTTTTTCTTAATTATTTTTCTTAAAAGTTTTAACATCAAAACAACAATGTATAACATTAGAATTAAAAAAGATTAACTAACTAAAAGAGCAAATAATATTAAAAATAACAAAAACAACTATTTACAAAGATGTCTACTATGCAAGAATTCTGACATTGCTTATTTAGTTATTAAAGACTATTTATCGAGCAGTTCTTTAAATCTCAACCAAGCATTGCAGGAAGAAGTGACTCTTGTCTTGATCGTATTAATTTCAAGCTGACATACTTCAATCACAATGTTTCTGAATTCTTTTATAATTTGAGTAGACTCATTCTTCCAGTTTTTGGCAATAACTTTTCTTGCTATTGTTAAGATACTCTGTAAAAGAGGGTATTTTATTCTTGTAACATATGCAGGAATTGGTACATTAAATAAAATTAGAGATTTAGTTAAAGTAATGTTATCATTGAATACAGCCTGTAAAAGAGAATGCATATTACCTCAAAATGGTTTAAGCACTACACAATCATAAAACATATGTTGCCAATGAGCTTTAATATTTAACTTACATCTCCAGCATACAGTATCATTTTTACATTAATTCAACTCTATGTGGTGAGATGAAAATTCTGTGCATGAATTTCCAAGAATCTCTAATATCATGAGGATGCAGTTTGTTTTGATAATAATAGCATTCTTTTTTTATCTTCTTCACTTGGAGAGTTATCATTAAGTTTGAAATAATCCCAATAACTTTCTCTGTAATATTTTGTTGTACTTTTAACCACTTTATATATTTTAGATAAAAGTCCTTTCCTATTATGTTCTGGCACATCAAAATAGTTAAAAGATCAATAAACTTACAAACTGAGTTTCTTACTGTTGGTTGCAATAAATTAATCTTATGTTCACCTGATTTCCTACAAATTTGAATGTCTAGCCTCATTTCCTTGCTTAAATCAAACTTATTTATAATATAATCTATGGTTTGTAGATTCCCACTATCCATCAACTGATACCAATATATCAAATGTTTTGTTTCTTTAAATATAATCATTGTTGATAAGTTGAATGTATTGATATTATTTTGGGTGTAAGCTACAGGAAATAATAAAAAATCTGTTCTTTATATTCTGGATTCTTATAAATAAAATTTTAAAGGTGACTAACATCATGGAAATATAATAAGAATTAATTGGGTGTTTTTACTTTCTGAGAAACAGTCTTTTATTAGCAAGTGAAAATTATTAGTTAGTATTTTATAATGATGTGATTTTATCAGATGACTGGATTTTAACAAATAGTTTTTTAATCTCTTTCCACATGGCATTATAATTAGTATTTAACCATGAAGATATTGTCTAAATGATTAATGATAATTAATATATTTCTAAATCTGTTAAACCAATACAACCCAATGACTAATCTCTTATGTGATGATTTAAAACCAATTTAGGTTTGTTAGAAAACCAAATAAATCTCAAGATCAAAGAATTAAACTCTTTTATACTATCTTTAGAGGGACAAAAAGATAGAGATTATATTATATATATTTTTTTTGGAAGAATAATAATTTTAATTAAGGAAAGTTTCACTTCCATAGTAAAAAGAACTTATTTCATTTATTAATAATATGCTTTATAGAATTTAAATTATTATTGTAATTAAAAGTCATTATATTTTTAGTATCATCTGTTAAATTTATCTCTAGTTTGTTTTTTATCTTCTACAATATATTTAGAGAATCACTTGACTATTTTATAAGCTTTACAATTTATAAGTAACATTTTAGTTTTATTTTCATTAAAACTAAGTCCTGATTTCTTCTGAAAGGTTTCTATTGCATTAAAAACAGCAATAAGAGGAGGATTTCAATCATTCAGAGTCAAGAGGATATCATCTGCAAACAACTGTATTTTTTTGTTTAAATTCTTGTTTATTTGTATGCCTTGCCTTTGATATCTATATTTAGATATATAGCTTCTGAAAGTTCCATAATTAAAGTAAAAGCAATGGTGACAGAGGGCAACCCTGTTTAGTACCTTTAGAAATAATAGCTGACTCAGAAGTATATGAACCTATTTTGATGTAAACGATACAATTTCATAGAGAAGTTTAAAAAGTTGTAAGAAATTATTCAAAAAAATTACATTCCTCCAAGACTGATAATATGTACTCCAAGTTAACTGAGTCAAATGCATTATTAATATCTACACTTAATAATTCCTGTGTTATTACCATAATCTATTATTGTTAATACTCTTTTAATATTATCACAGGAATTCCTATCAATTATAAAAACAGTTTGATCATTATTTACCAGTTTAGGAAGGAATTGTTTTATTCTGCAAGCATAAATAGCCATGAATATTTTATAATCTATATTTAATATTGAAATCGACTTATATGAAGAGCATTTTGTTGGATCCTTGCCAGCTCTTAAAACTGGAGATATAAGAGTATATTTCCAAGATGGTGGAACCTTTGCTAGACTGTAATACCTCCAGCAAAACAATTAAAGCATCTTTAGACATTCGTTTATTTAGTTCAGGTATTATACCATCATTTCCAAGAGCTTTATTAAGTTTTAACTTATTAATTTGAGATTTGAGCTCAGACATTGTAATGGGATTATCAATTAATTTCATCTGATCTTCTGATAACTTATTTTTGTATTATTTGTTATAAAAGCTGTAATTACATCATGTGAATCCATTGTTAGATTATATTGATTAATTTTATTAAAGTGAGTCTTAAATACACGGAGGATATAATCTGTTTTGGTTACCTTTTTTTACTATTGGGAGAATGTAACTATTTGATATGATTAGATTTAATGATCACTTTTGTTCTGGTAGCTAACTTATGCATGTTTTTAGGGTTTATAGAATAATTATTTAGTTTAATCTTTTCTAGATTAATTATAGTTTTGAGTTGTAATTTCTAGGTGCTTACTATTTAATCTATTAATTTCTTCCGACAAGCTATTATTCTCTTTTTGACTATCTAATTTGAACTTATTATTTTTTCCTTGTAGATCTACCAATTCCTTGCCCCATTGCTTTTTCTTTAAAACATACCAACTCATAATTTTACCAAATAAATATGTTTTCAAAGAATCCCATAAAAATATCTTTGAACTATTATCTCTATGATTAATATCAATCTTCTTCTTCTTCTTCTTTAGGCTTTTCCCGGTTAGGGGTTGCCACAGCAGATCACTTGTCCGCTCATAATTGGCAGTAGAGTTTTACAGTGTTGAGTTGCCAGCCCAACGCCCAACCTTCCACAGAAGGCACACACTCAAACCTAGGGCCAATTTAGAATGTACAATCCACCTACAGCATGTCTTGGGATGTCTATGATTAATATCAATAAAAGTCGGTAAATTCTTTCATATTGGTTATATAGACAGGTATCCTTTTAATGGAGATATTGTTATTAAAATCTAGCATAACTTCAAATGTTATCACATTATGGTCTGATAATGGACAGGAGACTGAAGTAACCTTACACAGTCTAGTAGTTATATTATTTGTATTATTTGAAAAATATAATCTATCTCTTCTAGATTGCTTTTCAAATCCATGTGAGAAATGTGTTAAGAAAAGTGAGTCTGACACTGAAAATTCAATAATATCTTTAATATTAAATACATATAAATTCCATTAAAGCTTTTGCTGAAGCAGGTTTCCTCCATTTTCTAATATTATAATTTGTATCATGTATTATACAATTAAAATCTCCTGCAAGAATAATACTTTCTTTTAAAATTTGAATTATCTTCCAATTGATATTTAACAGGTTTTATTCCTATTCCAGTGATCCATTAAATATTAATAAATGGATATAGCTTCATTCTGATTTCTAAAGTCACTGAACAAAACATTCCTTTTTCATCATTATATGTGCTTAGAATTTTAGGTGTTGGTATAGAATTCTTCCATAATATAGTAACCCCTCTTTTTTCTGTTTATAATGACAACTAGTCAAAACAGACTAATTTTTTGTATTTAGTCTGTCTATATCATCTTATATTAATTGTGGTTCCTGTAAGAAAATAATCTGAGTATTGAATATGTTTAGGAATTTGTTTAAACTACAACTCTTACAAGCATTGTTCAATTCATTAATATTAATGGATATGCACTTTAGGTAAGTCATGTTATAAATAAAAACAAAATACAAATAACACTCTCAAAACTTTGTAGATATGATATTGCCAATAAATCATTTTCACAAGTCCTGAACTGCTTATTTATAATTATAGATCTAACAGCTTTGAAATTAACTACACACATAATATTAGTAATAGTAGACACATATAAAAACAAATATGTTATAAAATACTAAACATTTTTTTTTGTTTTTCCTCTCTCCCCTCAAGAAGTTTAATTCTCTTGGTTTGAATAGCAAGCCGACCCAAACACTTCCACCAATCTACAAGGATAAGTTAAAACCCCCTCTACTACTATTTCACAGTAGGATGAATGAAAGGTTTTAATTATTGAAAAAATAATGAGAAAGTAGGTTATATATTATTATACTGTAAATTTTAAGTATATATTTACTAATTATAATAACTGTAAACTATTAAGATATCGTAAAAAGTGTAATCAATTAATTCTGTTCTAACTTGAAGTATGCATCCGGTAATATAATTATTCAAATCATTTGTTTCAATTTAAAAAGAAAAATAATCGATATATATAAAAAGTAAGTAGTAATATAAACAACATTATTGTTACCTATCATCATATGTTTCTAATGTGAAGACATATATTGTTAATGAAATAAGAAATAATTGACAATATAAAATAGATTTCAAATGAAAGCTATGCATGCTAGAATTTTAGGTAAATATATACCACATTCCAGAATAATATTACCTAGAATTTAAAAAAGACAGCTTAACAATCAAACTTATCTCTGGAACAATTTATCTCCCATTAAATATAGTTACTCTATGACTATGGAAGTGAAAAATTCAACTTCCTAAGAAAAAGCATTAGAAGTACTTACTAATAAAACTGTCTCAAGAACAAATGACAGACAGGTTTGACATATTTAATTCAATACATGCAATTGCTTGTTATTGTAATAAATATGTATAAAATAATAATCTCTCATTAGTCAAAAATTAGTTTATATTAATCATAAAAATAAAAATCTGCTCAAGACCAAAACCATGCAGATGGTAACGGACAGCATGCAATGAGTCTCTTCAGACCAAAATCATGTAGATGGTAACAAAACAGCATACAACAAGTCTCTTTAGACCAAGGATATACGAGGATTCCAATCCAATAAAGTAAAGTACTGTCAACTTCTTTAGAAAGACCAAATCTTTTATTAACAGATATCTGGTAAGCGCTTTCGCCAAGGTGGCTTCTTCAAGCCATAAAAGTGTAAAGCAGTTCAAGACACACCTTATATATATTCAAGAACACCTTCAATTACTTATTAAATTAAGTGATGACATCGTAATTAATTCATATACATATTAAATGGGCAATAAATAAATAATAATATACACCTATACAAAAAGTAGGTAAAGACAAAATATTTAAAACATCAATACTGTAAAATAATAAACATCACTAAAGCATCAAATATATATATATATATATATATATATATATATATATATATATATATACATATATAGATAAAATTTTAGTTAATCCATAACTAAAGCAATTTATTATAAAATAAAAAATATATATTTAAAGATTATTTAAAATGAAACCTCCTGCTTTTGAGGGCTGGTCTTACAGGGACCTTATCATTAAGACCAGGGTGGATATGTGCTTGCAATCTGATAATCCAGTTAGTTTCATTTCTTTCGGTATGGTTCCTAAGGTCCCCTCCCCTCAAACTAGGTATATTAATATATAAAACTAAAAACTTAAATGTATGTGAATTATTGGTTTCTAAAACATGTTTAGAAAAAGCATTTGTGTTTGACTGGATGCGGATCTGATATAGGTGCTCCCTCACTCTGTCCTTTAGCCTTCTATTGGTTTTACCAACATAGAAGGCAGGACAAGAAGAACATAAAGTGAGGTAAACTACATGTTCCATATCACAACTAGCACTAACATCAAAACTGAAAAATTTAGATGTATTAGGATGTATAAACATGTTCGATTCACATATAAAAGAACAAAAATTAAAGGTCTTGATAGAGATTATTTTTCGATGAAGAAGTAGGCAGAGATCCATGTGCTCTTTCAAAACCATATATGACATACCTTCAGGTAAATTCAAAGTCTTAGAAAGCCAGAATATAAAAAAGTTTACCATGGTTTTCTCCTCCTATTTCTTTTTTCAGGCAAACTAAAAATATGAATGTTATTTCTTCTAGACCTATTTTCTAGAGCATCAATTTTATTTAATAAGGTATTTTGCCTCAGTAAAAATTCTATATTATTTTTATCTTTGGATATCCTTCCTTCCATGTCATTTAGAGCATCTTCTATTCTAGATATCAGGGATTTCTGCTATTTTAATGTCTAATGTATTTGTTCCATCTGCTTTGAACATTTGTCTTAAACTTGTCTAATTTGTTATCCATTTTTCCATTTTTTAATGAAAGTACTTGTATGTCATTAAGAACAGATTGTAGTTCTTTTTTAAAGGGAAGTCCTGTGAGTTAGCTTTTAAATGACTCATTTCAAGTTTTACAAGTGAAAACCCTTTCTAATAAAAATCTGGCATAAGAGTAAAATATATTTTTTTTTCAGATAAAATCCTTCAAAGTGATGTTAAGTAATAAATTTCACTCAAAAAAAGTATTTAGGATATCTTAGAAATAAAATTTCCTATCAAAAATAAAAATGAAATAGCAGAGTGGGAAAGTTATGCTGCTAGCTTGTCATCATCTTGACCAACCCCCCATTGTTTTGGTTTTATTAACATTCATATCTTTCTAATGGAATGCAGTCTTGGAAAAGTCTAATTTATTTTATTTTTTATTTTATTTTGCATTTGTTTATTGGGAAAGTCTGACTGGACACATGTCCTTTTCAGCGGAGGCCCAGGGAAAAAAGCTTTACATAAAACATGCAAAATTAACAAAGATTCACATACAGTATAAATGACATACATAGCTCCATTTAAAGCATACAAGTTACTATGATTCAGGTACAATATAAATGACATGAGCAGTTGTAGACAGAAAAAATATATACAAGACTACTATATAGTGCACAGTTTTCCTAGACTTAGATACCATTTGCATTACAAAGTACTGATAAAGGCTTACTAATTATGAAGGCATATATAGAAACAATCTGTTTAATTAGTTGCCATACATGGACATGTCCATTTTTTTAGATAGATGATTTTTTAGTATTTGTTTGAACTGAGATGAGGAAGTGGTAGATGTTATATTGGTGGGTAATGCTTTCCAAATTTTAGCTATATAGTTGGAGAAGAGAGATTCCCCGGCCTGATTGTTGGCCATGGAGACTTTAAACAGGGATTTGTTACTGGATGATAGAGTTCTGCTACTGGAGTATGGCTGCAATAGGTTATGCAGGGCAGGTGTGTTTTCTTTGTGATAGAGAATTTTTTAGGGCACGGTTAATTGGTAGTAAAGCAAGGTTTGGGGAAGCTTAAGCCAGTTAAGCTGCTTGAGTGCTATACAGTGATGTGTCCTAGAGGTTGAGTTGGTGGCAAATCTAGCAATTTTGTTTTAGCATGTCTCAAGTTTTGCTAGTTCAGATTTTCTCAGATTGGTGAGTATGGCTGATGCATATAGCAGAGTAGATATGAAGTGGTTTGAGCTATTGTGGCTTTTGTGTTATTTGTGATGTATAGCTTATTCCTGTACAGTGTACCTATTTTTGTGCACGTTTGATGGTTTGAGATATGTCAATATCACATCTCATATTGCTATCTATTTCCACCTCTAGTAGTTTAGTGTGATCAGTGAGAGTAATGGTAGCCTTATTTGATGATTTAAAATTGAAAGAGGAGAAGATGGCAGTAGTTTTGACTGGGTGGAAGAGCATAGGTTTTGTTTTGTTGGAGTTCAGGATAAGATGACAGTAAACCATGTTTTGACTGCTAGAAAGGACTCTTGTGTCAGTGATTGCAGTTTCTGTAAGGAAGGGGCAGCACATATTACCATGGAGTCATTGGCATACTGAATAATGGATGCATGTGGGGCTGAGGTATGAAGGTTATTTGTAAATAATGAGAATAGTATGGGGCCTAGTATGGAGTCCTGGGGAACACCTATGGTCACGGGAAGAAGAGTCTATCGATCTCCTTTCCAACGTACTGCTTGCCGGCATTCAGTCAGATAGTTTTGGAACCAAGCCACAGTAGTTTGGGAAAATTTTGTTCAGAAGGGAGGCTAGGAGTTTTTTGTGCGAAACCATGTCAAAAGCTTTAGATAGGTCTAAGAAAATAGAGGAAGCATATTTGTGATTGTTTCTATGATGATTTTTAGTGGTGAAAGATAATAAAGGCATAGTAGTGCTGTGGTGAGGATGGAGACCATGTTGTGTTTGCACTAGTAGGTTGTTTCCAGGTAATGCATGAGTTCCGTGTGTACAATTCTCTCTAAAAATTTAGAGAGAGGGGGTAAGATAGCAATAGGGTGGTAGTTAGCAAGCTCTGCAGAGTTGCCTCCTTTGTGAAGTGGAATTTTGTAGGCAGTCTTCCAAATGGTTGGGACTTGACATTCTAATATGAATCTGTTTATAAGTATTGAGACTGGGTAGGCTATTGCTTCTGCTATCAGTTTTAGAAAATGTGCTGGTAGATAGTCTGCTGCTACAGTAGTGGGCTTTAATTTTTTTAAGCAATTTTTTATTGATACAGTTGAGACGGGTTGTAGGGAGAAGGTGCTACTGTCTTGTTTTGGACTTAGTGTATCTGGGGTTGAGGAGGATGGCTGTTTTCTAGCTAAGGCTGATATGGCTTTGGTAAAGTATTTATTTTTCAAAAAGACTACAAGACAATATCATCTATAATATTAGATATTCAGGGAAATATTGAATTGCAGAAGGTTGTCCAAAGTTTGTGCAGGCAGTCTAAGGAGTTCAACCTGAGGCTCTGTTATCAGTGTGGAAAGGAGTAGAGATGGAGAATCTTTGTTAAGTTCCTTACCTATAGATCTAATACTTGAAATTTATGCACTTTAACTTACTGAGATTTTATAATTTGAGTTAAATGCAGAGATCAGCTGTAAGGATTCGAATGAAAAATTATAGATTTGTAGCAGGTAAAAAAGATACTACTTTTCCATTTTGTCAGATTCATTTTCATATCAAGATTGACTATTGCTAAAGGGAATCCAGGATTATTAGCCAGTACTAATAAAGGTTAAACCCATCTACTGACATTCTGTGTCTACCACCTGTTGTAAAATCACTTTATGATAACTGTCCTCTGTGTTTTCTAATCTAACAACAGTAACAAAACAAATAAAAGGTGGTTCAAAGGATCCGATTGGTAATTTTAGTCCCATCAGTTTAACTTTCTTATTGGGAAAATGTTTTGAGAGATGCCTATTAGATCTTATTGAGAAATCTGAAAGAGGCGTGGAAATCCTTGATTATTAACCAACATTTCATAGAGGGATGAGCTACTCTTAATAGCTTGATTAGCTTGATTAACACATTGGATTGGGAGCTATGTCTTGAAGATATTTTACTAGATCTTGCAAAAGCTTTTGGCAGTTTACCTCACAAGGTTATTATTACATGTTAACAGGAATACAAAGGTAATACATGCATCACTGGTTACATGGAAGACAATAATGTGCAAGAATATAGTGTTCTTATTCTGATTACTCACAGATTAAATCTGGAGTGCCCTGAGGGTCTGTCTTGGGACCAGTCTTGTTTAATATGAGGTTTCCTACATTACCAAGAATAATACATTCTGGGTTTATACACAAGCTGATGATCGCAGGATTGGTTTCTTAATTCAAAATCCCTGTGATTTAAATGAGTTAATAATTATTTATTGTCTCTAAGTTGTTGAGCACTGGAAACAGGTTTAACATTTAGTCTAAACAAGTGTAAGATGATGTATTTTTGAAATAGATGCCCAAGGCTTCCTGTATATTTGGTATCTTGCTTATTAAATGAGGTACAAGAATATAAAGACTAGGGTATACTTATTACATCTAAGTTGTTCTTTAACACACATACAGATCAAATTTCTATAAAGGCAACTAAGTATATGGCGTACCTGTTATGGAGATTATTTACTAAGGATGAGCATGTATTGACTTTGGTATTTAAAACTTATATAAGACCATCGCTGGAGTGTAATAAAATGTTTTGTATTTAACTCAGGGACAATTGAAAGAACTTGAAGGAGACCAAATGAGATTTACAAAAAGAATAAAAAAATACAGGTTTATGGATTATGGCCTTCAGTGTAAGTTGTTAAATTTGTACAGTCTGTTATAGGTATATATGCAGAAAGTTGTTCTTAGCATATAAGATCTTTCATGACTTTATAGTACAAATCATGTGGTTAATATATGTATTAAAATGTACAAACATAAGAATATGAGGTTTATACTAAAAAGAGAAATCTCAAAATCAGAAAACAGTTTATTGCTGTTAAAAATCCAAGACTTTAGAATACTCTACCTATAAGTTTATGTAATTCAAATAGTTTTGGCAATTTTAAAAGGAACCTAGATATTTGGGTGGGTATTAAGGTTTACATGCCATACATTATGGAATCAAATGGCCTAAACACTGCATATGAACATATATGAAATAACTTATAAAAAGTGATGGCCATAGAGGAAGGTTGGTGAGAATAAGAACTAAATGGGATTTTCCCAGGCATAGGTGACACAACATTTGAAATCCACAGTTAAGGGACTGGCCCTGCATCTAATGAGGCATTGCAGACAAAAATTCTATTATAATTATAAGTGATACAATAGCAAATAATTCTAAGTACATTCCAGTTTAGCCAAAAGTCTTGAAAGTCTTCAGGTGTTTATTTGCCAGGTATAGTTCAGAATCAATGACACATAGTGAATGTAATCTTGCTATCTTACAAAAGTGAGAACAAGTAAAATTAAGTAAAAAAAGAAAATCTGTTCTCTGGTAATTTGGGCTTGTACATAAAATATGTTAGAAAATTTACTTTAAAATATTTAAAAGGATATTTTCACTGAGCATTTGCTTTGCTCCTTTTTTTTTATATGGACTGAAGTATGTCTTTATTTAGAGTACATTTTACAACACTACCAAAAGCGGTACAGAGTTATAATATGAAAAGCATTTTAAAATGTCATATTTACAGGTTATTGAAGTGTTGCTAGATGAGTGGATTTACACTAAAAAATTAACACTGTGGTTGTGTTCCTCACAATGTGCTATATTTTGCAAGCTAGCTGTACACCGGCAGTACACTTTTCAGACCTTCCCCCTTTCCACCACTGCTATTTATTTGTTTATTTCCATTTGTTTGCAGGGAATGTCTGCTGGGCAAGCAAGCCCTTTCTTGTCACGGCATAGAGAGAAAAGCTCCACAGTGCAACCGAGAATTTTATACATATATTTTAGGGAGTTAAGGGGGATGGATTTCTACATATAGGTGTGCATCCAACCTAAAAAGATATTTTTGGGTGTTTTTAGTATTTTTGAATCACTGGTTTGGATATTCATTTTAGGAAACAAGTGATTTGACTAAATTTAATTCAATTGCTTGTAGGTAAAACTTTAAATACTGTTAGATGCTAATATTATCTTATTTTCTCATTTTACTCAACCGTTTGACATTGAAAGTCTTTAAAATGTCTTATGTGGAAATAAATGAAGAATTGGATCTGTATTGACAATATCTAAATATTGCAATACAATCTTTAACTCTGTGTTTTACTTCTATTTCCTAAGACTTGCATGCGATTTCAGAAAATTCTTAAAAGCACATTAGAAATGCACAGACAAAACATTTGATGTTATTTCGTGTAAACTTCTCCATAATAACATGTAACATTTCTTTACATACTGCCATCAGCTAATGAGAGCAGCATAAAGACAAAGTAAATATTGATGTCCGAGTCTTAACCCATCACATTGTATGAATCATATCCAGTTAGTTCTATGAGAGGCCCATTGTAGAGAAAAGAAAATGGTGACCAGCTTTAGTATGTCTAGCAGGCAAACTACCATAATCGTAGACATAGTATGCAGATATGTTAAGAAACTGTTTTATGTTTCCTCGGTAGTCATGTCAGCAGTGTGATCCCGGAATATGTGTCATGTTACAGACATGAAGGCACTCTACCAGTATTAAGCACACACAGGTGTGTGCACTGCACTGTATGACAATATGGAGCACATGTGCTATGAATTTAAATGGTCTGGAGTATTTGTGGAGTGTCTGTATATTCCCCGGATCACAGACACGACAAAGAGAGGGAGGGATACTCATGTACACAGGGATGGCCTCCCAGCCTCCCAAATTTCATGATTATTCTCATAAATTCAAAATATCCTTGCTCATGAAACATCACTGTAGAGTGTGGCAATCAGTAGACATGGCAGGAACAATTCACACAGGTTTTGGTAACATTGCCCACGATTACAAAGTGCACTGCCTTATTATATATTCTAGTGTGGATCAGCCTGTGTAGCTGATCTATTTTAAGGCAGCATAGTAGCATCACATAATGAGGAAGTGGGAGTGTGGGCAGTTATGGAGCTTCAGATAGCATTTTAAACTACATCACAGTGAATTGTGGAACAATTAGCATTCTGCTAGCACATAAAAGTGATATTTCTTTTAAGTTATATAAATATATATAAAATTATATATTGATACATATATATATATATATATATATAGTTGCTCTTCTTTCGGCTTTTCCCAATTAGGGGTCGCCACAGCGGAACTTCGGTCCGCTAATGATTGGCAGTAGATTTTTACAGTGTCGAGATGCCAGCTCGACGCCTAACCTTCAAAGAAGGCATGCCCATTCATGCATGTCTTTCGAACGCCACTCGACCATGGGGAGGACATGCAGACTACACACAGAAGGCATTCCAGCTGAGAATTGAACAGGAGAACCTCTTGCTGTGAGGCGACAACGCTACCGCTGCAATATTATATATATATATATGTGTGTGTGTGTATATGGGTCCACTTTGTAAATTGGAAATACTGAAATCTCGAATTTCAGTATTTCGAATTTACAAAGCCGAATACTCACATTTCCGAAACCGGCAGAAGCGAAATTCAAAATACCAAAGCACGGATATTTTTAATTTCTGCTTCTGGTGGTATGGAATGTGAATGTTTGGGCTTAATTTTGGTAAGTTTGTTTGTGTAAGCATGTTGGTTAGGGGTTTAGTGTGTGTAAGTGCGTGTTGTGACTGTTATGTGTGTGTTTGAGGGACTGTAAGATGTGTGTCTGTGAGTTTCGTTTGGGTTACTGTTTGTGCGATCTTGAAGTTAGAATATATAAGTAGAGGGTGTGCGGGCAAAGGGGGACTTGCCCCCCTGCTTATATGTAGTTTAGATTAGTTTGTTTGATTGTGGGGGGGGGGGTTGTGTATGTTTATGTGTGTACTGTATGTGTAGTGTGCGTACGGGATTTTGAATTTCGTGGTTGTGTGTCTTTGAGTTTGTGAGTTGTGGTTGGGTTTTCAGCTTTGTGGTTTTGGAATACTGAAATTCTAGATTTCAGTATTTCGAAATTACAAAGTGGACCCATATATATATATATATATATATATATATATATATAATGTACTTTTTTGATTAACTATGCAATGCTGAGCAACACATCAGCATAACGGTAAGCAGCTGTGTTTTACTCTTCTTTTAGCAGGGCTTTGTACACATTTCTGGTTCTGTAATTTTATGCACCTGGAATTAGTCCATACGCAGTTTCTTGTTTGCAAATTATGGACAAACCTGGCTTGAGAATGCAATTTGGTTGTTTGATACATGCAGAACACTTTTGTGCTTCAATGTAATATGACTTTATACAAGACATACATTGTGTAGTGTTGCTTGTGAATCACTCTGTCCTTTGCTATATGTTTTATTAATGTGTTTCAACCTAATCCACTTATGAATTCCACCCATAGTGGATAACAGCAAATGTAGCTGCTTAGACAGTAATTTGTATTTAGATATGGATTTGGTATTTGAGAAACCTAGAAAAGTAAGACCTGTAAATTAGTATAATTTTTAAACTGCTAATGTTCTTCTTGAATACCTGGAAGTAAACATGCATGTAAATGTGATGGACAGGATGGTCTTATAAGCTGTAACACTGATCATCAAATAATATTCAAGAGGAAAATGGTCATAATAGTCTGCAGTAATTATGCACTGCTATCCTACTTAACAACAACACCTGAATAAGCTTTACTCTAACAAAAACTACAGAAAAGTAATAATCACTGACTCCAAAAATCCCATCTACTTGGTTTCTTATTCTTATTCCAACTTGTAAGCATACCCGAATTTCAGATAACTGAAGACCACATAACCAAGATGAAAAAGCAGAGTCTTCATATACATGAACATCTGCATTGTTGAAATGTTTCCCAGGGTAAGTAACTACTGGGCCTAAAATGCACATAGAACACACCACATCATCTACAACCAGCTCAGGTGGGAGGGGGGGCTACATCCCCCAAACACCCCCTTACTAAATATACTAACTGTGAGATTGCACTACAGTGGAGAAAAGGGTAAACTTCCCCTTGTTGACCCAGTGGTTACTTACCCTGGGAAACATTGCGGCAATGTGGACGTTTGTGTATATGAAGATTCAGCTTTTTCGTCTCTGTTATTTGGTCTGTGGTTATATGAAATTTTGGGTATGTAAAGTAGACCCAAGCTAATGCAACTAATTAAGTACATGTTCTATATAAATATTTTTTAACAGTTGATCATAGGCTCCCTTCCTAGAACTTTAGACCTCCACGACTAGATCAGTGGTTATTTCTTCAGTGTTTAAGCTATAACTTCCTGCTATAACTATAATAGCCATATTTGGTCATTTTAATACTACTTAACTCTTCATTCTGATGTGTTTCATATTAACTGGCACACAATTTATTAAAACTAGTGCAGCCCTTGTGCTATGATTTTATAATGCCTATATGATTTGTTGTTTATTTGCTCTATTCACTTCCCAAATGTTCCCAGTTTAATAAACTTAAATAAGGCCTAGAAAATGTTTTTACAATGCTACTGTAAAGCTTTTTATAAATTCTGGGGAGTGGAACCTTTTGTTGACATGTTTATTTGAGCAACATATGAACATGCCAGTACAGTGGATTGAAAATCAGTTGATTGAAATGTACCAGCTTTTTCACTAAGAGTTTACAGTACAGTTGAGATCAGGGAATATGCCCTTTCCCCACTGTACTGTGATCTCAAAGTCAGTATGTATAATTAATATGAGTTTGAGACATGTATGTTTGCACTTTTTTTTTGTTTTTTTTTTCTTTGTTTGGATCCTTTATGGATTAATGCCTAGTGTTTTTGACTATTAGGCATTGATCATTGGTGGAGCAACAGTTAGCATTTTTGGATGAAGTTTATGCTTCCAAAAGCTGGATACAGTTTTTATAACTGTTATTAATATTTACAAAAATCCTCTGTATCAATATTTGTGTTCTTCATGTTGAACTGTTAACATGTCCCATTAGCCTGAAGTGATTACAGATCATGGCCAAAAAAGATTTGTCTGGCCAGCTAACCTAACTACTCGAAGCACTCCTTAAAATTGAAAACATCTATATTTGTGCCATAACAGAGACCTGGTTCAAGGCAGCAGAAAGCACCCCTGCACTACAGGGCTATAACTCATTTCACACCTTTTGGCCCCAGAACTTGGACCAAAGCTCCAAAGGAGGTAGTGTTTCTATATTCATAAAGGATGAGCACAACTCTAGACTGGTAGCCCAACATAACGCATCTGAGATACTTCAGGTGCAGCTAACATTGGAATCATAGAAAAGCTCACTAAGCTGGGCATCAACCCCTATATCACTAGGTGGGTTACAAACTGGCTCACAGGTAGAACCCACAGTGTAAAAGTAGCTGACTCCAAGTCAGACAGCTGACCAGTCACGAGTGGAGTCCCACAGGGTTTGGTCCTTGGTCATCTCTTGTTTGGTATCTACTTCTCTGAAGTCCAGGCCAACATGAAGGGACTCTGACTGACAAACTTTGCAGACAATTACAAGTTGGGAGCTATTATTAACTCCCAAAGTGATGTTGACATCCTACGGAAAGGCCTCACTGAGACCAACGACTGGTGTCAGAACCATGGCCTTAAGCTCAATGCCCAAAAATGTGTTGTCATCCCCTTTGAGAAAAATCCAGTTCCCATGAATTACCACATTGATGGTAGTCCGCTGAACACAGAAGGCGTTATAAGAGATCTGGGAACACAGGTTGACAGCAACCTCTATTTTGACCACCACATTGCCACTGTAGTTGGAAAGTCCTTCTACACAGCACATTTCATTACTATGGGTTTTGCATCCAGGAAGAAAAAGGTCATTGTCTCCCTCTACTCTTCCCTCGTTAGGCCAATCATTGAGTACGATGCCCCATTTGGCATGTACCTCACTAAACACCTGCAGCAACTGGAGAGGCCACAAAAGTACCTTTCAAAGAGGATCCTAGGCCTTAAACATTTGTCCAATATGAACAGACTTAAAAAACTCCAACTATTCTATGTCACATATAGCCTACTTACAGGCAATCTCTGCTTGACTTACAAAGCCATGTCTGACCCAGCTCTGTTAGAAATGCTACATCTAAAGAAATCCCAATCCCTCTGCACCACATGCTCCAGAGACCTCAACCTCATTACCACAATCAACAAAACATTCTGGAGGGACAGGTTCATAACCCAGGGACTGCCCATGCTATGGAATAGACTTCCCATACATGTCAAGCAGAGCACCTCACTGGCCCTCTTCAAAAGAAATCTTGATGAGTGGATGGGAAATAGAAATACTGCACAGGGATCACTCCAGTGGTTTTACTCGACAGAGGCACTGGGAACTAAGGTTGGGTGGCATGATGCCAAGGTAATCCTATGGGCTAGGTTGTAAAGGCTCAGGACCATTAGCCTAGTACACACCTATGAACATATGAACCCATAAGCTGAAAATGAAAAAAATAAATGTATAACTATATCTTACCGCAGTAACCAAAAACTTGCCCAATGCTTTATACACACCAACAAGCCTTCCCCAGGCAGTGTTTTTCCTGGTGGAGATACTGGCATTGCTCAGTATCATCTCCTCCTTCCCTGTCCTTATGTTAAATCTACCTTCAGCCGTACCAATCTACCAGCCCAAGGCACTATTATTGTTTACCTTTAAAATAAGCTCGCTAGTAAATTTTGCTGTGGTTGCAAATGCCTTTGTAGAGGTTCTTCAAAAGATGAAATCTAAGAGCTAGATTTTCACCATTTCATGAAATATACAATTCAGTTAATAAAAAAGAAAACTAGCTGCAAGCATTGCAAATTGAATATTAAAGCTCTTTGTTTTGAAAATAAAAAATAAACAATGCACATCCTAAATCGACTGTAAAACAAATATAAAATGCACAAAGACTATACAAAAGAAATGCGTTTAAACAGACAGTATGTAGTTGAAAGTACAGTTGTGCAAGTTAAACTTACTTAACACTAGATATTCAAATGATCAGTGCTGCAGCATCCTTAACTCTATGGGTCATAACCGCCAAGGAAAGAACAGATAGTCAGTTTCCAAAGCTTCAGGGCACCTTCCATGTGTCCAAACAGTCAAGCAGCTCAAGCTGACCTGACTAAAAGTCAAGTTTGAGTGCAAAATCTTTTAAAGTTTTCCTGCCAGCAGAGATAGGTAGGCTGAGCCCTGAAAGGATAATGCCAGGAACAAAAATAAATAAATAAATAAATGTCCACATCCTGTCATAAAAATACACAAAAAACAAGGGGGTGGTGGAGGGAGGGACTGGCTACTGTAGCAGTGATCATTCAATCATCTACTGTTATAATAAGTTTGATTTACACAACTGTACTATGTTCAACATATTGTTCAATGCTGCAGTAGCCTTAGTTATATGGGTAGATTACCATAGCTAACTACACTTGGAAGGTGAAAGGAGAAGAACACAGGAGCCCCTGGAGTATGGTCCTAGCAATGTTTGATCTGGACTTAGAGAAGGAATCAAGTTAATAGTGCTTTGTAAAAGTAAGTACTGAGAACCAAGTAGCAACTTCTAGAATAGTTCTAGAATACAAATGTTTCCAAAATCCCAACCCCCCCCCCCAAAATAATTGTGGTGACTCCTTTCTGGCCCAGGCAGCTGTGGTTCTCCCTTCTTTTGAAAATGGCTACTGGCAATTACCACTAGCTTCCAAACAGACTGGATCTACTTACACAAGAACATGAAGCTAAGGCCCTGGTCGAGTAGGCCTCGACCCTGCCTGGAATAGTTTTTTTATGTTGAGTATAACAAAAGGTTATAGCGTTAGACAATCATCTGGAAATAGTCTGTTTTGACACAGTTTGTCCCTTCATCTTACCTTCCAAGAAATTAACAATTGATCAGAAGATCTAAAAGATTTAGTTCTGTCAAAATAAACCTGAGTTGTCTGTGGCCATCCAAGGTATGGGGTATCCTTTTGTCTAATTTTTAGATTCAGTAAAGAAAGTTGGGAGAAGGACAATGTGGCTTAAAGTAAATTCATATACCATTTTGAGCATAAAAGAAAGATTAGTTATCAAGGAAACCCTGTCCCTACGGAAAATGAGATAGGTTTGACTCGGCATAAGAGCTTGTAACTCAGTCATTCTTCTTGCAGCAGTCAGAGCAATCAGTAAAACAGTTTTCCATATTAAGAACCTCAAGTCAGCCAGATTACCTGGTTCAAATGGAATGAGTGTTAACTTCTCTAATGCAAAGTTAAGATGCCAAGGAGAGGTTGACAGTTTTCTTGGAGGACTGCAATGCAAAACCCCATTTCAAGGACATTTTGACATGAGACTGCATTGAAAAAGGAGAATTCATGGCCAGACATGCTGAAATAGCCAATAAATAGACCTTGATAGAGGAATAAAAAAGGCCATAGGACAGTAGCTCACACAAATATTGTGGAAGGAGACAGCAACTAGTCCTGACTGGGTTCTGGTTATGTTGTCGGCACCAGCTAGAAACCATGTTCCACTTTCTAATATATCATTTTCTATTAGCATGTTTTCTTGCCTCTGTTAGTACCTACTGCATGTCCTCACTAAGCAGTTGTCTAAATGGAATAGAAACCCTATCATCTAGGCAGGCAATTGAAGTTGATTGATGTCAGGGTGTACCAAATACCCATGTTCTTGGGTAAGTAGATCCAGTCTGTTTGGAAGCTAGTGGTAATTGCCAGTAGCCGTTTTCAAAAGAAGGGAGAACCACAGCTGCCTGGGCCAGAAAGGAGTCACCACAATTATTTTTTTTTGGGGGGGGGGTTCTTATGAACTTTGAGAAGTACCCAGAATATTAGGGGAAATTGTTTAAAAGCATACAGGAACATTGCAGTCCATGGTAAAGAAAAGGCATCTGTTTTCCTGATCTTCTTGTATGGATCCCTAGAACAGAATCTTGCCAGTTGATTCTTCAGAGAGGAGGTAAGAAGGTCTACTTGAGGAACTCCAAACAGATGGATTGAATCTTAGAAGACCCCCCCCCCCCCCATTCTAGTTTCCATTCATGAGGGCCAACTCTGGTCCTGCTCAGATTGTCTGCTGCACAGTTTTACTCTGATGGAATGTAGGATGTCTGTAGTGTGAGACTGTGCTGTGAAGCTATATTCCAAACTAACATGGCTAGTCTGCAAAGGTAGTAGAATCTGGTTCCCCCTTTCCTGTTGATGTACCATATGACTGTGCTATTGTCTGTAACTACTTGAAGAGGTCACAGGGACCAAAGATGGTTCAGAGAGTTAAGTGCCTTAATCAGGACAAATATATCCTTGATATTTATGTGCTTGCAGCTGTCCTTGGTGTCTCAACCCCCCTGCACTTTTATTCCTCCTTAAACCACTCCCTAAACAAAATTTGAAGTATCTGTGATGACTGACGTCTTTGGAGAAGGAAGGGAAAAGAGAAAACCTAGATTTAAGGATAGTGGTTGTCACCACAAAAGATTTCTCTTCTAGAAAATCCCAGCACTAGGATTTTAGCTGATAAATGGTGTTGATGTTGGGACCAAAGAGATTTCAGATAACCCTGTATCTTTCTCATGTGAAGTTTTGCCAGGGGCATCATGAGAATCATAGATTCCATGAGACCCAAAATCCTGAAGTATTCTCTTGCAGTGACCAAAGTCTGACTGAAAAAAAAATGTAGAAAAAAAAGTCTAGATAAATAGCTATTTTTTCCTGTGGAAGAAAAGCTCTTTGAACTGAGGTGTCTAGTTTGCATCCCATGTACACACTCCTGTTTGAAATAGTTAAGAAAAACTTTTGAATGTTCTCTTGGAATCCCAAGTGTTGTAAGAGATCTATCACCAAAGAGCGGGATTCCTGATGCTTTGAAAAAGACTCTGGGAAGATAAGAAAGTCATATAAATTTGGAAAACTGTGGTCACCCTGTAGCCTGCACTGAAGATAGATACTTTGTGAACACTCCTGGTACAGTGGATGGTCCTAAGGCAGAGACCTGATAATGTGATCCAGACACAAAACACCTTAAGAAATATCTGGAGTCTGGCTGAATATGGATGTGATGATAAGCATATTTTAAGTCTAGTGTTGCCAGGAAACTTGAACAAGGAAAAAGACTTAACAAGTAGTTAAGTGACATCATTTTGAATTTGGGCAC
Source organism: Protopterus annectens (assembly GCF_019279795.1). Classification (NCBI taxonomy): domain Eukaryota; kingdom Metazoa; phylum Chordata; order Ceratodontiformes; family Protopteridae; genus Protopterus; species Protopterus annectens. The sequence goes on from NC_056735.1 coordinate 888,927,880, forward strand.
TCTCACAAGTTTAGCAAAAACAGATTCAAAAACGGTTTGCAAGTTTTTTTCTTTTTTGGCACTAGGAATATCCTTGAATAAAAGCTTATCCCCACCTGGAAAGGAGGAACTATTATCTTACTCATTTGGACAGCATGTGATGGAGAACCAGTGGAAACAAAAGAGTTTGATGAATTTCAGAGCCCACTTGTCTGAAATAATGTTTCCAAACAAAAGAAAATGGAGATTCAGACTTTCTAGAAGAAAAAAAGGAACCAGGGAGGAAGGGGTCACAAGGTCTCTTGAATAGTCCTTCAGACTTGGGCTTTCTTTTGTTTTGTGAGGTTCAAGACTACTTTTTGGAACCTCTTTGTCATTTCTTTTTAAATATCTGTTCAATTGTATTTTGATGAGATTGTTTATTCTGTTTGCCAAAGTTGGATGAGGACATAGAAAATCCCTTGGAAAAATTTGAAGAAGGTTGGAGGAAAAATCGTAGAGATTCCCTCGATCACCTTTCCCCTTTCATCACATGTTTTGATCACCTCTGCAGCAGAGAGGCCAAACACTAAATCTCTATCCCAAAGAGAATTTAGAATCTCATTTTTATATAATCTGGGACGTTCTCAGAATGCAGGTATGCAAACCTCCTGAAAACAATACCAGTGGCCAAAGTTCTGGAAGAAGTATCAACAGAGTCATACACAGACTGCAAAAAAAATGAGTAGTAACTTATGCAATAGAAGAAACTAAGTTATTCAAAGTAGATTTTTTCCTAACAAGAAGAAACTGCAGGTAAACCAGCCTAATACTTTTATAATTTATCAGAGGAAACTTTAACATGTGAGCCTGCCAATTCAAAATTCTGAAATTCAAAGTTGAAGAAGTATACACTTTTTTTCCCATGCCTAGCAATAACTCTGCCATCCATATCAGAAAGAGCAGGATTGAAATTAAGTAAGTGCTTAGCAGTAGTGGGATCAACTAAGGCTATAGCTGCTGGGCCATGTTTTGGGAATAGTATTTAACAATTTAAAAGACTGAGGAATTTTATACATCCTAGCTGACTTTTTAGGGCCAGCTGGCTGACTATCAGGAAAACTGTAGGCAGTAACACACATATCCTCTAAATCAGACACAGGAAGAATGGATGTAGGGTCTGGAAAATCCTTCTTTAACAACTCATAATATTTTCTGAAGGTCTACAAAATGTCAATGTTCTCCCACTGAAAAAAACTGGCATAGTTTAGCCATAATCTCAGAAAAAGGGAAAACCCCAGAGACCGAATCAGAAACTGAGCTCTCTTCTGAGACTGAATCAGAAATCTAAGGAAAAAATCCTGTATCCATTCTTACATCTTCCTGTTCAGATTCAAAATCTTGAATATCTTCAGGAAAAGAAGTACCTCTCTTTATTTTAACAGAAACTCCCTTACAAGAGGGATCAACTACCTGAACTAAACCCTGAGCCAGACTGAGCAAACTACTCCTAACCAAAGAAAATTGAGGAGTAGATAAATGCAATCTACTTGCTATAATCAGGACTAGGTAACACAGGAGATACTCTCAACACCTCCTTGAATTTTTAAAAAATGTGTTAAAAAGCTGGCTTTGGAATAAAGGTCTCTGTCCTATTCTTTTAGTGAAGTCCATTAGGTGACTCACAATGGTATATTAGTGAGGATCAAACTTTCTCTAATACCCATCTACACTGGCCAGGATTGGAGGGAAGTTCTCCTGAGATGCTCTGAGGGCATGTGTTATCCTACACAATTAGGCAGCTTTCAGGAGACACGGAGGCAGCTGGGTCCCCCAAAGCAAGGTGGGGAACGTGGCCAGGGTAGGAGGTCTCTTGCCCAGGCTAAAGAGGAGGCCTGGAGGGGTCATCCCTGGCAGAAGTCCATAAGAGAGTGCTTGATGGATGGCAGCACGTCCTGCAGAGCTCCTGCCAGGATGAGAGGGGTAAGTTAGAGCCCCTCACGATGGAAGTCCATAATGGAGTGCCAGGTATTCGCCTGCCTAGGAACATTTCTTATTTTATCATGTGTACAATTTTCCATTCTTTGTAGGTTTTCAAGATATCTCCAACTCACATTTTCCTCACTGAGGACATGAATGCCTTATACAAACAGTGAAGATATTAGGAGAAGATCAGACATAAAATAATAAGAAGCCACACCTAGAAAGGCTGGACAAAAGTGAAGATATCAATTACTGAAATGTTTCATTTATTCAAACTGTAGAGATAGAAAAATAACAGGTAGCACACAAAACTGCAAAATAAGTAGGCAGAAAGAACCCATAAGATTAAAACAGACTTGTGTCTGGACCACACCATGGCCATCATGTCCATCATACACTCAGCATACCAGCCATTATTTATTTATTTTTTATTATTTTGTACCATCCTATTAATAATAAATAGTATCTCACAAGAAACAATACAGTAAGGAACCATACTGTTAGGATGGGTCAGGTAGTAATGAGGAAAGCACGGTACTTACTGTTTGCATGGATATATTTTATTTTTGTAGGATCCAGTGATACAGTTGACAATTATTGTAGTACACATATAAAAAAATATAGAGCTGATGCTCACAGAGAGGAGTATCACCTATGGTGAGCAAACTTTTTCCTATCTCATGCAAGAGGTGTAAACAATTAAAATTTTATAACATGTTTTTAATTTTGTAAGTAGCACTGTGCATCCAAAGAAAAAGAGCCAGAGATTTTATCTATCATTTCTTTTGACATCCATTTTCAAATATTATTTACTTTATCAGATTAATATATCCCTGTTATTTTGTGTCTAAAGTACAAACGCAAGCAGCAAAAGCTCATGACAATAGAAAAAGATTGAATGAGTATGCATTATGACAAATCATATTTAGCTCAGTATAGAGTATAGAAGAAAGTTGGAAAGCACTCATGGAAAGTATAAAGGATTTGTTTATTTATTTATTTATTATGCAGGTAAGTTGTCTGGTGCATTAGTACATGGCTTCAGTATATGAAGGAGTTTTTTATAGTGGAGGTTGATATAGATGAGAATGAAAAAGCAGGTAGAGGAGAAGTCGAGGAATGTGATGATGGTAGATCTGGTGGGTTGGGGTTTATTGATGGGAGGGGGGTGGTGGTAAGCTTGGCAATGGTGTCAAAATATGAGTTAAAGCATGAGGCTAACTCAATGGGTGTTTTATCTGGGTTTAGGCATGGATTATTATTTAAACCTGGGTGAAGTAAGGAATTGATTTCACCCCAAATTTCTTTCGGTTTTGTTTGTGTTGGTCTTGAAGACTTTGGAAGTGTTCTTTTTTATTTTTGATAACTAGTCATTTTGCCTGATTATGTAGCTGTTTATATTGAATGAGGTTGGAAGGATTTTTGTTTTTCTGCCAAGCTTTTCAGGCTTTGTCCCTTGCAGTCATGATTTACTTTGTGGATTTAGTACGCCAGCTGGCATGTTTAGCCTTTGCCCTTTTTAGGCGGACTGGGGTTAGCCTATTTAATATCCTAAGAAATGTACAATTGAAGAATTCATCAGTTTCATTAAGTGGAAGATATTTTAATGGTGTCCGGTTGATGCTTTATAAGATTTCATTAAAGGTATTAGAGGAGAAGTGAGATAAATCTCTGGTTTGCTTAAATTGGTGTTTACTTAGTGTTGAGGTGGTCTTACATACACAAATTTCAGTATGTGACATTCTGCTTTTTAATATATCCTCCACCACACAATCAAAAACACAAACAGGACTTTCCTCACCACACCATCACAAACCAAAATAACACACACACCAACAAAACCCAAATAATCAACATTTAAGCAGGGGGGCCAATTCTAAGGTTGCACTACCAAAAAAAAAACTACTGTTACATTCCCTACACTCCCATTTCACACTGTCAAACTTATACCCATGAGAAACATACACGACACATGTACAAAAATCACCACTTTCAACACTTACACACACACACACACACACACACACACACACACACACACACACACACACACACACACACACACTCTTACCTACTTATCCCAACCTACTCCTAAAACTTCCAAAAAAATTAAAACAAAACCCATTTCTACCCAGAACCCTTACAAACTACAAATCTAGCAGAATCTCCGAACATAACCACACATTGGCCGCCATGTTTACAACCCAGAAACCACTAAACCTTAAAGAGACAGTATACTATGCAGAACAGACAGCACCACAACTACTTCAGATTTAGCAACCTCAGATTCATCATTATGCAGTTTTGAGCAATTGCACTTTCATTATTCTCATCTCGAGATACTGAAATTCGATATTTCAGTATTTTAAGATTTGAACCATACATACGTACATACAAATTTATTTATTTATTTATTTATTTTATTTTGCATTTGTTGACCGGGCTAGTCTAACTGGATTAAAATCCATTTTCAGTAGAGGCTCGGGGAGAAAAGCTCCAACACAGATAATTTTATACAGTAAAAAATAATCACAAGTACAAAGAAGTATAACAGCAGTAAAATAGCACTAAGCAGTTACACCATACACAGACACACTATATGACTGTAATAATTGTTTCAAATTCAAAGAATTATAATGATAATTAAAAAGGGTCTAAACAGATTACAGCCATACAGATTAGGTACAGTTGTCATTACAAGAATACCTAGCTCATGCTGAGGTGATATGGAATGCAATACATATAAAAACAAATTAGTAGTTTTCAAATGGAAGCAGGATAAAAAAATATATACAGTTGATAAATTATACAAATGTATCATATGATACAGTGAAATAAAGATATATAGGAAGCAGCAAGAGGATGTAAGTAGGTGGAATATACTCTTGTTAGGAGCAGAGAAGACAGTTAGTCGGGGTTAGTACAAGGACAAAGCCAATGAGTACTGAGAAATTGTTTTATTTTTAGTTTAAAGAGTCTAGTGGAGGTCAGAGATAGGAGTTCAGAGGGAAGCCTGTTCCAGTGTTTGCCTACAGAGTTAAAAAACAGAGAATCTCCAGCTGAGTTGTTGGATTTGTTGATAGTAATAAGTGGCTTATTAGAGGAGCGTAGGTTCTTAAGATTGTTGTAGGGGGTAATGAGGGTAGTCAGTATAGGTGTATAGGTGGGGTAATACAAGCTCTTATGGATAATAGTGAGTTGTTGAGATAGTATCTGGTTATGAAACTCTAGCCATCCTAGTTGTTTTAGGTTGTTGCAGTGATGTGTTCTAAAAGGAGATCCTGTGGCAAATCTAGCAATGGAGTGATAGGCAGTAGCAAGTTTGTTTAGGTTGTTTTTTGAGAGATTGGTGTATATGGGTGAGGCATAGAGTAAGGTAGTGATTAAATGAGTTCTAGCTATAGCGATTTTGGTTGAAGGAGTAAGGAAGGGTTTGATTCTGTAAAGGGATCCCAGTTTATTATTTACTGTTTTTATAGTGATGTTAGTATGAGTGTCAAAGTTTAGATTATTATCTATGGTTATTCCAAGAAGTTTGGTGGTTGTGTCAGGAGATATGAGAGTCCCATTGTTGGATGTAAGAGTAAAGTGAAGAGGGGCAGACCTACGAGTAGGAGTAAAAAGTAATTTTTTTGGGTTAAGTAGAAGGCAACGGTTTAAAAACCATTGTTCCACTGTATTAAATGCATTTTGTGTAAGGGATTGTAGCTCAGTAGGAGTATTAGCTGAGCAAATAATGGTGGAGTCATCTGCATATTGAATGCAGGTAGCATGTGGGATTGCTAGGTGGAGGTCATTAATGAAAATGGAAAATAACAATGGGCCTAAAATGGAGCCCTGGGGGACACCAAGGGAAATAGGGAGGTGAGAAGATAGGTTGCTTTCCCATAGTACTGCTTGTTGTCTATTCTCTAAGTAGGATTTGAACCATTGTACTGCTAGAGTATCAAGAGAAAGAGATTTAAGTATTTCAATAAGGAGCTGGTGATTAACCATATCAAAAGCCTTAGATAAATCAATGAAGACAGAAGAGGAAAGGGTATTGTTATTACGGTTAGAATTTATACAGTCTGTGAAGGAGAGAAGGGCTGTGGTGGTGCTGTGGTTAGGTCTAAATCCATGTTGACAGTTGGCAAGTAAGTTATTATCAATTAGATGGGTGAGTAGTTGCTTATGGACACATTTTTCCATTATTTTTGCCAGTGGAGAGAGTGAGGCTATTGGTCTATAGTTTGAGATGTCAATGGAGTTACCACCTTTATGAAGGGGGATGATGTGTGAGATTTTCCAGATAGAAGGGATATTTCCTTTGGTTATAGTTCTGTTTATAAGTATGGAAATGGGGAGGGCTATGGCTTTGGCACCTTTTTGCAGGTATTCAGCAGGTAGATGGTCAGCAGAGGGGGTAGTAGGTTTCAGTTTTTCTAGAAGAGAGCAAAGGAAGGATGTAGGAACAGGTTTTAGCTGAAATAATGGAATAGGGTAAGTTGGAGAGCTGGTTAGATTAGGGGAAGTTGGAGATAATTGCTTAGCTAGTGTTTGAATGGTATCTGTAAAGAAAGAATTAAAGGCATTGGCAGTTTGTGATGGATTATCTTGGTTAGAGCCTTGTGGGATAGGTGTAATAGTTTGGCCTGGGTGTAGGAGTTTGTTGATGCTGGACCAAAATTTTTGTGGATTTCTTTGGTTAGTTTGTTGTAGTTGGATATAAAAGTTTTTTTTATCTAGCAGGATAGCTTTTTTAGTAGTATTTCTAAGTTGTCTAAAGGTTTGGTGGTCTGTTGAATTCCTGGTAGTGTGCCATTTTGACCAAGATTTGTTTCTGAGGAGAATTTTCTGTCTAGTTGCTTTGGTGAGCCATGGGGCAGGTTTAGTGTTACTTCTAATAGAGCGTACAGGGGCATGTTGGTCAAGGATGGATAAGAATGTGGAATTAAAGTAGTCAACTGCTTTATCTAGGGGGAGTGTTTTTAGTGGTGACCAATCACAGTGTTTGAGTTCTAGCTGGAAAAGTTCAGGGTTGAAGAATTTTTTAGTCCGGATTGTACGATATGTAGTAGGGTTAGGTATGTTAATTTTGTGTCTGATGATATAAGTGAGTAAGTGATCACTTAGATCATCAGGGAGGGTTCCTGCCTTGTATGTGAGATGTGGAGAGTTTGTAAGAATCCAATCTAATATACTTTATTTGTTGTTGGTTTTATTAATTCTTGTAGGGGAGGTAATGACTTGTGAGAAGCCATAAAGATTAATGTGGGTGGTGGGATGAGTGGTACTGCAGGACTTCCAATCGATGTTAAAGTCCCCAAGTATTAAAGTTTCTTGTGGAAGATTGATAGATATCCAGTTAAGAATGCTTTCAAGGGTATTAATGTTATTACCAGGGGGAAGGTAAATACAAGCGATGTTAATGGATTTGAATTTGTTGACTTGAAGTTTAGTGACAAGGATTTCTGAGTTATTAAATATAGGTAGATTTATGTTAGATCTGGTGACTTGTAGATTATTTTTATAGAGGACTGCTACACCCCCTCCCTTTTTGTTAATACGGTCCATTCTTAGGATACTGTAGGCAGGTGGGGTAAGTTCATTGTCATTAATGGATGGTTTTAGCCATGTTTCTGATAGACATAGGAAATCAAATTGGTAGAATTCTAGTAGGGCATGAAGATGGGCAGTCTTGTTTTTAATGCTTCGAATGTTAAGATGTGCTATTGAAAGAGAGTTTGGAGGCTTATTAGGTGTATGTGCAAGAGTAATGTTAGAGGTGATTTGTACAGTGTCAGGAATATTGTTTGGGCCAGGATTAGGATGAATGTCTCCATCTAGCAGGGCTAAGTGGAGTATTTTATATGTGGGGTTGTTAACTTTAAGGAAATAAAAACAAAGTGTTTTTCTAGCATGGAGAGTACTATATTTTATATGGGTTAGTCTGTGATATTTGGCTTGCAGGTAGTAGGGACAAATTGTGGTGTTAAAGCTGTAAAGAGAGATAGGTAGTAGTGGTGTGGAAGTGAGCCTGGAGGGCAGTAGAAGGTTTGGGTGGAGTGGTTGTTCATAAGAGGTTAATGTGTAGATAGTTATTAGAGGAGATAGGAGTGAAACAAAGGCTATGAATTTTAGTTGAGTTAGGTAGGAAACATTGGCCATGATGTAGGTATAAGATGTGAAGATAGATAGGGGTATGTAGTAATAGCAGCTGGGTAGTTGAAACTGTAAGGGTGGGGTGGATATGTGATATTGCTAGGAGGGGTAAGTGAATAAGTTTGGTGGGGAGTGGTAATAAGGAGAACTATTTGATTGGTATAGGTAAAATAGGGGTGTGGTTTAGTGAAAATATATTGAGGACGCCTGGGGGTGGGTGGGAATTGGGGGTAGGGAGCGGGTTGAGACAGTTGAGTGAGACAGTCGAGGTGAACAATCAGTGGAATTCTGATTGTGGAGGAGTGGCTGCAGGAGTAAGTAGGTTTGTGATCTCTGTAGAAGAGTAGGAAGTAGTATAATTGATTTGTAAAGGCAGAAAGTGGGAAAGTATAGCAGAACAGGTAATAGGTAGGGTCAGTTGTAAGAATGCTAAAAAGGAGTTTAAAAAGAAGACAGCCTTATGAGGATGAGGGGCTACAAGAGAGGAGCAGATAGGAGGGTGCCACCTAGTGAGCAGTCAGGTTTATAACCACAGAGGTGAGGAAATAAATCAGGCAAGGCTAGACTAGGGCTAGAAAGACAATATATGTGAAAGGGTTAATAAAACTAGGAGTATGAGAGGGATTATACGTAGTCTACTGGATTTAGGGGGGGGTATGGCTACTGGGTGTTCAGGCTGTGAGGCCTACAATAAATAACAACAAGGATTAAAGCAGTGAAATGAATTAGCTATAAAGCCAAACTTACAAATTGCACATACTCTCATCACTTTTCGTGTGAGAACAGCAGTTTACACTTATGAAGTGATGTTACAGTTGGATGATTGGGGTGGGTCCTTGGGTCCCTGGTGGATAATAATTTCCTAGTGGAGGGTAGGCAGGCTGAAGAGGTGAAAGCAGATATGTATCAAAACAGGAACAAGAGAGAAGGGGAGAAAGACAAGAGAGAGACAAAAATGTATTAGATGGCACACTACAAAATAGTTAGGCAAAAAACTTAGCTAATCACTTAGAAGCAATTCAAATTCATATCTCTAGAGTTAGGAAAGACAAGAAAATGGTTTACTACAAACAGTTTACATCTAACAATTATACAATAGCCTTGGTATAAGTGAAAACACTGTTACAGGCAAGACGTTTGTGGTAATACTTTGTGAGAAGAACACAACAAGAATCAGATAGTTAAATACAACAAACCAAAGCAAACAATTGCAAAGTACGATATACCCTGCTAACTTTGTAGCTGATTAAAGTAAGATAAATTATATTCTAAGCCTTTTGTCGTACTTATTAACTGCTCTGGATGAAAGGGATGCACCTAGTATTCAATTTGAATTAAGATAGGTACATAAGCTATGCCGGTGTTTATGCAGGGTTTGGCGTCCTTCTGGGTAACCACAAAGTAACAAAAACCATTGAATTATTCGTAAATCCAGTCAAAAGGATGAAACACCACTATCTTTCACAAATATTTCAAGCATGTGCATTAATGCCCTTTTAGCATGTCGATATACCAGAATAGTTGTTCCCATAATAAGTAGCCAGGCTCTTCTTAAAAATAGCTAAGCTAGTGCTTTCTGTAATGTAATTTGGTAGTCTATTCCATGCATCAGCTGTTCTCTCAGAGAACCAATTAACACACTTCTCATTCCTACAGAACCTTTGACATAGGTTGTCTGATGATGCTCCTACTTTTTGATAACCCCAAATGTTCCCAAAGGGAGATGTGTCTAAATGCACTAAAACTTACCAGTCATAAAAGTCAAATCTGTACTTGGCACATAAAAATAATCTGTTATATTTATGTCAGCTATTTTAATTTATTTTATTTTTTACTGGAAAGTGAGTGTCAGTTAAGTCAGTTGATTCACAGGTAACTGGTATAAGATGTAGACTGAGCTTGGTGAGCCACATGATACATTAGATATAGAATTAGCTGTGGCATGAAAGAAAAACAAATCTAAGTAGCCAAATACATTTATTTGATTTAGCATATGATGGCAGATGAGTATTATTTCTTTTTCTGTTGTTTTTTTATTATAAATTGCTAGGCTGAATTTATCTGTGGTCCATTTTACCTGTACAGCATCAAGTTTCACATTATAATTTTATCACAGATTTGTTCTTTGTAACCAATCCATTCATGTTTTATTTCCTTACTTGCTTTATAATTTGTAGAAGTAATTGTGCCTGGTTGACAAGTACCTAAATAAATCTGAGCTTATACTACCTGGCAAATTGACATCTGCATTTTTTAGTTGTATGCTATAGTACAAAAGGTAGAACTTTTATAATTGAACAACACACCTTCTTTAGAGAGAACACTACAGAAAGTATATGAATATTTTAAGCACTTTCATTCCTTTAGTAATCAGAACATCTTCAGAATAAATTACTTACATAAACTTACACAATTACATATAAATGTGGAATATCACATGATTCAAAATGTCTAATAAAATAAATGCATAAATAAATACTCTAATTGAAATCATTACATTTAAAGGTTATTACTAAAATTATTACATGCTACTACTTATTTTAAAATTATTCTGTAAAATGTATAAATATTTCAAAATAACTATGCATACATTTTTATAACATTTAGGCTAATAAAAAGAATTTTATATTAATCTGTTCATTTAACCCTGACTGTTTGTCTACTGACAGTCTGATTTGTCATTCTGTTTCTTTGCATTCAATGCATAAATTGCAGTAACCCTCAAATTAATTTAACTTAACAGAATCTGTAACAAAAATACAAACTTCTTTCTACACATTCCTTTGCATGTTTGGCTAAATTAGGATTACTAAGATGACATTTATTGATTGCTGTAACATGTTCATAAATTCTTTTGGATAATTTTCTAATACTTTTTCTAACATAAAAAGTATCACATGTTACACGTGAACTTAAATATACTATACCATTAGAATTGCAATCAAATCTATCTTTTCCACAAATTTGTTTATTAATTTCTTTAATAATGATATTAGATGATCACTAATAAATCTACAAGATTTACAGTTATTACATTTGCAAAGTTCATATAACAGAAACTTGTAATTTCTTGTTAATAACACATTTTTCACAATTGAAGTTGTTAACCATATTAATATGTGAACATTAGCTTTTCACCTAAAAATGTTGTCAAATTTTTATTGCCTAAAATAATTTTCCAATTGTCCACCAAACTTTCTTTATGTGCATGTCAGAAGAACTAGGTAGAGGAAATTACCTATTAAAACACTCTGTCCACAGCAATCTACATCACATTATTTTTTCAAAAATACACAAGGATCCCATTGCTTCATATTTAAAATAGATTTAAATCTACTTTATCTCAAAGTAAATATCTCACTCATACCTTTATCCAAAAGTCTCTTATTATGTCCTATTTCTAAAAACATACATTTGAGGTGGTCAGCATCTTATATAAATATTTCAGCTTTACTAGCTCATCTTCTAAGCCTGATAAATTATCATTTTACTACATTTTTCTTCATATGTACCAGATGTTGACTCTATTTGTGTAAATAATTAACAGAGATGCTTTTTCTAAATATTTTACTTTCAAAACTTTTTTTTCAAATTTATTTAAAGTAATAGTTAAATTGAAAAAAATCACAATGTTATTAGAAGTAAAATATAAAACAAATAGTACTATTATTTAGATCTTTTAAAAAAAGATCAAATTATTTTGGTGTACCACCCAATAAAAAAGCATTGTGGTGCAATGTGCTCATAGGCAAAATATTTTAGATTCACTAAACTCCACACAGCAGCATGCACTCATGCGTAAATATATAAACTTTCACAGCATGCAAATTATAGTATAAGTAGCTGAATTTTATGTTAATTAAGCAAATCAGTATGATGGAGTGATTCAATAACCTCTAAAGCAACCATGTAGACTCCATGTTCGTGTTGGCCATATATTCCAATACTTTCTAAATACAGCCACATAAAGTAGTCTACACAGAAACAAGAGCAAGTAAAAGCTCTTACATTTGTATAGAACTGCCCTTAACATGTAACATCACATGTATTCTGACCAAATTATAAGGGTGGATGGTAGAAAATCAGTGTAACAATCATAATAATGCCATTTTAAGTGCCATGACATAAATGCAGCTTTGCACCCCTACCCACAAATGAAGAATATTCTTGTAAGTAATGCAGTCTGCTAAAATGTATGAACCTCAATGAATCAAAGTATTATACTTTAATGTAAGAATATGCAGGATGCAGCTGAGGATTACAGTATTCCCCTGTTACAGCATTGTTCTCCCGTGCAGTTTCCCCACCTACATGGTTGCTAATCATGCGGATTCCAGGCTGTCAGCATGGTGAAGATGTAAATGAGGTCAAAACTCATTAGAATTGTTAAATCTCAAAAAAGTAAGTATGTAGGGATGTTCACTTTGTGTAGGCACTTGCACAGTTTTCGTGATGAATGCTGACATCAGGGGGATGTGTCAGGTTACACTTGCAGGGGTGAACATGCAGGGCTGTCAAAGGGTAAAAGTGCATGTAAGCAGTGCAACATTCCCAAGTTCTGTGCCATCCTCATTTATTTTTTACTTTTGCCATTGTTTGCATTATGTGGGGCTTTGTGCAACCATAAGAAACAGAGAAATGAATGGCAGGTTTATCTCTGTTGTTATCTAAGTATTCCTGTGGCAGCACATGTATGTGTTAGGGCTGGAATATAAATGGTCCTGGGTTTGACTACAGAGTGTACAACCTTTCCTTCACTTTGTATGGGCCATGTTTGTGAGATATCCAAAGAATGAAGGAACTATCAATTTTGCCTATTCATACCTTATTTATGTGAATGTGCATTGTTGTGTGGAGGTATGCATAGCTGTGCCTAGTGCACTAATGCAAGTTATAGCATAAACAGGTGAACTGAATGTTACTCAACCAATCCAACATGGTGGAGCTATTCAACAATGTATAAAGTATCCATGTAGCCTCCATCCTGGTTTTTCCTTTATCCTTCAATACAGTTGGAGTAGAGACAAGAACAATTTAATTGACACAATGCTAGGAGCTGCTGCAGCTATTCTACATCTGCATGTGCTAGAGGCTAAAGCCAGTACTGCTGGTGCTACCAACAATAGGCCTATGCCAAGAAGAAGAGTGTTCAGGTGCAGGGTAACCTTCCAGATGCTACATGAGCTGAAGATTGTAGAGATCTATAGGGTGGATGGGGACACATTACAAGAAGTCTGTGAGCTCTGCTGCCCTCAACTCAGAGCCAGAGTGAACCAAGGGGAACCCATCCCAGTGGAAACTAAGGTATGTGCAGCCCTTAGAATATTAGCTACAGTTACCTTTCAAAAACCAAATGGGGGTATGATGGATGTACCACAGGTATCAGCCTCCGGGATCCTCCACCAATTTCTGAATGCTATGCTCATACATGCCATTGAGCACATATCCCCTCCCCCCCCGTACTTCTGAAGAGAGGGCCAGAAATATGGAACTGTTTTACCATATACAGCACTATCCTGAAGTACTGGGAGCAAAATAGATTGCACTCATGTACACATTAAGGCACCAGCTGGTGAACAGGGTAGAATCTACATTAACCACAAGGGATACCACTCCATCAACAGCCAGGTCATGTGTAATGCCCAGGGAATTATCCTGAATGTGTGTTCTGGAAATTGTGGCAGTTATCATGACTACCACATCTGGCACACAATAAAGGTGTACCAGATGTTTGCTTGGGGGGACAGCCCACAGCCCCCTGGGCCATTAACTGGATGCTGGCTATTCACTGGAACCCTGGATGGTGACACCCATCAGAGGTGCACACACACTCATGGAAGATTGCCATAATGAGGCAAATGCTCAACCTAGAAATATCATGTGTTTGGGCTTCTGAAGTCATGGTTCTGATGCCTAGATATATCTGGTGAACGCTGCAGTATAATCCATGCACATGTACACATATATTCACAGTATGTGCTATGCTCCACAATCTGATCCTGTGGAAACAGCTGCAGCAGGATCAGAATGGGGAAGGGACACACATCCCCCCGCCATCATCTAGGTCACCACAGCCACAGTCAGAGGAGGACTCAGAGGAGGAAATTCCAGCTGCTGAACTTGTAGGCAGACATAGGCATGCTCAGTATGCTCTTGCTTTGGCTAAGAGACAACACATAGCATATTCACTGACCACCTTGGGACTTAATACCTTTCTCCTACTCACATACATATAGTAAAATTGATGTCAGGCAACTCACACAACATTTACCTCCCCATATATTGGCTATTTACTGCTTGCATCAGACAGAGTCAGCCCTGAACTAAAGGTGTGTCAACTGCTGAATTTGCAAGGTATGTCCTGAACCTAGAGTGTATTCTTTAATAATATTATGGCATATCCTTGTATTTACTAACTTGGTACAGTAAGCAAGTAAATAGTGTGTGGATTTGTAAAGAAAGTACCTTAACACATGACACCATACACTTATTTTACTTACATTCTATTAGTAATTAGTAGATCTCAGGTATGAAATATTCACACATTCACACCTCTGAAGAATTCTGATGTTCCATGCATGGGCTCAGTTTAGCCCCATACCTTTATAATGGTAAATCATTAAAGACCGAAATTAGAAAGTGATGATACACATTGCAGTTTCAGACTTCAGACTGAGTTGTATCCTAACAGTAACTGAGCTTTGTCCCCCCAAAAAGAGAAATGTACCTTTGTTCCTGCCATAACAGTAACTCAGCTATGCTTCCCCCAAAAGAACAATATATGCATGTTTGTGTCATCCAACCTGGACTTCATTTGTTGGCAACTGCATATCATATTATTCGCAGTTAATATCCTCTCCCATGTTAAGGCCAATAATATAGAATGACTTACATACTGCATATGATAGATAACTGATTAATGATGAGATGTGAGAGATGTACTTATATCACCAAACTGGAAGTTATGCACTTTCCAGCCAAGACCGGACTAGCTGGTCAAGAGGAGAAGGTCAACAACTGCATCACACCACATGGAACACATAGCCCTCCAGAACACCCACTATCACAGCTCTTACATAAAAACACATACCCACCTTCATGGAGGCTCTGAATAGAAATTAACCCAAACAGCAGAGACCTGCAAGATAGAAATGCACTCGACCACCAGAACACAGCACAAACCACAGGACACATAGATCACCTCCACAATATGCCCCTCAATGTAAGCCCCTAAGACTAAACACCTTGCCCAATGCACTAATCATACTCAATAGTGAGGCACACAGATGTCCCACTCACTAGGTTGAATAAGGAGAAGGTAACAGTCAGCTGTCTATCAGGTGCCAGAATCTGACACATAACACATGTACTCAGGTCACTCCACAACAAGTACAAGTATGACTCTGTCATTATCCATGTGGGTGTGAATGACTAAGCTGCACCTCCCTGGACTACATGAAAAGAGACATGGTGGAGCTCATGGATTATGTGGCTCAGGCAGGTATGACACTAGTGCTGAGCAGTATCCTACCATCTCCCAAAATGATACCTCAGTACAAACAAAAAATGACTGACTTTAACAATTGGCTAATTTTCTGGTGTCATTCTAAGGGGATCCAATATCTGTCTGCTTGGGATGACACGATTGACAGACCTCGATGCTTTGCCAGAGATAGCCTGTGTCTGTCACCCCTGGGTTTCTGGGTACTGGCTAAGGCTCTTGCCACCCCTATAGTGTCTTTTTTAGACAGTATTCCAAAGACCAAATTACCACTGTAACAGCTATAAATAAATGCAATCTAAGGGTGATATTGCTCAATGCTAGAAGTCTAAATCTCAAGATGCACTCACTCGAAACACTCTTCAACATGGAGAACATTGAAATTTGTGCTTTAATGGAGACCTGGTTTAAAGCAGCAGAAAGCACCCCTGTGCTACCAGGCTATAACTCATTCCACACTCTTCAGCCCCAAAACATGGACCGAAGCTTCAAAGGTGGTGTTGTCTCCATATTCATAAAGGATATGCACACCTCCAGACTAGTAGCCCAGCATAACGCATCTGAGATACTTCAGGTACAACTAACATTGGGTAAGACGGCGATCCAGGTCATAGCCTGCTATAGGTCCTCAACCATGTCCTTAGACTCTCATTCCATGTTCCCAAGCACCCTGGAATCTATCGTGGTACAACCCAACACTCTCTTACTAGTAGACTTCAACTACCCCTCCATTAACTGGGAAAACTACTCAAGCCCCAATACATTGACCCAAAGCTTCCTGGAATTCATCAATTCCAATGCCCTGGACCAGCTCATTCTGACCCCCACTAGAGGAAGCAACATCCTTGACCTGGTTATTACTAACATGGGCAACCATTGCTCTACTCCAATAGTAAATTCTTCCCTAGTCAGATCCGACTATAAACTAATCACCATGGAAATTCACATCTCACCCCCCCACCCCCCAACAAAGGTAACCCCCTTGAAGAACTTTTCCAAAACTGACTTTGGACTCCTAAAAACAGAGGTGGCTAACTTCATGGCACCCATGTCAATTGAAAATAGCTGCATAACTGCCTAATCATACACCAATGCACTGTACAATCATGTACATAAATGCATGAAACTAGCTATACCCAACAGAACCAAGATGCTCTCCTCCACAAAAAGGAAGCCAATCTGGTGGTCCCCTGCCATTAATAAACTCTAGAACGGAAGGAAGAAACTGTTGCAGGAAAAGGTGAAGTCCCAAGACTGTAAAAACTCCCTTATTAGCCACAACAAAAAGTTCAGATCCCTCATCAAATCCTCTAAAGCCAGCTATGAAGGCATAATTGTGACAGACACTAAAAACAATCACAAAGCCATCTATAGTTATATCAAGAACCTACACAGCAATTCCCAGATTTGCTCTGAGTTACTGCACAATGGTACCTCCTATACTGAGCAAACAGATATTGTCAACATTCTGGCTGACAGATTCAGTGCCAACTTTACCCCCCCCCCCCAAAGGACCAATCACAATACAGGAAGAATGCCAGGCACCCAGTAGTACTGCAGCACAGGTTAAAGCTGCATTGTCTAAGGCCAAGAACACAGCTTCCATTGGACCTGATAGTATCCATGGCTGTGTTCTATATGAACTACAAAGGGTACTGGGACCACATCTGTGTGACCTGTTCAGTCATAGCCTCACCTCAGGCTTTGTCCCTACTGAATGGCGCACTGCTACAATCATCCCTCTCCATAAAAGAGGAGTGACTACAGACCCTGGGAATTATCACCCCATTAGTCTGATGAGTCTGATATGTAAAGCTATGGAGCACATCATGAATGATCTGATTAACAAAGATATCTAGACCCCACCCAATTTGGCTTTGTGAAAGGGAGATCATGCCTGTTCAAACTGGTTGACTTCTTTGAGTCAGTCACCAGGGCTGTGGATGAAGGTAAGGCAGTGCATACAGTCTACCTCAATCTGGCCAAGGCCTTTGATACCATTCCTCACTCGGGAATTATTGATAAACTCACCAAACTAGGCATCAACCCCTATATCGCTAAGTGGGTTGCAAATTGGCTCACAGATAGAATGCACAGTGTGAAAGTAGCAAACTCCAAGTCAGACTGCTGACCAGTTACGAGTGGAGTCCCACAGGGATCTGTCCTGGGTCCTCTCCTGTTTGGCATCTACTTCTCAGAAGTCCAGGCCAACACAGAGGGACTCTGGCTGACAAAGTTTGCAGATGACTGCAAGCTGGGAGCCATTATTAACTCCCCAAGTGATGCAGACATCCTACAGAAAGGCTTCAATGAGACCTATGACTGGTGTCAAAACCAAGGCCTTAAGCTTAACGCCAAAAAATATGTCATCATCCCCTTTGGTAAAAACTCAGTTCCCACTATTTACCACATCAATGGGAGCCCACTGTACACTGAAGGCATTATAAGAAATCTGGGGACGCAGGTTGAGAGCAACCTATCCTTCGACCACCACATTGCCACTGTGGTCAGAAAGTCCTTCTATGTGCCATATCTCATTATCAAGGGTTTTGCATCCATGAAGAAAGAGGTCATTGTCTCTCTCTACTCTTCCCTCATTAGACCAATCATCGAGTATAATGCCCCATTTGGCATGTACCTCACTATACACTTGCAACAGCTGGAGAGACCACAGAAGTACCTCATGAAGATGATCCTAGGCATTAAACATATGCCCTACACAGACAGACTCAAAATACTCCAGCTATTCTCTGTCTCATATCACCTACTTGGAGGTGATCTCTGCTTGACTTACAAAGCCATGTTTGACCTTGCTCTGTTAGAAATACTACATCTAAAGAAATCCCAATCTCTCCGCACCACACGCTCCAGAGACTTCAGTCTCATTACCACAATCAACAGAACATGCTGGAGGGACAGGTTCCTCCCCCAGAGACTGTCCATGCTTTGGAATAGACTTCCCATACATGTCAAGCTGAGCACCTCACTGTCCCTCTTCAAGAGAAATCTTGATGAGTGGATGGGTAATAGAAAGTTCACCCGGAGATCACTCCAGTGGCTCTACTTGACAGAGGAACAGGGAACTAACATCCGGCAGCATGATGTCAGGGCACTTCTATGGGCTAGGCTTGTAAAGGCTCCAGGGACATTAGCCTAGTATACACCTATGAACCTATGATCAAGAAACACAGAAAGGTAACACAGAGTTGTATATTTGTAAGCATAATTATGGCAGGTTGTGAAATCACTAGCTGCTCTATGTCCAAATATAGTAAAGAGAATTAAATGTACAAATCACAGCTGATGGTTTGACAGCAGTGTACAATCTGATGCAGTTGATTGGGTGAAGAATGACTTTTCATTTTGTTGATTCCAAGCTGTTTGTGTGGCCAAGAGGACTAAGGTATCCCTCCTGTTTTCCAAAGCTGTATTGGTGTAAGGGTTCAAATCATGACATATGTAGAAATTTGTGATATGTACTATGAAGTTTCACTGTGTTTTTACAGATTTTGTGTATGTATTCCTTAAATTTAGTGTCTTTTCATATTTGTCTTCTTTTAATTCCAGTTTTGTGAGATGCGTCCTGAAAAAACATTTGGCTAAGTTTATCCTGTTTGCACGATGCACAACATTGTGGAAACGGGAAAACCAGATTTTGTAGAAAGCAGACACCCAAAAACAGAAAATGGATACATTCAATTAATGCTCTTAGCCATTGAGAAAATCCAGCCTGGAGTACAGATGGGACTTGGGTATAGTAGAAAGCATTGTGTGTGTGTGTGTGTGTGTGTGTGTGTGTGTGTGTATGTGTGTGTGTGTGTGTGTGTGTGTGTGTGTGTGTGTGTGTGTGTGTGTGTGTGTGTGTGTGTGTGTACACTTTATTAACACTTTTGTCTCCGTTTGTCTGTGGTGGATTCTTTTGTGTTGAGACTTTAGTTGTTCTGACATTGCCTAAAAAGTTCACTATGGGGGAGGTAAACACCTTCATATAGTACAGTGAGGTACATCTCCAGTCATTCACTGCAACCTGGACTATGAGAGAGTCATAACGGTACTTGTTGAGAGACTTGAGTACATGCATGCACCTGACCTTCTCCTTATCCAGCTTGGCAACAGAGACATCTGTGTGTTTCACTATGGGGTCACTTATGAGCAAGGCATTCGGTTTTGAGGTGTTTTCCCTGAGGGGTTTATTGGCTGAGACTCTGGTGTGTGTATTATTTTATGTAGCGGATTCTACTGGGTCTGCACTTTGTGCAGTAGGTTTGCACTTGGGAGGTCTCCAAATTATTGTTAGGTTTCTAATGAGTACCTCCATGTATGTGGGTTTATGTGTTGTGAGCTTATGTGCAACAGGTGAATTTTGTGTACTGACATGTTTGATATCTAGTTTGCTGTTATGAGAGAATTTATTCTAAATTCATAGCATAGATATAGCTGTCACGTGTTGTATTAGTTTGTTTTAGCAGCAACTGGTTGTCAGTATACATGAGGCAATTGCTCTGTTGCCTCAGGATGCCCATGTAAATCAGGCTGCCTGAAGACATAGTGGGGAACTGCCTGCCCATTATGGAAGGTATATACTGTAATAACTAGCGGGGAGTGGGCTAGACCAACCTGGTTTTGGTGTAAGACTAACAAAATGTATCTGTTCTACGGAGGACTAGGGTTACAAATATGTGTCAATGTTTCACAATGCACACCTGAGTTGCTTGCAGGGCAGCAGTGAAAGCTCTGACCAGCTATGGCAAACTGAGTGCAAACACCCCAAAACACAATGCTGGAATACAAGAAAAGTTAAACTATTTTAAACAAGTAAAACAAGGGAAATGGCCAACAGTGAGCCTTATTCCAGCAATCCCCAAGTCAGATGGGTACTTGGCTGCACATTTCTGCCACATGAGTGCAATGGGGCCTTCTTAATGTAAGAAGGCTGGTTTTAGTGTTCTAATGATACCAAACAGTCTAGATTCACAAGCCTGAATTGAGCCTATGCTATAAAATGCAGAAGTCTCAGAAATCTAAAGAGCAGAAAATCGCAATCACAACAGAAGAACAAACATTTTAAATAAAGCAGCAATCCAGTAGAATACTCCAAACAAGAGTGTAGACAGGAAACATTCCTAGTGTGAAATAAGTGGTCTGGAATACAAGTGCTTAAACCAGACCTTAGACACTTTCAGAATAACAGACACAATGACCCTTAAACCTGCAATCCCCAGCTTAGAAGGGTGTAGACTATTCTCCCCTGCCACAGGACTCTACACCACAAAATCTCCTAATGTAAAATAACTGGTTTGGAGGCCAAGTGCTTAAACCATAACAAAGAGACTTAGAACAACAGTCACAATAAGTATTCAACCAGCAATCCCCAGCTGAGAAGGGCAGAGGCTACCCTCCCCTCCCACCAGAGTGTAGACTACAAACCTTCCTAATGTAAGACAACTGGCCTGAAGCCCAAGTGTGGTTAAACCAAAGGTAATAGGCTTAGAATCACAGGTACAATGTAAAGCAATACCAGACAGATGACAGTGACATATATTTTAATCTACCCACATACATCACGTTATGGTCAGTATGCACTATGTTATCTTCTTGAAAAAGATCTGTGGTCTGTCCAGCTGCCACGTGTCTGGTGAGGTTCTTTCAAAAGAGAGCATTATACTGTATTACTGTTCTGATGAGTTTGACTACAGTGCTATCATACAATCCTGAGGTCTGCATGTGATGACATGTCTTATGATGTGCACCATACGTATGTACTGAAAAACATTAAAGAGAAGGGTTATTACTGGTAATGACACACATTGCAGTTCCTGACTTCACAACCCTTAAAAGAGAATACACTAGAAAGTACTATCATGCTGATACTATCCACTGTATCATTTGGCAAGGCAAATATAACTGACAGGTACAACTATCAGTTCAACAACACAGATGCAGATATAATAGGCACTAATGTAGCTATACACCCTGTGCATCAGACACAAAGATTTTACATCCCTGAATCCAAAAGAGAGAAAACAGGGATATGATACAGCTATCATCACTTGCACAGGTTTCTGGGGGGGCAGGAGGCCAAGGCTGACACATAAGATTGGTAAGTGTGTGTGAGGGAGAAAGGGAAGCAGGCAGGCTGTGTGTCTGTCTGTAGTGATCCTCCATGTGAATGTTGTGTGAAAGTCTGCATGAACACAGCTAGCTCTACTTCTTAGTATGTTAGACAGGTGTGAGCCATGCATGGTAGAGGTGGTATTTCATTGTTATCACCCTGAAGATTGGAACTGGTTATGCCAGGAGTTGCACTGACACTTCCATGCCCAAAGTAAAATAGAGTGCTGCTACCTAAGCATGACCAATGTCTGCTGGATGTGCTCCCTTCATGTGAATGCCCAGGTCCATGACACCATGGCCTGCCATGTCTGGGTGTGAGCAGCATACTTCCTGATGGGCCAGAGGAAGTAGTGCCAATATGGGAGCATGACTAGGAATGGACACATTGGCTCTCAGGAGATGTTATGGGTGACCTACAACCACGAGGACACCATTTCCCTCCCAGCAGATGTTCCATCACAGATACTGTTTGTTCCATGGCAGACACACTTGGTCCATCACAGACACCCCTTATTCCAATGTGTCAGTCATCTGATCCAGGGAATCTGCAACATAGTGGAGGCAGTCATACATGTCAGATTGTGCCACATCCACAGCCCTGAGCATTTCTCTGGAGCACCTTTCTGAATATGCCTGTGTCTCCATGATGGCCGTAAGCATATGTTGAGTGACATGAGAAGAGACACCTGCAGCAGGTGGAAGAGGGAAAGCAGGGCCCCTCTGAGCACCCCTATCAACTCTCTTGTGTGGCACTTTGGCTATGGAAGTTTCAACAGGCACTGAAATCACAGTAGCCACACTTCCCTGCTCAATGCCATTACCCTCAACCTGTCCTATATCTGTGGGCTTATTGGACTGGGTAGGTTTTGGCCTACTGCCTGTGTCTGATGAAAAAGAAGGGGGGGGTGGCTGGATATCATCCTCTGTGTCAGATTCAACCTGTGCACCCCCAACTGTGCCTCAGTTTCACCACCATCATCATCAGTGCCTGATGAGACACTGGCATCAGTTTACACAGGGCTCATACTCCCACTGTCATGATCACCTGTGATAAAAAGGGAGAACACAGGCATACATTAATACCTGCACTACTATGGAGCAGTATACGCTAAACAATGAACAGTGCTACCACTATTACAGACAGTTCAGCAATATACACAACAGGCCAAAAATGACACATTAGATTACTAGAAATTGATCTGCAGTAATGAAATAACTTGATTTGGCTAACCACCTGCAGGAGGCTTATATTGCTGCCTTCCTGACTGTCCTGAAATAAGTTAAGCAAGGGTTAAGGCCAATATCATCACATTTAACAGTAAGACAGGAGGTACTATGTGTACTCCTCTCAATCAGCATGGCATGTTACTTTAACAAGAACGTGTCTGACAACTCCAAACTGAGCTTATCACTCTACTAATATTCAATCCCCCTCCCCCAAAAACACAAGTGGCACAGAAGTAACTTTTATTTCAACTGTTTTACTATACAACAGTATTGAACTGTTCATATAACAAAGCCTACCTGGAAGCTCTTGTTGGGACTAAGTAGGAGTTGCACCCACATCAAGGACATATTGTGGGCTATTCTGCTGTGACTTGTCCTATGTCAGAAGATTCACCAGGAATTCCTCACTGGGATGAGAGGAGTTTTTGCAGCAGTTCCACCCCTGGTCACCCTCTAATCTTGGGCAACAGCAGCTGCATCCCTCCATACAGATGTGAGTATGTCAGTGGCCCTGTGGTACACCTGCTCATATGTACGGCCATGGCTGCCCACGGCATTTATGTTATCAACAATTTGCTGCCATATCCTCAGCCTCTCTGGCATATGGCATGACCCCTTCCAAGAATTAAAGTGCCATGTTGACATAGCATGTCCACTATTATCATGTTTTCTGCCTCACGGAAGGGGGTCTGCACCTCAATGACATTTTTGGTCCTAAAACACAAAATAACGATAATACACATAACTATCACATAACTACAAAGTAACTGTTACCAGATAAAACAGTTAATGTAGACAGTCAGGAGTATACACTGGAAAACATAATACATATGAGATATGTGAAATACTAACAGCAGGCAGGATGCAAAACAAAGAGAGTAGCAAGGGCAGCATATCCTTGTATGTGCCATAGCAGTAACTCAACTGTGCCACCCCTCAAAAGAAGAGTCCATTCTAGTTAATGACATAACAGTAACTTCTATTTGCTTCTCCCACCCAGTAAAGAACAAGCACATGAGCCTTTTTGCTAATAAAACACATTGTAAATGATAAACATGCATTCAATGGACCTGTCCCTGAAACATGTGTACATATGTATCACACAGCTTACTATTTTCATGTATTGTCAATCATTTGTACCTCTGAAATGGCTTGACAAACATTGCAATGTCATCAGAACACTTCTAGCTAATACATACAGATAACCATGTAAAAGGCTTTGCTTCATGTTATTCATTAATATATTCCAGTATATGCACTACATAGGTAAAAAAATGACAGCATACCTGCTGGAGTTCAATACACCTCTGTAAAGATAGCTTGAGAAAGATTTTGCTTTGCTGAATATGTAGCAAGTATCCTCACCATCAGTTTGGCTAGCGACACATTTGCCTTTTTATAATGGAGTAGATTATAAATGGACTCCATTTGTCTAGGCTGTGTTTTAGAGGTGGCACTTACAGCATAAGCAACTAAATTGCATGCTAATCAAACAATTTGGTGGAGCTATTCAAGTAGTTATAAAACAATCCATGCTGCTTTTTCCTGTGGATTTCAAAAGCAGTGGAGTACAGACAAAGAAAGTCTACAGAGACAGAATGTTAGGAGCTGCTGCTGCTGCTGCTTAACTCCATTTATATTTGTTACAAGTTGCAAGCAATGCTGCTGCTACTGCCAATCAGCCTAGGCTGAGACAGAGAAGAGCTTTAAGGCCACATTTAACTTATCACAACATGTATGACATGGACATTGTAGAGTGCTACAGGGTGGACAGGGACACAATACAGGAACCATGCGAGATCTGCTGGACTCAACTCAAAGCCATAACCTTAAGCTCCCCATGTTGGCTGTGTACTGCTTGCATCAAAGTCAGCCCTGAACTAACACTCTGTTAACTGCGCATTTACAACGTAAGTCCTGAACATGTAATTTATTGCATAATAATATTATGACATGTCTTTGTATTTCATTACTTGGTACAGTAAGCAACTACAAGGTGGAAATTTGTACAGAAATTAATGTTACATGTGACAGCAGAGACTTATTTCACTTGTATATGTCCATTAGCAAGTAGTAGGCTTCAGGCCTTAAAGATTCACACATTGATACTTCCCCAAAGTAATGATGATCACTTCATGGCTTCAGTTTAGCAACATATATTTAAAATGGGAAATCATAACAGAGAAGTTTGAAAGTAATGAGACACATTGCAGTTTTTGGTTTCATCATCCTCACAAGATCAAACCAGCAGGATGCAAAACAAGAATAGTATCAAGAGCAACACATCCTTGTATGTGGCATAACAGTAGCTCAGTCTGGCTCTACCCCATTTGAAAGAACATTATACCCTTGCATGTTCCATGACAGGAACTTACCTTTGCTCCCCAACCCCAAAACAGCAGTCTATGTTTGTTTGTGGCATCCAACCTTATATTATTTTACTGGCAACTGCATATCATATTGTCCCCAGTGAATATCCTCTCACATTTTAAGGTAAATGATATAGACTGGCTTACACACTGCATGTCTATGAGTACTGGTCAGATAATTGATGAATGACCAAGAAACACAGAAAGGTAGGGCACAGCTGTATATTTGCAAAGAATAATCATAGCAGGTTGTGCAATCAGTAAGTGCGCTACATCCAAATATATTACATAGAATTAATTTACAAATAACAGGTCATGCCTTGATATCAGTGTACATTCGGTTGCATTTGGTTGTGTGTAGAATTATGTCATATATTTGCTGCAAAGGTGTTTGTTGGGTAAAGATGGATAAATCTCCCCTCCTGTTTTGTGACAGTGCATTTCAGTGAGAGTCAGGATCCATAACCTATGTAATTATATCTCATGTGTACTAACTGTTTTGACTGTGTATGTCATAGATTGAGTTTCCACATTTCAACTAATTCTCCATTTTTTATACTTTTTTATTTTGGGGGGCACTGTTTTTGCAATATGCACTGCTTAGCACAAACAGCTTTAGCTGTACGTATTTCATTTTCATGTAGAGTGGCAGTGCACAAACTGGACAAATAGGCCATCAGGTAGCAGACAGGACCCAGACCACCTCACACATGCACCAGATGCCTTCAATTACTACTATTGGCTAGCATGTAAACACATTTCCTGGCAGTGCACATGTTCATGCAATGTATTTGTACAATTGCAAGCAATGTGCAACACTTTCAAATGTTGCACATCCAGAAAGTGCACACTTCCAGTAAGCATGATACCTTCAACTGGTGGGAAAACATCATTCTACATTATTCTTGATCTATGATAGGGATGACTGGTGTTCTTGGAGAGTTTTTGAGATTCTGTGTTCAAAGATAAGGTGTCCCAGAGTCCAAAGTGTTTGTTGGACTCCTAGTCAATGACCATAGGCCCAGTCTGTTGCAGAGGGACTATTGTGGCTTGTATTACAAGGCAGAGGCATGGAATATCCTGGCCTGGACTCTGAAAAGAGCTACCAGTATCTTCTGCACTGGTGAACAATGTAGGAACCACTACAGAGACCTAAGGATGAGGAAGAGGGATAATCCCACCCATTGGACTGAACAATGTAGGACTGGTGGCACCCAACAAATGTGTAAGTATCACTTACAGAAATTACTTGTCAGCATTAAAAAATGGATATATTCAGGGTTTGTATGCTTAATAGGTTTGTGTTGTGTTCTCTTTTTTTCCACAGCCATCACAAACCAGGCATTAGCGTTGTCGCCTCACAGTAAGACGTTGTCCTGTTCGATTCTCAGCTAAAGTGTCTTCTGTGTGGAGACATGCGTCAATGGGCGTACCTTTGTTGAAGGTTGTGCGTCAGGGCTGGCAACTTGGCACGTAAAAAATCTACTGCCAATCATTAGCGGATCGGAGTTCCGCTGTGGCGACCCCTAACCAGGAAAAGCCAAAAGACACAAGATCACAAACCAGGCATTGAATATGTGAATCCATGCTATTAGATTGGCATGGATACAAGATGCATGTAGTATGTATGCATCTCAACAGTGGGGATATTTTAGCCTTAAAAGTTATGATGCATTTATTTATTACTTGTACAATTGTAATAAGTTGAGCATTCATTTCTTAACTGTAATAGGGAATTACTATGGAAGGCAAAACAACAGTTCATTATTACAAAGTAGTCATAGGCTATGCCTTCAAAATCCACACTTCCCAAATATATTAAATATATATAATATTATATATTAAATATGTTAAGGTTTCATCAATATTGCAATGTAACATCAGAGATGTAGAGCAATGTCACCACTGGCTTGCTGTAAACTGTAATCAGTATATTTGGACCATGCATATGTGCAATGTAAGCACACTTCAATGATTTCTTACTGCAATCTATAGTATAATGTGCATCTGTTAGACGCTGAGTAGTTCTAACAGTAACAATGATATTTGCTAGGAGTTTGTAGTGTTAAAAGTAAAGGCAACAGAATAGAATAAAATAATTGTATCAAAGCTTTGTATGTGACATATGAAGTTACTAATGTTCCCCCCTTTTTTTCTCACCTCAACCCTTTTCTCTCGTTTCTTTTAGGTTTATTATTTCCTTTTTTGCGTGTGTTTACTTTGTTATTTTTTTTCCTACAGCACAGCAGGATAGGACTGTCCCATGGGATCCACCTACCCCCACTGTACTGACTACAGCACCGCTGCCCAGCACATCTGGTGCAGAACCTGGTAGCACTCTCCTCTGTCAGCCCTGAACTACCTGTCCCTCAGGTAGTTTTGCCTCGGAGGATAGGCCTGTGACTCCCTCCAGGAGCAGTGGCTAAGGGGGTGAATTTATCACCCATGATAAACTGCCAAGGATGGTGCAAAGGATTGTACACCACACAGTTGGTGTATGCCTGTGCTGGCTGGAGACACTGCTCTCCATCTTTGTATTAAATAATACAAGGAGATGCAGTCATCAGACACTGCAGCAGTCAGCATGGTGCAGTGACAGTGATGACACTCCACTGGGTTAGGACTTGATTCTCACTGTCATCCAGCTTGACATCTATGGGTTCACAATATCCCAACGCTCACCCCAGTGGTGTTCATCTACCTCATGTGTCCTTCACTGTCCCTGTCTCTTATCTTATCTTGTCTGTCTGCAATTGCTTCCTCACCTGCTCAACTTACCTCACCCAAATATTCTTACAGCCCTTCCCCAACATTCTTCTCTCTCAAAACAAAAATGGGCATCTGTCTCACAAAAAAATCATCCCATACATAGCTTTCCATTTAAGGCACATGTCTTCTTGACACACACATGGTGCTATCTAATTCTCTATACAACAGATTGTGTTGTGGTCACCCCTCTCTCTCTCTCTTTCTGGAGGTGACAGCCCAAATTCAGCAAAATGTGTATGTTTTATTCTGGGGAGCAAACAGGGGAAAACACAAAGTGGAATGTGCAGAAAGGATGTAGGAAAGAACCATAGCTATTCTTTTCTTCCAGAACAAAATATACAAATGTTGCTGAATTTGGAATGTCTCCACCAGAGAGAGAGGGGTGACCACAACACAATCTGTTGCATAGAGAATTGTATAGAGAATTTGAAAGAATTGTGTGTGTCATGAACCCAGTTGTGTGAAATGGAGATCTGTGTATTGGATGATTTTTTTTTGTGGGACAGGTACCCTTTTTTGAGAGAGAGGAATGGTTGGGAAGGGTTGTAGGAATGACTGGGTGAGGTAAGTTGGATAGGTGAGGAAGCAATTGCAGACTGACAAGACAAACAAAACAAGAGACAGGGACAGTGAAGGACACATGAGGTGGGTGTTTTAAAACTGCACAGATACACAGCTCATCCTGTTATGTGAGAAGGATCATAGTCAGGAAAAAAATACAACAAAGATGTTTAATTGTAATATTTCAATTTTTTTTAATTCAAAGCCTATTGTAGACAAACATTCACTACTAATTCTATGAAACTTTTATTTCATTGTGCTACAAATGAACTGGTAAAGTGTCAGGAAGGAATGTAAGAATATAGTAACATTGTTTTATCAATACATTTCTTATAATCCTGTAAGTAATGAAAGCAGAGTGGTGCGTAAGAGTTCTATATGGCATAACATGAATTCTCTGTCTGTGGATGTTGGCTTAGGCTAGAATGATAGTAAAATGACAACAGTGGGCTCCTTTTTAACATGTACTCAGAAACTAACAAGTCAGAATGAGCAACAGGTATGAAGTCAGACTTAGGCTGCAAATGATTTTATTAATGAAACTGTAAAGATATAAGAAAGTATCATGTTGTAGTATTCATTTACTATCATGTAAAGACAAAGCAATACTACTGGGTGTTCCATTCAAATGTAATTTAAAAATCTTTATTTTCAAAGCCACAGATATTAAAGGGCTAGCTTTTTTTTAATTTCTTTGTAGAGAACATGTGTGTGTGTGTGTGTGTGTGTGTGTGTGTGTGTGTGTGTGTGTGTGTGTGTGTGTGTGTGTGTGGGTGTGTGTGGGTGTGTGTGGGTGTGTGCATGTGCATGTGCATGTGTACGTGTGTGTGTGTGTGCGTGTGTGCGTGTGTGTGTGTGTGTGTGTGTGTGTGTGTGTGTGTGTGTGTGTGTGTGCATGTACGTGCATGTGTGTGTGCATGTATGTACTGTATGTGTGAGTGCACACAAGGGAATATATATAATTAGGGGAGACAACTCTTCACCACACTACTGAAGAAAGAGAGACAAAGGTAGATCACCATGTGCAACTCTGGCATCTGCAACAAAATTGCACCATTATAGTTATTTTCATTTTTTTTTTTAATTATTGTTGAATCTGTAGATTCTGGTTATGATAAAGGATACTGGCTAAACTGTTAAAAGTGCTACTACATTTTTAGCATTTAAAACTGAAAGAATAATAGTGCTGACGTATATATCTGTCATTATAACAGATATAGTCTTGTCTGCAGAAAGTTTGTAAAGGATGAGGAAGCAGGAAGTTAATGAGAAGCTCCAGAATATGAGGTTTGGTAACAAACCAATTTGTCCAGGGACATCTTTGGGGGGTTGGATAATTATATTAGTAGGAGTTAAGAGGGTGGGGGGGTTGAAAAGGTTAAATGGGATTTCAGGATGTTTGGGAGAAAATGAGGTAAGGGTAGGAACGGGCTTAAGGAGGTTATGCAAGTCTGACTGGGTAGGGAATCCACATTTTGGTGTGAACTTGCTACCTGCCCTACCTCTTCTTTTGGGGGAATAATGAATATTGTGGTAATTTGTTCAGGTAGTGCAGAGAAGAGGAACAGGCTTGCCCTCTTTTCTTCCCCCTCTGGTATTGGATGTTCATTCCAATGAGTTTGGAAAGGAAAGTGAGCAATTGGAGGCTGATTGATAAATAAGCGAGCAAAGGTTAAGGACGCTGCTCATTGATTGGATGTTTAATTCAATAATTGGTAAATGAAGTGAGTGATGAGATGCTGCTTCATAAGTAAATAAGCGAGCTGAGGTAAGGATGCTGCCTATTTGATTGGATTTGTAATTCAATAAATGGTAAATGAAGTGAGTAGTGGGACGCTGCTGCATAAGTAAAGTAAATGAGTGGAGGTATGGCCGCTGCTTAATGTGTCAGGATAAGTGAGGTCATGCTGTCCTGATTAATACTTCATGGATGTTTATACTGTGATTAAAATCAGCTATATTATGTTTTAGTTGTAATTAATAAATACGGTTTAACAAGGTCATATTTATGGAAGTGTCAATAAAGGTCATCAAATGTCATTCAGTGTGATATGTTTATTAAAGGGGACCGGGACAATATCTGTTCCCAGGTTGGGAGACTAAATTATAATGTTAGTAAAAGTAAAAGCAAATTAAACCTAAACCAAACACCAAGGCCAGATAAAGATTACTGGATATAATGCTGGCAAGTTAACTAAGAGGAGAAGCTCAGATGGTAAGGAAATTAGGAAACTGTGGAGCTAGAATGTTGGAGCAGTGCCAAGTTAAGAAAATCCATCATGGTTTATATATCTTCCTTGCATGTTATATCCATTTACTATTCCTAAGAGTACAAGAGTAGAAAAAACAAAAAGGGAACAAGCAGATGCTGGCTTAAAGCACCTAATCTTCAAATATAGTTGAAACAAAAGGATAACTATATACAAGGCACATTGGCCAAAATTTAAAGGACATCAGATACTTTTCATGGACATACTGTGCCTAAAAGCAACAGCACATCCCATCTTATTACAAATCAATGTAGGATTTTCATGTATGAGACAAAGTTCTAGATATAAATTTGCTTCTGGAAGTTCTTCTTTATGAGCTTCATGTTATACCCAAGTTTTAAGTAGATGCTTATATTTTAGAATGAACTTTGTGTTCATATTCGTTTTTTCAAAATTTGATTTAAATATCTTCCTGGGATTCAATTCCATGTATGTTTTATGCGTGGCTTATACTCAGTTTACATTGTTTGAGCGACGTTGCACAGTGCACAGCACCATAAATATTAATGACACACAGTGCACCTAACTTAGGTTTCTTGGCTGGCAGCACTGTTGCAGGCTAGGAAACAATGTAAGTGAACTTGGATGGAATTTTCTTGAAAATAGAGCACCCATGCTCAGCGGATTTGCATGGAATGCCACAATGACCACCAGGGCTTAACAGATAGCTGTGAATCTGTTAATGCAACATATCTCCACAAAGGCCAACATAATGTGGGGACATTCAACCAGAAATAGGGACATATTTGCCATAGATGTCGCATAGACATGTGGTAGAATGAAACCCAAAATATCTGTCATCTTCTTCTTTAAGCAACATATGTCGACAAAGGCATACATAAAGGGGGGACAAAGGGCCAAAATTGGGACAGATTTTTAATAATGCATTTCCAAACTTAGATGGTTGGTAGAATAAATAGGTTGTACATTATCATGAATGGCTATACAACAAATATTACAATGATATGGGTTTTAATCTATTCACAGACATCATAGCATGGTTTTTAGGCCCTGTGTTTTCTTGCTGAGAAAGTCTTGTGGTCTCTCCAGCTGCTAGATAGGATGCATATAATGAGGTGACATTTACCTGGCCTCCAGGTCAGTTTCTGACCCTGCCCAGGTGGGAGTACTGCATATCCAAAAATCTGATATAGCTGATGACATCAGCAGTGTCTGTTGAGGAAAATATAATGGTGTCCCACATGCAGGTGTAAAATGCTCTGTGTAATGTCAAGCAACAGCTCGCACACACACACACACACACACACACACACACACACACACACACACACACACACACACACAGTTGACTGAAGTGAAAATAGAACCCCTAACTATCTAAGTACACAGACTACAGAACATAGTACTTTATGCAAGCACCACAGCTCAAGTCCAGCTTAGAGTGTCTCAGACAACTCTTTGTAGCTGATGACATCACCAGTCTCTGTAAGGAGAATATAACAGTGTCCCACATGCTGGTTTAAAATGCTCTCTTTAATGTCAAGCAACAGCTCACACATACACACACAGTTAACTGCAGTAAGAATAGAAGCCCTACCTAAGTACATAGATTACAGAACACAATACTTCATGCAAGCACCATGGCACAAATTTGACATTTACATGGCTGCAGGTCAACTTATAGTAGATGACATCAGCAGTGTATGTTGGAGAGAAGAATTTGGGAGATCTGCCTGAAATGGATCTGTAGCCATGTGCAAGTATAATACTGTCAATTAATGGGATTGGGCCAGTAACTGCAGGATACACACTTGCTGTTTTGGCTAAACACACACACAAACACACGCACACACACACACACGCACACACACACACACACACACACACACACACACACACACACACACACACACACACACACACACACACACACACACACACACACACACACACACACACACACACACACACACACACACACACCAAGTCAACTGCAGTAAAACCAGAATCCCTACCTAATTATGTAGACTACAAAACACAGTACTTTACACAACTGGATGGCACAAGGCTGATTTATACAAGACTGCAGATGAACTTATATTAGATGACATCAGCAGGCCATAGGAGGGGCAACAGGTTGAGAGACCTGCATAGGCACATAGCTTCATAGGTTCATATGACACTAGGGTGTGTCGAAGCCTAGCTGTGTAAAAGTACAAGTATCTTTATTGAGCATAGTTGGGTGGTCATTTTTAGCAGAGTAAGTTTGTGAGAAACACCAACTGGCCCTGTCCATGAGAGACATAGTGTCAGCCTATAGGTGACCTTCCAGTCACTCAACCAGTACGCAATGTTGTGGTTGAAGAGGGTCATTGAGATGTACTCCTTTGTGGGATATTTCTGTCTCCCTAGCATATTCTATTTATGTCCTATGCTAGGTTGATAACTCTGGGGCAAATTATTCTTGTCCCATATGAATTCCAGATGCCCATCATTTCCAGAAAGGCAGGGTCTGAGACTACTCTGCAGGGAAGGCATTGATAATCTCTCAGCAGCCTGCATGATACCAAGCACACTGACAAGTATGTCAGTCTTTCTATGTATATCATGTTTGGAGGCCTGGGATTCTCCCAGATACAACCCTCTGTTTTCTCCAATTGCTGCAGATGTCTGGTTATGTACAGATAGATGTGAGCATTGTACTCCATTACAGGTGTGATAAGGTAGAGTACAGCAGAGGTATGACTACCCTGGTCTTGGATGTGATGTCCATATGTATGATGTGTGCAATGCAGATTGTATCACCACTATGGGCACATAGCGATAAAGGTGTAGATTGCT
The DNA here is from genome assembly GCF_019279795.1 of Protopterus annectens. Classification (NCBI taxonomy): domain Eukaryota; kingdom Metazoa; phylum Chordata; order Ceratodontiformes; family Protopteridae; genus Protopterus; species Protopterus annectens. Next base: position 888,961,578 of record NC_056735.1, read on the forward strand.
ATCAACATGTGTTCCTAAGTCTCACAACACTGTGTTTGAGCTTAGAGGGGTGCTATGTATATCATAATTAGGATTTGTACATCATTGAAAAGGGGAAAATGAGTCATTGCAAAGGGGGAAATAAGTCATTGCATGTTTTATGGCTGAGCTTTGCACCAATCATTAGTCTGTGTCAGCCCCTTCTGTAATACGTTACCATCATTGGAGAACTCTATATGAGTGCATCCAGTAACCAGACATCTGCAGCATTGGTAAACCACAGGCCGTCTACTATTGCCTGTGCTTCAGGAAAGTATTTTCCAAACAGTTGAGGGCCCAGCACAGATCCTTGTGGTATTCCACTGGTGAGTGAGCTAATGGTAGAAGTACAGTCCCCAACTTTGAGAGTGTGTTTTCTTTCATTGAACCAGTTGGCTATCCATTTAGTACTGTATGGCCTAATTCCCAGATGGGAGATCTTCATTATGAAATGAATGGGTGATAGTATCAAAAACCTTGGATAACGTAACATAGCTGTTATGTCCTGTTATCCCACATCCAGGTCTTTGGGATCAGTATCCAAGAAGTCCACAAGGGTCAAGAAGCAAGATCTACCCCTGTGAAAACCAACATGAGTAATGTCAAGTGTGTTGATGGTCACCTATGTCCCTGTGGATGTCGTCCATGCTGATTCCTGCACTAGCCTTGCAGATAAGGCTTTTTAGGAGTATGGGTCAATAGCTGTAGTTCTGCAAACCGAAGTGGAATCCTTCAAGGCCCCAGGGCCAGTGGAAACTACAGCCCAAACTGCAGAATCCTATATAAATGCATTCTACGGACATCTCCAGGAATGCATGGATCATGCTATCCCAAACAAAACCAAGACCCAGTCATCCAAAGGCAGGCGTCCAGTCTGGTGGACCCCTGCCATAAATAAACTGTACAACAGAAGGAGGAAGCTACTACATGATAGAGCAAAATCCCTAATAGGGAAGGCATCTCTGATCAGTACTAGCAAAAAATTACGATCCCTCATAAAATCCTCCAAGGCCAACTTCGAGAGAAAAATTGCACAGGACACCAAAGACAATCATAAGGCTTTTTTCAGTTATGTTAGAAACCTGGGATGCAACTTCCAGACTTGTTCTGAGTTGATTCTAAACGACAAAAAATACACTGAACCCACAGACATCGCCAATATCCTGGCAGACAGGTTCAGTGCAAACTTCTCCACCCCCCCCCCAAAAGAGCAAGTATCTATCCCAGCAGAGGGCTGCCTCCCAAACATCTCAGATGCTCAGATGAAGGCTGCCCTCTCCAAAGCAAAAAACACTGCTTCCATGGGACCAGATGGCGTCCCAGGTTGCGTCCTACATGAACTACAAGAGGAACTAATCCCTCAAATAAAACAGCTATACAATCTCAGCCTCACTACAGGATATGTGCCCACAGAATGGCGTACAGCAACTGTGGTCCCACTCCACAAAGGTGGAGCCTCTACGGACCCTGGAAACTATCGCCCCATAAGCCTGACTAGCTTAGTCTGCAAGACTATGGAGAGGATCATCATGGAGCTCATAAACAAAGACATTGGGGACCTACAGACACTAGATCCTACCCAGTTCGGCTTTGTCAAGGGCAGATCCTGCCTTTTGAACCTGGTTGACTTCTTTGAAACAGTCACCAAAGCCATAGATGAAGGGAAGGTAGTTCACACAGCCTATCCGGACCTTGCAAAGGCATTTGACACAATACCCCACTCGGGCATCATAGATAAGCTATCCAGCTTAAATATAAACCCCTATGTCACAAGATGGGTCACAAACTGGCTCAAAGACAGAACCCACAGAGTGAGAGTTGCTGGAGCCATGTCAGACTCGAAACCGGTCACAAGTGGCGTCCCACAGGGTTCTGTCCTGGGACCACTCTTGTTCGGTATATACTTTTCTGAGGTACAGGCAAACGTGGGAGGACTATGGCTCACCAAGTTCGCAGACGACTGCAAACTGGGTGCCATAATCAACTCTCCAGCTGACACAAACATCCTTCAAAAAGGTCTCACAGAGACAGATAACTGGTGCCAGTGCCATGGTTTAAAGCTAAATGCCAAAAAATGTATAGTCATACCCTTTGGCAAAAACAATGTGCCCACAAATTACCACATAGGCGGAAACCCATTAAGTACAGAGAAAGTTATTAGAGACCTGGGGACCCAAGTTGATAGCAATCTCTCCTTTGAAAACCACATTGCCAAAGTGGTTAGAAAGACCTTCTACATAGCCCACCTCATCACGAAGGGTTTCACATCTAGATCAAGAGAGGTAATCGTGCCCCTTTATTCATCCCTCATCAGGCCCATCATAGAATACAATGCCCCTTTTGGGATGTACCTTACCCGACACCTGCAGCAATTAGAAAGACCCCAAAAGTATCTCACCAAGAGGATCAAGGGTCTCAAACAGATGCCATATGCTGCTCGGTTAAAAAAACTCCAGCTCTACTCAGTTGCATATCGCCTACTTCGAGGCGATCTATGCCTGACATACAAAGCTATGTCAAATCCAGAATTAATGGACATGCTCCACCTCAGTAAATCTAAATCCCTTAGACTCGAGGGACTTGAACCTCAACACAGAAATAAATAGAACTTGCTGGAGGGACAGGTTCATAACCCAGAGGCTCCCTTCGCTCTGGAATAGAATTCCAGTTCATGTGAGGCAGAGCACCTCACTGAATCTCTTCAAGAAGAATCTTGATAAGTGGATGGGGGATCGTAGGTTTGTCCCAGGGATTACTCCCGTGTCACTATTAGACAGAGGCACAGTAAACTAAACCTTAAAAAGGGCACAGTATACTCAATTCAAGGGGTGGCGTAAGCCATACAGAATCGGGCTAGGCTTATAATTGCCCCAGGGCAGATAGCCTAGTATGAACCTATGAACCTATGAACCTGTGCATTGCATAGCACACAACATTTGATGTTATATTTTGTAGTGTGGTTGATATATGTGTAGAAAAAGTACTTAGCCCCCAGGGTTGCAGTGCTTGGGGGAGGTGCAAACACATGAATATATTGTAAACATGTAGCATACTGTTAGATATAGCCCTCAGTTTGTAATGTTTCCATATGTAATTTTATGTCACACACAGGGAATGGACAGTAAACAACAGTAATACAGCATAATGTAAATATTTCCATATTGTGGCAAACAGCGGGTTTGCGAGATGGTTAGCAAAGTTCATACGCATGTGAGACACACATGTTTGTGAGTAGGTAAGCAGTGTGCAAACATGACTCACATTGCTAAAGTCTGACAGTTAGTATTGTGTCTATGAAATACACCCACTGCTTAACTGAGTCTGTGACAGCACTTGTTAATGCACTGATACATTCCTTTTTTTGCCCAGATGGTACTGGGTTTGAATACAGGTGTATCTAATACTTTTCATTACAGAGTGATAATGCAATTACATGAATTTATATAAGATATGTTGCTGTATTGGCATAGTACAGTGGTGTTTTGCAGCTTCTCACTGATGCTGTACGATGTGAACCTCCACACAAATATAGAGCCCAAAAAGTGAAGGGATCCATTGATGTTTTTTTTTGTTAATTATGTGTGTTGTGAATGATTATATTTTTGACCAGCTTAAAGGTGTCACAATGGTGTAGATAGGAAAGTGTTGAAATGGGGAGAAAGCAGGGGGAAAAACAAAGTCTGACAGTTAGGACTGAGTCTCTGCAATACACCCGCTACTTAACTGACTCTGTGGCAGCATGTGTTAATGGAGTTAATGCAGTGATATATTATTTGGGGAGGCCAGATGGTGCTGGTTTCAAATACAGCTGTATGTAATACGTTTAACTATGTTTGCCATTATAGTGTTGACATAACACCTATGTTGAGTTATCCAATGCTGTATTGCTGCTCACCATCATGCGATAATGCATTAAGGAAAAGAAATGGGGAAGATAGGACTGTGGTGAAATGGGAAGCAAGAAAGGGGAAGAACAAAGGAAAAGCAATACAGGAATGTGCATGAGGGAGGTAGGAAAGAACCATAGCTATCCATTTCTTCAACAGTATAAACTGATCATATGCGTAGAATGGTTTACTATCAGAATTCTGAAACACAGTTGTCCGAGTAATGACTTACTTGAAAAAAAAAGGTCAGAAATTGAAAACACTGGTCACTCATAATTAGAAAAGCAGTAATGTCAATAATTCTAATTCAACTTTATTGACATTACCCAACTTACCTTGACGTCTGGTGATGTCCTACAAACACCCCCCCTGCTAATTATATATTCCAATTCTGAGATCACACTACACTAAGGAAAAGGTAAAAGTCCTAATCCCTATTGTAGTGCGATCTCCAATCCAGTTTTAAACATCAATGCTCACAAACACAAATGCAAGCTAAGACCTTTTCAGAGGCAAAAAAAATATTTTGCACCTATGCCCTCAACCATATGAATGGAAATGAAGTAAGTTTCCAACTTTTAATAGTAAACCATGCAAAATATTAGCTGAATTTGGACTGTCACCTCTAGAGAGAGGAGTGACCACAACACAATCATGTTGTATAGCTAATTGGACTGAATCAAGTGTGTCAAGAAGACACATTTGAGAGAGAGAGAGGAATGTTGGGGAAGGGTCATAGGAATGTGTGGGTGAGGTAAGTTGGGTAGGTGAACAAGCAATTGCCGACAGACAAGACAAGGCAAGAGACAGGGATGGTGATGGATATAAATGTATGGGGACACTATGGATGGAGTGAGGGTGGGAGATTGCAAACCCATGGTCATCAAGCTGGGTGACAGTGAGAATCAAGTTCTCACTCACTGGACTGTCATCACTGTCCCTTACTCTGTTGCATCTCCTCCTCCTGATATTCCATAAATTGATGGAGAGCAGCCTCTCTAGCCGGTGTAGGCATGCACTAACAGCGAGGTGCAAAATCTGATGTACGATCCCAGGCAATTCAGCATGGGTGACAAAATCACCATTTCCATCACTCCTCCCGGAGGGTACCACTGGACCAGCCTCCGGGGAAGGACTATCTGAGAGGGCAGCAGAGGAGATGCTGCCAGGTTTGCTCCCAGTGATGCTGAACAATGGTGCTGGAGCTGGTGGAGTGGAAGAATGTGGATCCAAAAGGGCAGACCTACCCTGCTGTGCTGTGGAGCATTTAGTGATGTGGTACATATGGATGACATGGACACAATTTGACGACACATAAAAAAGTAATAAAATAAAATAAAAAAGAGAAGATAAGGGTTGGGGTGAGAGAAAAAAAGAGATAAGATTAGTACCTTCATATGTGACATACAATGCATTGATACAATTAATTGACTCTATTATCTTAACTTTTACTTGTAAGACTACCAACTCCTAACAGATAACTTTCACTTTTAAGGCCACCAGCTCCTAACAGATGCACACTATACTACAGATTGCAGCAAGTACTCTTTGACATGTGCATATATTGCACATATGCATGTTCCAATTATCCAGATTACACTTTACAGCAGGGCATGTGTGCCACTGGTGTAGAGCTTTTACTTTAATGCTTTAAATTACACATAAATAAATGTAACAGTATTGTATAGTTAGGAAGTGTGGTCTTTGAACCCACACCCTCCAACTAACATCTAATATTTTACTTTTGGTTTGTGATACAAACTAATGCATGCATACTTGCTTTTACAGTTGAGATATACATGCTCAATTTGATATTATAATATTAGACTCTTGGTTTATACTACAGAGTAATGCATGCATACCTGCTTTTACAGTTCAGATATGCATGCTCAGTTTGATAAAACAATATAAAATACCAAAACAGCTATCTTTAAATTTTAATGCTAGAATAACACTACTATTCTGCTGCATACATACCACATGCTTCCCTCATCCTCGCCAATCTAGCCCCATGGGTTTGTATATTGGCCTCCCAGTCACTGGCAGCTGTGGAAAAAACAGAACAGAATACCATTATGAATACCAGTTTTGTCTATATTCATCTTTTAGGTCTTACAAGTACTCTCTGCAGTTGATACTTACACAGGTGTAGGATGTCTGCAGTCCTAAATTACCCAATCAAATGGTCGCGGGTATCCCTCTTCCTCCTCCTGAGGTCATTGTAGTGATGTCTACATTGTTCACCAATGTGGGGGATACTGGTGGCACTGGTTATAGCCCAGGCTAAACTATCCCAAGCTTATGACTTATACTGAGAGTCAGAAAAGTCCCCATGCAACAGCCTGGCACTGTAGTTCTTCTCTAGGAGTCCAATAAAAATCTTGGCCTCCTGGGCACCCCATCTCTGTGGCCTAAATATAACACCTTCCCCAAAAATGCCTGCTGTGTCTGCCATGGATCTAGAGCAATGGAGAATGATGCCTTCCTGTCAATTCCAGGCATATTGTTTACTTAGAGTGTGCACACACTGCTTGAAAAAGTTGTGCTCTACTTACCATCATGCAAACACTGTACTTGGCAGTCCATACTGCTGAGCACCACATTTGTGCAATGGTAAGTGGAGCACAACAGTAGCAAGCAAAGCAAATACAAGGTTATTGAATGTACAGGCAGTTGTGTATGTATGTCAGGTAAACGTGAAGGCAATGGCAGTCCAGATAGCAGAAATATACTTACAGGAATATAGTACACAGTATACCCACAGTCATACATTTGAGTATTAATGTGATAGATAATAAATAAATGAATACATAACTGACACAATACTAGTGCTTTAACCCTCATACATACAATTAATATCAACTACAAGTGTTATAAGTGAAATTTACATTAATGGGAAGTGGAACAGCAGTAAAAGTGTATGGAATATGCTGTATTCAAACCTAGGACCATGCGTATGGCAGTCCTACACTTACACCTGCTGCCACTGGCATAGTTACATGACATTCCCTATTTTACTAATCATTCTTAAGGTATTGCTGTTAACTGTCACGCAATGTCACTTAGCAGGTTTGCATGATGCCTAATACTATTAATTGAATGCATCCGGTTTCTGTCTGCGTCTTATCTGGCCAGTTGTCTAGTTTGCGCTAAGCTGAGCATCACGCAAATAGTGCCCCCCCCCCAAAAAATAAATAAAGCAAACAAAATAAATAAAAAAGGGAGAGGTAGTTGAAAAGAGGAAAAGTAATCTATGACATACACAGTAGAAAATGTTAGTACACATGAGATATTTCTACATAGGTCTGGATTAGAACTTTCAGTCCAATGCACCTTCAGAACACAGGATGGGTGCCTTATCCCTCTTTACCACACAAACAGCTTTAAGGCAAAGAACTTGAATCAATATGAACACAAACAACTGCAACAGCATCTACAGTGATATCAAACCACACAAGTGTTATTTATCCATTTATTATTTTTGGATATAGTGGACGGCTATGGTGGTGCAGCGGTTAGCGTTGCCGACTCACAGCAAGAGGTTCTCCGGTTCGATTCTCGGCTGGGGTGCCTTCTGTGCGGAGTCTGCATGTCCTCCCTGTGGTCACGTGGGTTTCCTCCAGGTGCTCCAGTTTCCTTCCACATCCCAAAGACATGCTGCAGGTGGATTGGACACTCTAAATTGGCCCTAGGTGTGAGTGTGTGCATGTGTGTGCCTTCTGTGGAAGGTTGGGCGCTGGGCTGGCAACTCGACACCATAAAACTCCACTGCCAATCATGAGTGGACAGGTGATCCACTGTGGCGACCCTTAACCGGGAGAAAGCCGAAAGAAGAAGAAGATTATTTTTGGATATAGTGCACCTAGTGATCACACAACCTGTCAGAATTATTGCTTGCAAATATACAGCTCTGACTTACAGTTCTGTGTTTGTTGGCCAATCTTCATTTATCTGAGTAGTACTCTAAGATATTCAGTGTGTAAGCCATTCTATATCATTGGCCTTAAGATGTGTGAGGATATTAAGTGGAATAATATCATATGCAGTTGTCAACAAATGAAGGGCAGGTTGGATGTTAAGGAGCACAACCTGTGACTTATGTGCTGCTTACTTACATTTCGAAGCTTGTGTGTAGATCTAACTTGACACACCCAGTGGAAGTAAGGCAGCCTGCAGTGCTGCTGTGTTTTTCTTCTTCCAACCACTAATCAGTCTTACTTGCAATCCATTAAAAACAAACACTGAGGGATTGCCAGCACTGTTTACATCTCCTATCGGGATCCAACTTTTTGGGATTCAGCAATTCTAATGAGTTCACACCTCATTTGCATCTTAACTGTGCTAATAGCCCTGAATCTATGCCATAAAGGCAACCATGTAGCTAGGCAAACTGATGGTGGGGACACTTGTTTATTCTTGGAAAGACTGCACATAATGGCATTTTTTCAGGATATGTCTGTACAGAGAACTACTGCACTTCAGAAGGCATTCTTCCATTTGGTCAGCTACATATTGCATATGCTGAAATGCATTTAAGAAACATCTGAAGCATACTCTTTTGCACTTTTATCTGTATGCATTAGTTAGAAGTGTACTGATGGCAGAGGCATATTTGCCAAGCCATTTCAGAGGCATACATGACTGCCAATACTTGAAAATGGCATTTTGTGTGATAAATATGTACAAATGCTTCAGGTACAGTTCCTTGATACACTTTTAGCATTTCAAAGAGGGTTTGTTAGCAAATTTTGTCATTTTCCTGTTTTTCTGGGGGGAAGCAATGGTGAATTACTGTTACTGTATGTACAAACAAGTATATGTTGCTCTATTAGTGTGATAGGATATACCATTCATTCCTATTAATACATAATACATTCCAGGTGCAAGACTTACCTTGTAAATGCAGCAGTTGACATGGCTCAGTCCGTGTATACTCCTTTCTGTGGCTATATTCCAAAAGTTTTGAAATATGCAGGACAAACCAGCACAGAGTCTACACAAATGCTTTATAACTTATTGATTAGCTAAATTGTGTTGGATTTGGTTAATTAGCTTGCAGTTCAGTTGCTTATGTTGTAATTAGCATGTCATGGTGTTTACCTTGTTTGTGTGAGGGTGCTCACCGCTACACAGTGCTTGCTGAATTTAAAACTTTGTGTGGCCATGTGCGCATCATGCAGCGATGAGCACATGGTGAAAAATGACCATGTAGTCTTTATTGAATCCCTATGTCTGTGTTGTTCTTCAGCATAGATGTTGTTTTCTGTAGGTTCGTTTGTACTACTTAAGAACCACAATTCTAGTCTCAGTACAATTATCTGTTTACTTTTTGCTACATAGTCCATTGCATGACATGTATACTACAAATTATTTAATAGCAGGGTTTCTTGTAACTAAAGATTTTTGTGGACTCATTCATTGTAAACTCAGTCACGTTCTGCTCTTTTTTTTTTTTTTGCTTGGCTTTTGGTATCAATTGCTTGATTAACAATGGAAGTAATCTTAAAAAGAAATGAGTGTTGTTTAATGGGAATGGATTAATAAAATCATGGTCATGAAAATACTTTGAACTGATGCCACAATGAAGTCATAATAATGTCAATACAGCAATGATCTCATATGTTTGCTGATTCCTTACATGATTTTTAAGAGAAAAACAAGCAACTCAAACAATAATAAAAACAATAAAACAACATTCTACTATCAAGAATTAATGTTTGTGTTTATTTTCTAGGATCGTATAGATGAACAGCTCAGATCATTTTATCTACATGTCTCATTCTAGTTTATATTGTTACAGTTCTTGGAAATCAATTGCTTGTCATCATAGTTAGGTTAAACACAAAACTGCATGCCCCACTCTATGATCTTATTTGTAAGATAGCTTTGATGGACATTTGCATTCCTTCTGTTACTGTGTCAGCAATAGTGTCATACATATTGTTTGCAGACAGGTGCCAAGTGAGTCTGGAATAAGCACAACCCATTTTTTTTTTTTTTACATTTTGCCCAGGGGACAGCAGAGTCTCTTACTCTTTTGATGATGTCCTATGACAAGTACCAAGCTATAAGCAGTCCTCTTCAGTATCATTGTACTATGGTCATTAAAAATCCATCAAAATCTCTATAATTTGTGGTATAGGAGGTATGACTGCAGCGATGATTCCCACTTACTTTGTCTTAATGCAGTCATTTTTTTGGTCAGAAAAACACTACATCATGGGCTGGATTCAGTAATCCCTACACGATATGCTAAAACCGTGCGTGTCATACTGTGACATATGCACAGTAACATGTAGATTTGCATTCAGTAAGAGGCTGCACATGTCAAGTTGAGCAGCGCAAACCTGCAAAACACTGTGGCATGTTAACTACAGCATAGGCAGCTGAACTGCATGTTAATCAACCAATCCAAGATGGAGGAGATCTTAAACAAGCTATAAAGCAATTGTGTACACTTATAGTGCAGGCTTTGGTTTCAAATTCAAAAACCTACTGGAATACAGCCATGGAAACTACTGTACACAGAAAGAGTGTTAGGGGCTGCTGCTGTTCTTCTGCATGTGTATGGTCAACAGGTCCAAGTCTATGCTGCTGCTGCTGCTGCTATACTTCGGCCAAGAAGGAGAAGGGTGTTTAGACCCCATTTAACTTTTTATGGTCTGCAGAGTGGGTAGAGACACACTGCAGGAACTTTGCAACCTCTATTGTCCTCAGTTAAGAACAAGGGTAAATTGAGGGGGAACCAATACCTGTGGATCACTTATAATATTAGCTACAGGAACTTTCCAGAGACCAACAAGGGGCATGATGGATGTGTTACAGGCATCAGCATCCAGGTTTCTACATCAATTAGTGAATACTATGTTACAGCATATGAGTGACTACATGCATTTTCCTCTTACCCCTGAGGACAAAGCTACAACTATGAAGGAGTTCTACCCCATTGCACACTTCCCTGAAGTCCTGGGTGCCATAGACTACACACACATTTTGATCAAAGCACCATCCAAGGAAAAGGGAAGAGTGCACATAAACAGAAAGGGCTTCCACTCCATTAACTGCCAGGTCATGGATAATGCCAAGGTAATCACCCTGAATATGTGTACTGGCAACCAAAGCAGTTACCACAAATCCCATACCTGGCACAACTCTCAGCTAGGGACTACTGGAAAAATAGAAACCATACTTTTTAAAAACCTGTCAAGAAAAACACATATCTACATAAATAAAGCATGCACCCTTCACACATTTTAACATTATAGTCAGAAACCAATTCTCAAGGGTAGCTAAGTTAAAGACAAACCAAGAGAATATGGATATGGATTTGAAAACATGACTAAAGATATTTTAAACAGAGGATATTATGAACAGGTTATACATAGGTTAAAGAGAGACACACAAACTAAAAGACAATATTCATTAAGGCCTACCTGCTCAGAAAATGTCTAGTCAAACAGATACATTTAATACCATAAAGGATTTTGCACAATTTAGATGTATTTTTACATATGATCCCAACATAAATAAAATACAAGAGATCATTAAGAAACATTGGTTTATGTTACAATGCATTATAGCTTTTAAAGACGTAACACCTGAACATCTTAGCTTTGGATATAAGTGATGTAACAATCTTAAAAATAACTTGTGCTATAAAGAGCAAGAAAAACATATTAATAAATTAATTACAACCAAAAAAGGAACTCATAAATGTAACAATTTCCAATTTTGCAAATACTTTAATACTCAAACATGCTTTATTCATCCAGTTAAACAAAAATAATTTCAACTGAGGACCCATGGAACATGTAACACTAAGAATATCATATATATGGCAGTCTGTAATGCATATAATAATGCATGTAATAATATAGGTGAAACTAATAGAAGACTTAAGGATAGGATCTGTGAGCATCTCTCTGATATACAGAAGCAAGTAAATACAAACACACTTAATAAGCATGTTAAAGAGACTAATGTTTCACATGAATTCAATTTTTTTCATATTACAAATTGTTCCAGAAAATGTTAGAAGAGGGGGCATTAAAAACTACACAGAAGTATTAGAAAATAAATGGGTCATATGCTTTGAGGCACAACTACCCCCTGATTTAAATGACATTTTTACCATTAAACCACTTCTAAAGGCAAAACATGATAAAACCAGATAATATTTATTTTAAGCAATATTTAAGGGTGTTTGTATTTTCACTTTTTGACATTATAAATGGCTTCTAAATGTAAACTACCTTGTACCAATTCATTAAAGCACTTAATGTATATGCTATTTTCCAATGCCTCTACACTGTCTAAGTGTATGTTACTTTAAATCTGCTGATCACATGATTTTAATGAATTAATTGAGATGTGTATTTAAATGCTTTGTTCTCCTTGACTCACCATTTGCCTGAAGAAGCCTACCTGGTGAAAGTTTTTAAACTAGCAGCAGTAAGTCAATAAAGTTTCTTTGTTTTATCGAATGCCATGGTGCCAATTTTACTTTTTACAACTCTCAGCTCTACCAGAGGTTTTCTGGGGGATATCCCACAAGGTCATTTATTGGGTGATCCAGGCTATGCACTTGAAGCATGACTGATGAAGCCCATCAGAAATGCACACACACTTACTGAAGAATGTTATAATGAGGCACATGCTCAAACAAGAAATATCACAGAACATGTGTTTGGGCTTCTGAAATCATGGTATCAGTCTCTAGATACATCAGAAGGGCCCTGCAATATAAACCCAGTACTTGTGCTGAAATGTTCACTGTCTGTGCTGTCCTTCACAGTATTATTCTGAGAAAACAGCTTCAACAGGAACAGCAAGGGGAAGGGGCACACATCCCACCACCACTGGCAAGGTCAACACAGTCACACGTAGGTGAAGACTCAGTGGAGAAACCACCAGCTGATGTGGGTGTCGATGGACATAGGTGTGCACAATATGCCCTTGCCAAGATGCAAAAGCACACAGGCTGAACACCTGAGGGGTACAATTTTGATCCTATGCACATAACATACAGTGAAACCAATGCAAGGCAACACTCACAACCTTTACTCACCTATATAATGGATGTGTACTGCTGGCATCAAACCCCAAATTAAAACAATTGTAACTGCAGCACTATCAAGCTAAGTTTTGAACCTGGAACAGGAAAATAAATGGGTAAAAAGACAAATAAATGGCAGATCCTTGCATACTGTTACTTGCTAATGTATCTAAGTAGAAGGTGTGTGAGGTTTATAGCAATAACATCAATATGTGAAAGGACTGACTTATGGCAATAGATGCCTGATTTTTATCAACTAATAGGCATCATGTATCAAAGATACACACATAGTACAAAAACCTGTAAGAAAGTAGTTAAATTTTTAAAGGAGCATCACAAACACATATATATTAAGCACTCAGTCAGCTGTGCACCCTACGCAGCAGAAAAAAAGACTTGCGTATCCCTGAATCCAAAAGACAGAAACAAGGATATGGCACAGTTATCGTTATTTGAACAGGGTGTTGTTTTTGGAAACAGGAGGCCAAGGCTGACACAAAAAAGTAGTGAGTGCATTTGAGTAAAAAGACAGGCAGGCAGAAATTTAGATAATTATCAAATCGCCAATGAGACAGAATGAGCTGCAAACCTCATGAATGACCAATGTGCCTTTTATGTGTCTGTGTCTGTATAAGCAGTGAAGGTGGAATGTGTGTGTGTGTGTGTGTGTGTGTGTGTGTGTGTGTGTGTGTGTGTGTGTGTGTGTGTGTGTGTACATCTTAAATAACACAACCAAGCTCTTTGCTAGCTTTACATCCTGGCATAGTGGACAGGTGTGAGACATGCGTGGTAGAGTTAACAGTTCAGCATTGTCACTCCCAACTGTGAGAACTGATTGTGTCAGGAGTTGCACTGGCATGTCCATGCCCATGGTCAGATGTGCTTTTGCTACCAGAATGTGACTGATGTCGCTGGATGAGCTCTCCTCATGAGTACACCCAGGACCATGACCCTGTGGCCTACCATGTCTGGATGTGGACTCCTCAACCACTGATAGAGCAGTAGAAGTATTGCCATTACAAGAGTGTGATCAGGCATGGCCACATTGGCTAACAGCAAATTATGATGCTGACCTGCATCCACATGGATGCTGTCCCCCTCACAGCAGATGTTCCATGACAGACACTGCCTGTTCCATCATGTCATTCATCCAATTCAATAAATTGGCCACACAGAGGAGGTAGTCATGCACCTCAGCCTGTGCCACATATACAGTCCTAAGCATGACCTGGAGGCCCTAGTGGACCATGCCTGTGCCTCCATGATGGCCCTTAACATACATCAAGTGGCACATAATGACACACTAGAATCAGGTGGATGGTGAGCATTAGGTCTCCTCCAAGCACCTCTACCAACACACCTGTATGGTGCCTTACCTGCACTTTGGTTATGGCTAGAATCAACAGGCACTCAAGTCATAGAAACCACACTACGCTGATCAAGTGTCTCACCTTCCACCTGTCCAACATCTGATGGCTCAGAATAGGCATGCATAGGCATACTGACTGTGTCTGATGGAAATCCAGGGGATGGCTGAATGTCGACCTCAGTGTCAGATTTAACCTCTGCATCCTGGACTGTGCCTCTGTTTGAATGCCATCATCATCAGAGGCTACCAATACTCAGATATCAGGTGGTAAGAGTCCTACACTTCCACTGTCAGGATCACCTGTGATAATAAGCAACAAACATGGGAATTAAATTAATACTACATTAAATATTAAAACAATTTATATGACAACAAACTAACACTGATCTCAGTATCAGTGATGGTACAGCAATACAAGCACTCATTACATATACAGCACAGCAGCACAAAGATTCACCAGATAAATAGCCTGCTCCACAGAACAACCAACAGGAAAAGCATAAAATGGAGCAGAATAAAATGATGGCCAACAGTTATAAAAGTAAAACGTATTTAATGGAATCCAAATGTAAGCACTTTCACAGTTACACAGACTGCTTCTTCAGATGATACTGTTAGTCAAAAACCTTCATCCCTTAAATACAGTGCTTAAAATTCAAATGCACTACCTTCCTAATTGCTTGTTGCACATTTAAAGGAACACCATGATTGCTACTGCAAAAACAGCTAGTATTAAATAAATGTACTAAGACTAGTTACATACAAAACTATATGATAAAATATGTGGTTATGACCACATTACCTATTTATTATATGTATCTATACAATATGTAAATTACATATAAACAACATGTAGGAAATAAAAAATTATATAAAAAAATGCATAGCCCTGCAATCCCACCAGTATACACACATTTTTTGACATCCTATTTAAATCATTTTATCTATGCAGAGGTCTAGCTTTCAATATAGGTTTGATGGGGACTTTGTCATTCAGACCACTGCCACTGTCAGCTCTTAGCTTAATGATCCAGCGGGTTTAATTTATTGCTGTCCTATTTTTAACATCTCTATGTATCCCATCCAGTCTGCTTCTTTCCATAACTAGGAAGTAAAATTTATATGTGTTCCCCTTATGAATAACATGTTTAACTAAGGCATTAGTGGTGGTTCTAGTGTTGATATTATATATATGTTCCCATATCCTATCACGTAGTCTCCGATCAGTCTTGCCCACACAGAATGAGCCACAGCTTATGCAGTGGGCTAAATAGACCACATGTGTAGTGTCACAAGTAGCTGCAACATTAAATGTGGATGTCCTATCAAATTCTGGATGATAGAACTGTCCTATTGGATTTATATATTCACAAAAGTTGCACCTATTGCAGGGTCTAGTACCCATTCCAAGCTAGGTATTTTGCTGAGTATTCCTGCCCACTGAATAACATAACCTTCTTTTCAGGGATTTCATATTTTTATATGTAAAACTCAGGATATTGCCAACAATTCCTAGTATCTGTTCATCAGCTGCTAGAATAGGTCAAAACTTCTTGTATATATTAGCGGCTATTCTAGCATTACTTGAGAAATAAACAGGTAATCTTACTATGTTATGCTTGTTGTTACCCCGCATTTGAGCTTCCATTCCCCTCAGTTACATCAGCAAAATATGGATGTGTCTTCTCCTTTTTTCTTTGACCTCTTGAATAATGCACCTAACTTTGTGTGTACCACATCCCCTGATTAAAAATCTATGCTCCAATTCTTCTATTTCTGTCACAAAAACTTCATCCTTTTTACATAGCCTAGGAATTCTCATAATGTGTCCCCTTATTATATTATCAAATACATGTGGGGGATGCATACTACTTCTATGTAGTAGGTTATTTCTGTGACACGTTTTCCTATGTACTTTAGTGCTAACATCTCCTATTAGAGGCTTAGACACACTTATGTCCAAAATAGGATTACCTGTTTATTTCTCAAGTAATGCTAGAATTTAAGGGATGAAGGTTTTTGACTAACAGTATTGTCTGAAGATGCAGTCTGTGTAACGGTAAAACTGCTTATGTTTTGATTCTATTAAAGGCATTTTACTTTTATAACTGTTGGCCATCATTTTAATCTGCTCCATTTTATATTTTTCTTACTCATTACATATAACACACATACAGATAAATGCATATATCTGGCGAATGGTCATCAATAAGCAAAAAAACATTTTTTGCTTAGCATGTGCAGATGACTCCACACTGTAGGGAGTATGGTCTTGGAAGAAATGAAGCAAAGGAAGGATGCAAATTAAACATCACAATAGGAAAAACACAGGGGAACAGTAAATACACAATTGTCTATATGTCCGGTAAGAAACTGAAACTTGGCTGACATGGTCACCCACAACCCATGTGTAATGAAGGTACAGTAAAAAAACATCCCCTAAGGAAGTATTAGTCAAATATAAATGTACTATACAAGACAATTTATACAAGAAATGTATATAAATGCATCAGTATAACTGCATTGACTTTGCTGTACCTGATAGGACCAAAACAAGTTCCTCAAGGAAGAGCAAACCTGCCTGGTGGACAACTGTCATTAACAGGCTTCACAAAATGAGGAAAAATTGTTGTCTATGAGTAAGAAGGAGCAAGCCCTAAACTAGAAACACTCCCTCCTCAGCTTAAACAAGCAAATACGACTTCCTTTGAAGTCCTCTAAAGCATACTATGAATTCAAATTAGCTTTCTGAGTTAAGGACAACCATAAGACATTATATTCTTTAGTTACATCTGTAATCTAAAAGGAAAGGCTCACATTTGTGCCAAACTGGTAGTTAACAATACCACATATACAGAGCCTGTGGACATAGCTAACCTGCTGGCTGACAGGTTCTTTGAAAACTTCACTCCCCTATCCCTGCCACATGTACCCGATGACATCCCTACTGCTTGTCCCCTACCTTGTATCTCTAAACACCAGGTTGTATACAACCCCTCTAAGGCAAAAAACACAGCATCTATGTGACCTGATAACATCCCAGGCTGCATCATACATGGTCTCCAACAAGAATTAGCAACACCATTGGGTACTCTTTTCAGTCATATTCTAAGCACCTGCTTCATCCCAGCTGAATGGAAAATGGTCACTATTATTCCCTTGTACAAAGGTGGTGCTTCCAATGACCCAGAGAACTATAAACCTATTAGCCAGACTAGCCTTATCTGCAAGGCCATGGAGTGAATCATCATGAACCTTATCAACAAAGATATAAGTAAACTCCAAACACTTGACCCTACTCAGTTTGGATTTGTCAAAAGGAGATAATGCCTGTTAAACCACACCTCTTGGACTTCTTCAAGACAGTCTCCAAGGCCTTGGATGAGTGGAAATCTGTGTAAACAGACTACCTAGAATTAGCCAAGGTTTTTGACACTATCTCTCACTCATGCATCATTGACAAACTCAACCAACTAGGTATCAACTTGCTTACATAAACATTTGTCAACATTAAGCACTGGAAACACACATTTCGGTTATTAAAACTGAAGGTTATGTGGTTATATGGTTGTCCCACTTCACCCTCACACATAAACCAATATTTGTCTAAACCAAGGAATACCACTTTAGTAATGTATTATGTTTCCCACTGAAATATCAGGATGCCTACACATTTTCCAGAGAAAAGTACTTGAAACACACTTTTGTTCTGGCAACATACAAATGGTAGGTGCCCCCCCACCCCCAAAACAACAAACAAAGGTTTGTACAAACCAATGAATACAACATAAATTGGTAGATACACTTTCAATACAGTTATCAGAATGTGTACACATTTACAACCAGAAACTCAGTTTATGATTGCCAGTCACCTCTCACTGTCCGCCACTCCCCTGTCAGTGGCCCTGGAATAATGATGGCAATGGAAAATAGAAGCATACCATAGCAAAATTAGAAGCCTTCTCTGTTGATAAATCAAAATGAATAGCAATCTTTTATTTTCTCCAAATATACAAGTCTCCTCACCTTCCAGAACACTAATAAGGTTACCTTTTTATAGTGTAGATTCAGGCCTCTGAGCATGGTGAAGATGCCAATGAGATGTGAACTCATTACAATTACTGAATACCACACTTTTGACTTCATGTACCAGATGCAAACATAGTGTATGCCAATGAGATGTGAACTCATTACAATTGCTGAATACCACACTTTTGACTTCATGTACCAGATGCAAACATAGTGTAGGCTCTACAACACTGTTAGTGCCTAATGGATTGCAACTGTGAATGATTAGTGTGAGAGAGAAGGAAAACACAACAGCAATTCAGACTATCTTACCTGCAGTGGGTGTGTCACTCAGGATACACTTACAAAGTGCTGAAGTAACTTTAGCAAACTTTTAAATGGAACTAAACAGCAAACATTTATCATTTATGTTCAGTAGTAGAAAAACTCTATCTTTGCTGATAAATGTTTTTCACTGTAATGTTTTTTTTATCATGGAGTTAAAAAAGAATGGTACAAAATGCATTATATAATGCATGTCTGAGATTACAGGAGATATAAAAGAAGAATGAACACAATACAAAGAGAAGGCAGAGTTTCATTTTTGCAAAGATATACATACATGGTTGTGTGATCATTCATTGCACTAAATGTGTGGGCTACAAATGTACAATCAACTGAAAATGTATGAGTGTATACCATGTTAGTACTGTAGAGGAAATGGGAATTGCTTGTGTACACATGAATTGCTTTTCTGCTGCAAAGCTGTGTCTATGCAAAGGAGAGATAACACGCTCCCACTGTGTTTTGTAGTTTCATTAGTATGATAGTTCAAATCCAGAGCTGTGTAAAATTATCTGACGTGTTAATATGCTTTTTTAAATATTGAAATTTGTGCAGCATGCAGCTTAGCACTCACACTGTGAAAAGCATCAGTATTTAAAATTTAATGTCAGCTTGGATTATATAGACAGCATAAATTACAGATGTGAATCAACTGTGTTTAGCACACCTTGTAAAGACGGGGAGGCCCACAGGACATAAAATAGTTAGACCATGGTTCAAGTCCCATTTTTTAGGCATAAATAATACTAGAATTTTTTACAAAGGAAATGTATTTTCACCTTTGCCTATCTCATTTGCAGATTGCACACCTGTGTACAAACATGCCTTACAGCTGCAGCCAAAAAAGATACAGTGTCACTTGCAAAAAATATGCATTGTTACTTGTTTTACTTTCCTTCACGCAAACAAGCTAAACAGTGTTGCACAGTGGCCAGCACTCATAAACAACACCTACAGATACACAACACCTGCAGACAAAGAGGACACATTGCTACTTGATCCACCTTCCTGTGCAGTGATAATCACTGATGAAGGCAAAGACTGCCGAAACCAGTCTGATTTCTTACTGTTTAAATTAAACCAAGATTCACTCTCAAGGTGCTGGCCTCTATTTTTTATTTTACATGCATTTTCTGGCCTGGTGCACCTGCCTTATCTGCGAAATTCATCATGGGCATAGCACCACTCACTCTTTAATGTGTCTATATAATTAATAAGCATGTCTGACAAACACTTCTTAGAAAGTAGCACTGGTGGATATTTCAGCAGTCTGGAGAAGTTGCTTGTATGAATTCTGAGAAAAAACAAATGTCACTCAATCCAACAGAAAGCTGAGTAACAGAACAGTGATGACAGTTCTGAGGGTGAGGACTAGATTCTCACTGTCCCCATGCCTGTTGGGCATGTGCCTCTGTTGTCCCCTCCTTATCCCCAACCTAGGTGTCCCCAATTTTTTGTGCCCCTCACCATCACTGTGTCTGTCTTGTTTGTCCTGTTTGTCTGCACCTGTTTCCTCACTTAGCCTACTTAATTGATCCTGACATTCATCTGTCCATTCCCAACATTCCTCTTTTTGAAATAAAATAAAAAACTGGTTACTTGTCCCTCAAAAAAATGTCCCATACTGAGCTCTCCACTTTGCACATGTCTCTTCTCAACACAATGATTTGGTCAAATTGGCTATACAACATGTTTGCATTGTTGTAACCCATTTATGCTGTGACCACAAACAAGTTCAGCATTGTTGTAACCCATTTATGCTGTGACCACAAACAAGTTCAAGAGGATAAAGTGCTCGAACCAAAACCAGTAAACAAAGGAATGGAATGTTTTTTGGATGATATCTGTCTATTTTGGATAGATAGTGAGGAAGCTTTTTTGGAATTCTTTGAATACATTTCCAATAGTACTGAATTTTTGAGGTTTACCTATAAGATAGGTTATGATAGTATTGATTACCTTGATGTTAATATTCGGAAGGGTGAAAATGGTTTTGAGTCAAAGGTCCATAGGAGGAAGACATATTGTAATTCATTCTTACATTTCAAGAGTGCCCACCCATTTTTCCAGAAAAAAGGTATAGTGAAAGGTCAGTATGTACATGGTAGTAGAATGACTTCTGAGGATAAAGATTTCTACAATGAATGTGATTTGTTAAAACAAATGGTTTTAGAAAGAGGGCATCCAGAGATTTTAATACAGGAAATTCAGGAAGAAGTGTTTCAGCATAGGAAAGGTAGATTTTCACCAATTCTATGTTCTACTGATTCAGACATATTAGAAGGGGGATTGAATAATGATGAGAATGATGCTTATGGAAATGCTTTTATTTTAGATTTTAATAGGGATTCCAATATTGTTAGAGATACTGTCCAAAGGGAATGGGACAGGTTTTCCAAGTTATCTGACTTAAGTCTAAGGTTTGATGTTCCTTTGAAGTTTATTTTTAGAAAAGGTAGATTTGTTAAGGACCTTATGGAAAATAAATATGGGGGTTTGGTTGATAACAAAGTGGGGACTTTCAAGTATGGAGCATGTCAGCAGTGTCCATTTATAGCCAATGTTTCTGAGGTTGTTGTTAGTAGTAAGAATAAACACATAATTTCTAAGTCTTATTACAATTGTGACAGTAAAGGGCATGTTTATATTGCAATGTGTAGGGAATGCAAAGCTTTTTATATAGGTAAAACTGAAAGGTGTTTAAAAAGAAGGATTTATGAACACCTTTCATGACATCAGGAGAGGTAATATCAAAATGCATTATATAAACACAGAGTTGTGAGGCTGCTTCTTTTACTTTTTTGTAGTGAATGAGGTTGTTCTGGATAGAAGGGGTGGTTCTTGGGAGACCAGGTTAGAATACAGGGAGGTGTACTGGCAATTGGTGTTAGAAGCCAATAAGTGGCCAGGTTTGAATGATATGGTCTCCCTAGCCCTTATTTTGAAATTAAGGGCAGCAATGTTGTAAGTCCTATACTAATATGATGTTAGGATTACTATCACTATTTATCCAGACAACTGCTGTTTTGTCACCACCTGTAATTTTAATAAACATGTTATGATTGTGATTCTATTTTAGAAAATATATTTAAAAAAAACACATTATTATGCGTTTTTAAAAACTGTATCATGATTATTGTTTTTTGTACATTGCCTTAACAAGATTTATTTATAATATGTTTTATGTAGATGAATGATGGCAATTTTATTTATTTATTCATTTATTATGGTAGGGGAACATTTTATTGCTTTTGCATAGATTTTTAAAAGAGTTTCGGGTGATGTTGTATAAATGTTTTTAAACTTTTTGTTTCAAGAAGGGGTTAAAAGGTCTTATTTTGATCACATGACCTTAATTTGTTTCATTAAGTGTAGGTATAAATAAGGAGGAACTTGATTGTCAGCATTTTCTGATGAAGTTGTGTGACGAAAAGGAACTAGTTGTGTATCAGCATTTATTTTTTACTGTGGCTTGCTGTGGAAATTATTAAATGTTATTTTGCAGTGGAAACAGCTTTTTGGTGCTCTTATTTTGTTTACTGGTTTTGTTTCGAACACTTTATCCTCTTGAACTTGTTTGTGGGCCATTTATGTTGTGGTGGCAATCCAAATTCATCCAATTTTCTATCCATGTTCATATTTAATTGTTGAAGATGTGGATAACTATGGTTCTTTCCTAATTCCCTCCTGCGTATTACTATATTGCTTCCCCTTTCTTCTTCCTGCTGTTTGGCCCCCATTTTACCACTTTCCTATTTACCCCATTTTCACATCTTTAATCTTGTCAAAGAATAGATTTACACACCACACACATGGCAGAAATGCCCCCTAATAAAGCCCTTCACTTTTTGTCCTCTGAGTTTGCATGGAGTTTGACATCATGCACCAGTCCAGAACTTCAATGAATAGCTGTTTATGTCTTTTGGTTTCAGCTGCACTAGTGTAGTTACCTCCACACAATGCTGCTTAAGCTCACTGCACCAAAGGAACATATAGTTAAAACAGAGTAAAGGCAGTACTTTGAAACATTTATTCTAATAGTTATCTAGCCTGTTAAATGTATAAAAAATGCAAATCTATAAATCACTTGACTGATATTTATTTTCATACAGTACTTCACTGTAGTCATTGCTTCTCACCCCTGGTCTGGCACCTATGTCTCTGATGGACAGAAGCAGTCAGTAAATCACCCCTATATAAATAAACTTTTCAGTCACATTTGAGGTGCACAGCTAGGCTTTTGATTGCCCTAGTGGTTGTTAGCCTAGTATACACCTATGAACTTATGTTAGAGGAAAAAAGTAGGACTGCTAAGTGTGTTATAGTTTTGCTAGCGATAACACACTTACTAATGCCACAAAGAGACTGGCCACCATAGAAGACTGGGAAGAAGCACAGAAAGCTTTAAAATCTGTTTAACACTTCTTTCAACCTTCAATAACAGGCTGCCTGAAGTGTTTTAACTGCTTTTAAAGCTGTTTGTGGTTCCTGATATGCTTCTGTTGTAGATTCTTACTGTACCTGTCTCCTTAGAACTTTTTTTTATTTTAGCCAAAACTCTTTCCCCAGTTATAGGGCATTTTTAGACAAGGTCAGCTTCTTCATCTATCAACATAGTTAAAGTTGAGCCTGTAAAAAGGTAATTAGTTCAGTACAATAAGCCTAGATAAGAAACTGCACTTCCTACAAGCCTTCTTGACCCTAAAAATATTGGTATCTGCGTCACTACCAAAATATGGCTCCATAAAAGTTATATCATGCCTTCATATAGGTTTCAGTTCCTAACACTCATTCAGACCCATCTTTTGGAATGAATGTATTCTAGGGGGTGGTTTGTCTGTATTCCTAAGAAGTCCAACCACGTCAAGACTCTTTAGGCAAGACAATGTTCTTGAGCTCTTGTTCGTCCAAAAAACCTCCTTAAGAATGCTAACCATATCACAGCTGACTACAGAACTCCTTATATATCACCATAAATCATGAGGCATACCTAAACAAACTAGATCCATTTAACTAAACATAATTTTCCTAGGAAATTTTAACTATCCATTTGTAAACTGGGAAACCTACACTACTACAAATAAGTATGCTCGACACTTCCTAGGTTTCATAAATGCAAACTAGGGACTTAAAATTCTAGATCTAGTGCACACAAATATGAATGCAGTATGCTCTTCTCCTATAGTTGTCTATCAGTAGTCACATCTGACCACTGCTCAGTAATATTCACTACCAGGGTGAATCCAAATCTCAAACCCTACTGGCAAATATATTACAGGTAGCTGATGACCTAATGTGATTTAAGACCACCCCTCCTTCAGTGACCTAGTAGTATAATCTTCTGCTTTCAGACAGTTTTATTTGTATTGCAATGATTGCATAGATGCATAGGCCCATATCTGACACAAATACAACTCTAAGTTTAGTAGCAAACCCCTATTGATTGAATTTCTGTGTAAGCAAAGTATATAACTGGAAAAAAATCTCATTGTCCTAAGGAACAAACTGAATATCACAAGCTTTAAAAGTGAACTCAAGAGATTAAATAAGGGACTTAGAAACAAAGTCAAATACTCTAAGGATTAATATGAATGAAAAATTGCTACCTCGGTAGAGGGCAAGCCTAAAGCCCTTTTTCACCTATGTTAGAAATATTAGTATGCAGCACTGCATTAAAATGATACATAACAATGACACGTATTCCATCCTTGCAAATGTGGCCAACATCCTAGCAATAGATTATGCATCTCAAACCTTGTCATCCATCTCCCCCACTCTTCCTCTACATACCATCATGTCTGCGCCCCCAAGTCACAGCAGGCCCCACCTGATATCAATGTCTTAAGCCTAAAACATTAATTCTGGTTATACTGGTTATGTTGGATGCTGATTTCTTGCCAGCACCAAGCACAGCATTAACAAATTGCTAGTAAATGTTTTCAAACTCAGTTTTTCAAGTGACTTGAAGCAGGAAGTGTGGATAACAGCTGTGGTCAACCTATGCCACAGAGGTGGACACACCACTGATATTGGCAACTATAGTCTGATGTTTTATATGCCTAACTAGTCTTATTTGCAAGACAATGGATTGCATCATTGTGGAATTTATAAACAATGACATCGGTAGCCTATAGTCACTGGACCCAAATCTGTCTGGCATTGCAAAATGTAAATCATTTCTCCTACTTCTTTGAAAAAGTAGCCGTGGTAATCATGAATGCAAGTCAGTAACACTTACCTCAAGTTCTCAATGGTCTTTAACCCAAGTACACAATCTGGCATTATGACACACTAATCAAAATGAGTCTAATAATATGGTGTAACCCACTGGTTACCAAAGTGGCTGTCTAGCAGAACCCAATCTAGCAGTATAGGAGGTCTGTGCTATTGCAGAAGTCTCAATACAAGTGGGCCATCAGGATCAATTCCTGAACCACTTCTGTTTGCTTCTGTTCTGTCAGAGCTGATGGAAAGGGTCTATGGCTGACCGAGTTTGCAAATGATTGTAAACTTGGAGTGGTCATCAACTCTCTAGTAGACTCAATGATCCACAAAGAAGGCCTAAGACATACAAACAAATGGTGTCAAAATCACAATATAAAGCTAAATGCCAAGAACTGTCCTTTGGGAAACATGAGCACCTGTACACCTGTCACATGGAAAACAAAACCCTATAAACTTAATTCTGAACATGGTAATCTACAGTTAGTATTTTATAGCTAGAATGCTACTTACATAATTTTAAAGACAGAACTGGAAACACAAAATGTAACAGGCATAATTAGTTTTCTAAACACAGAATTGTACAGGTGGATTTCTTTGTATACAAATGTGCATATGGAATTGTAAACACAGTATTCTATAAACTTCTAAATACAAGACTCTAAAATTTTCTACTAGCCAGTGAAATTTATAGATATAGTTTTAAAGGAGAATTTCTATGTAAATAATTCCAAACATAACATTCTACAGGTAGAATTCTAACCAAAGATATTTAAAGATAGAATCTAAATATATAATTCTGCAGATACATTTCTTGACACAGAATTCTACAGGTACAGTCCTAAAAGCAGAATTAATTAGATATTATTTTTTACTGATAGATTTCTGCATATACGTCTATAGTTAGAATTTATAGCAGATTATTTGACAGATACAATTCTAAATACAGAATTTTAACTCTCAAAGTCTGCAGCTAGAACTTCTTTTTAGTATTCCAAACATAGAATGCCACACATAAAATTCTTCAAACAAAATTCTGCACAAATAATTTTATAGACATAATTTTATGTGTACATTCCTAAACACAGAATTTTAAACACAGAATTCTGAAGGCAATTCTACAGAGAGCATTCTAATCATAGAATTCTGTATATGTAAGTGTACTGTTAGGATTGTCATCAAAGACCTTTCTAAAAATAGAATTGTTAAGGTAGAATTCTACATAAACAGTTCTACAGATAACAGTAAGCTCTGTGGCGCATGCTATAAATGCGTAATGCTATAATGCTATAAACATTTAAACACACAATTCTGAATTTAGTATTTCTCAGATAGAATTCTAAACTGAAAATTTTACACACGGAATTTTAATCACATAATTATAGAGGTAGAATTCTAAGCACAAAACTCAAATTAAGAATTTGCAACATACAGTGATACAGACAGACCCAGAAATCTTAAAAAATAATTCTATAAATAGAATTCTAAATACACAATTCTAAACAAAGCAATCCAGAAATAGAATTCTATATATAGAATCTGAAACAATTCTACAGATAAAATTGTAAGTATGAAGCTCTAAACACAGTAGTCTAGGGATTGAATTCTGTAGGAAAAATGCTGTATATAGAATTCTAAATACAACACTCTACAAAGAAAATTCTTTTGATATAATTGGGCCATATTATTCACAAGAATAGAGCACCAATGTGTATGTACATCTTATACCATATGTTATGGGTTGTTATGAGAACTACCTTAAGTCATAGACATATATTACTGTATTCCTTGGGAAATACCCTCCAAATCCTATTTTCTTAAATGGCATACAGGAGCACCTAGTACACTTTAGCATACCAAGTACTCCTATACTCAAGATGGCAAACAGTGCTGTGCAGCCTGACAGTGCTATACAGCATACCAGTGTAAGGCACTTTTTTGCTGTACATTATGCCTTACTTAGTAGCTATGTGCACTGCTTGGTAAGAGATGCTATACAGAACTATGCTGTCTTAAATGTACATGTTGTTGTCCACCATCCTGATTGCCAGTGATGCTTAAAGATTTACTAGGCAGATTTTACGATATCATACTATAGATTATCTCCCAAATATGGTGATGATGTTGTTGTTGTACAAGCTTCCATTTTTGGGATATTACCAGCATCACTAGGAGAGAGACGAACATGTTTGATTGTGATACCAAGTTTGCCTACTCCACAGGAGACTCCATTGCCAGTATAGCATTTTCTCTCATGATACACAGGAGTTTTGCATTTTTTTAATTATGCAGTTATCTTGCTTAAATATGTCTGCTAAGTTTCATAGTAGCAGCTGATGGCAATTGCTGTGCTGCTAATCACTGGCTGGTGTTAGTATGTAATTGACTTCTAATAGGTTACCTTGCCTGGACTAGATGATACTCTGCTATCATTCTTTTTATGAATGGCATGCAGTAAATGAGGGGTTATTTGAATATGTATTTCATACACTGAGTGCTCTGCATATGCAATAGAATAACTGTGTACTTTTTATGAGTCAGAAATGGGTTTGCTTACTAAGCTTGTTCCATTGTATATGGTGTTCGTGAATAGTACTTCAAAACACTAAATTTTGTACATAGAATTTGATAGATAGAATAAAAAACATAGAGTCTCAGCGATAATTCCTTGTATCAAATTCTGTAGGTGGTAGTCTAACTACTGAACTCTACTCATGGCATTCTAAATGGTTTACTATCAAAATTCGGAATGGCAGTTGTGCATTTATGCACAATGCTGAACCGAAACTACGAAAATATACTCACCGATCCCTTCAAAATATCGGAAGTCATGTCTGCAATGGTCCCACTCACAACACCAAACTGTCTGAATCGAACGTCAGTGTTAGCATCAACGCTTTGTAGGGGGGCAGGCCCCCCTGCACCACCCATGTGGGGGGCTGCACCCCCACACCCCTTGCAATTTAAATATACCAACTTCAAGATTGCACTACAGTGAGGAAAATGGGAAATTCCCCACACTCCACTGTATCGAGATCTATATTTACAATGCCAAACTCATAATAATGAATGTAGCTCTACGTTCATTATTATGGTTCACAATATTACAGTTTTTCATTGCAGAACTTGAGTGCCGTGATTTCGAAAAAGTGGCAGTCATAAAAACTGTCATTCCACATTTTGATTGTAAGCCATTCTAAACATAGTGTGATATGGATAGAATTCTAAACACAGGATTCTATACAGAAATAATTACTCAGACAAAATTTAGAAGCAGAATTCAACAGAAGACATTCTGTAAATACAATTCTAAACCCAACTTGCTAAACAGAGTTCTTCATCTAGAGTGCTATGCCCAGAATTTAAAATATATTAAGCACTGAATTCTACAGATACAGTTCAAAGATATTCTATAGATATAATTCTGGTTTTGACTATGAAACCTCTATAACTAAATGCTGACAAACCACATCACCAAAAACAAATGCCTGAAATACATAAAGGTGGAAACTCAGATAGTGTTTGCCTCCCTACATCACCCAATGGGTGCAAAAGAACCACAAGACTCATGAATGTATACAAAGTCTGAACATAAACAAACCAACTCTGAACATACAAAACCAAGTCTGAACATGCACAAAACAACTCTGAATGTACATAAAACCAGCTCTGAACTTACACAAACCAATTCTTAACATACACAAACCAATCCCCCCCCCCAAAAAAAAACTTCCAGTGGCAAAGAGTCATTGTATTTTCCTTTATGCATTTTGTGACTTGGACAATCAGTACTCAGGAAAGAGGATCCTGGTGACTTTTAGAGAAGTTTATATTTTGTAAAAAGAATCCATATGAAGAATTCTATAGATACAACTGTAGCATTTCTAATAAGAATTCTAAACATACAGTTATGCATGCAGAATTTTATTCTAAATACAAAATTTTACTGATAAAATTCTAAACACAGCATTCTACACATTTGGCCAGATTCAGAAAACTTGCCACATTGTGGTAAATTTCTCTGCATAATGAGCAGCCTCATGCAGATTGTATGTGAAACAATAAACCAGCAACATAATCTTGCCAATCAAAATAACATGGTTGACCATTTTATATAGAAAGGGCACTTTATTTCATATAACCATTCAACAAAATTTATCATTAATGATCTTTAAAAAGAGCTTTAATATCATTGCAAAAATGATAAGAATATAAGAAGTTAAAAGGCTGATAAGAGGGATGGGGTAGATTTTTATGAATACAAGTGATTATGAGAATAAATTAAAGAAATATTAAGCAATGATAATTTTTATGCGAAAGTCACTAAGAGAGAAGTGGAGGGGGAATTTAACATTTTTGGTCTAGCTTTAAATGATTTTACGCCACAGAGTCTTATTTCAAAGGATTTGTTAGATTATTCTTAATTGATTAACCAAAGTTAGGTTATCTTTTTGACCTACCTAAAATTCATAAAAGGACAGGTAAACCACCACTGAGGCTGATTATAGCAGTAGCAGGTTCTAAAATAGATGAGTTAAGTATTTTTATAGAGAATAATGTTAAGGAACTAGTTAATCAAAATGTAATATAAGAGATTCATTGCATGGACTTAATTGTTACTATAAGTATAACTTCATTGTATTCAATGATTTCACATAAGCAGCCAAATGGAGAATGTGTGCAATTTAGAAAATTAGCAACACGATCTTCCCAGCTCAAATAACATGGTTGTTAATGTTAAATATAACAGATAATTTATTTTGTATAAGCAATTAATAAAATTGAGCTTTAATTTCATAAGAATATAAGAAATAAGGCTGATAAGGGGGGAATGGTTAGTTTTAGTGAATACTAGTGATTATGAGCTAATGCCTATGTTTTAGAACCTGCTACTAAATTATTAGAAAGTAATAAACTACCAATAGATAAAATTAATTTTTTTTAGTTAGGTTAATTAATATGGTTTTAACAGCTCTTTCTCTCTCTCTCTCTCATATATATATATATATATATATATATATATATATATATACACACACACATACATACATGGATTCCCTTTAAAACAACAAATTACCGTAACATTGACTCACATAACAGCAAGACAAGTTTGACAAAAATTTAAATGAACGAACTCCCAGAATGGCATATTTCACCTATAATCACTAGGCCACCTTGGCAAACTTTGCCCTTTTCTCCACTGTAGTGTGATCTTGAAGTTGGTATATTTAGTAAGGGGGTGTGGGGGGTGTAGTCCCTCACTTTTTGAGTTTAATTTGTTTCGGTTTGCGTTTTACTTATTGGTAGCCAAGTGGTTAGTTTCCTGGAGGCAAAATATGCTGCTCCAGGAGTCTGTCCATTTCCATTTCCATTTTTGGTGAAGTCGTCTTGCTGTTATGTGAGTCGATGTTACAGTAATTTGTTGATTTGACATTGATCTATATATATTGCCACCTCACAACAAGAGGTTCTCCAGTTCGATCCTCAGCTGGGGTGCCTTCTGTGCGGAGTCTGCATGTCCTCCCTGTGGTTGCGTGGGTTTCCTCCAGGTGCTCCGGTTTCCTCCCACATCCCAAAGACATGCTGTAGGTGGATTGGACACTCTAAATTGGCCCTAGGTGTGTGTGTGTGTGTGTGTGTGTGTGTGTGTGTGTGTGTGTGTGTGTGTGTGTGTGTGTGTGTGTGTGTGTGTGTGCGCCTTCTGTGGAAGGTTTGGTGCCGGGCTGGCAACTCGACACTGTAAAACTCCAATGCCGATCATGAGGGGACAAGGTGATCCGCTGTGGCGACCCCTAACCGGGAAAAGCCAAAAGAAGAAGAAGAATATATATATCTATATATATATATATATATATATATATATATATATATATGCTTCACTAGATCAAACTTTTAAATGTTCGAAGACGATATGGCCGAGACCATAACATTGAACATTTAAAAGTTCAAAAACTGAACAAAAAAATAAAAAAACAAATAAAAAAAAAACTAAACCTGCATAGCAGGGGGCAAGCCCCCCCTGCACCTCCTACACCCTCTGCTACTTAAATATACCAGCTCCGAGATCACACTACATTGTGGAAAAGGGAAATCTTCCCATTCCACACTGCACGCAGATCTGCATTCAGTCTGTTCAAACTTTTAAAGGTTCGATCATATGGTTGCGGCCATATAAGGTTCAAACTTTTAAAGGTTCAATCTACATATTGTATTTGTTAATGACATTTAGAGACAAATAGTAAGATTACAGATGGATATCATGATGGTACCAAGTTTTGTAAATTTAGTGATTGCCTTCTGGGTAGAGAATTATGTTTTTGCAAATGATTACTTTAATTATGTCAAATTTTACATTCAAATATTTATGATATTATTTTAGTATGGACTGAGAAATTAAACGGATAAGAGATGTTTATTAAATATTGGAGAAAACTGCTACTTATTTGTAATTTACATCCTTCTAAAGTTAGGTATTTAGATTTACTGTTACATAATAATGTGGAAAATTAAGTTTTAGAGTACAGAAGATAGAGAATAGTAATAGCTTGCTATATTATAACAATATACATCCAACTTATATAAATAATGTCAGATATAGGCAGATGTGTACAGTGGGCAGATATGCTGTAGAAAACAATTTTTAGCAAAATAATTGGAAATTATGAACATAAGAGGTTAACCAGAAAGAGTTTTAGATACAGCAGTTCAGGTTGTTTTATTAAAATAACAGTAATGAAAGTGTGATTGCTGCTTCTGAAAACATTTGGTGAAATGAGAGAGTTATTCTACTAGATGGCACAAAAGTATTACAAATGAATAAAACCAAACTAATGTTATTACCTTATACAGTTGATTCATATGTTATTATGGATAACTGAAAGCATAACTAGGCAATATTTCTTTTTCTATTTCTATACCGTCAAGTAATGAATATCATTGATAGTAAGTTTGAGTTTGGTAATAAGAGAACTATAAATTTTGGTTATTTATTTAACAGGAAAGAAGATAAAAAATAATTACTAAAGAAAATTACACTTTTTTAACAGCTTTAGTGAAAACATTAATATAATGAACAAATATTTTGAAAAAGATTGAATAAGTTGAATTTTAAAGTACAATATTTAAAAAAGAAAATATTAATAAAATAACTATAATAACACAGAAACTATACACAATGATGTTCACTATTTATCAAACAAGATCAATCAAGTTAATTTTTGCAGAAGAAAAATAAAGATAAAGAATAAAGGATAAAAAAGAAAGATTACTGCATTAATCATTTATCCAGTTCTTTAACTAATAATTCATGTATATTTTCCCATTTGTAATATAAATTTTCTATTCCTCGTAGATTTAGATTTGATAGTTAACATGTCTAACTTAGATATTTCCAAGAAAGACCCTTAAACTCTTTAGATGAGGGAACAGACGAGGAATTCCAGTTTTTTTGTAATTGCTTTCCTGGCAATGGACAGTATAGACCAGAGCAAAGAATATTTGTTTTTATTTATACAGTCTGGAACAGGTGTATTGAATAATATAAGTGATTTTCTAAGCATAAAAGTGTCTGTAAAAATTGCCTGTAAAAAAATGTTAACTTCTTCCCAGAACTTCTTTAATAGTACTCAGTCATAAAATATGTTTCCAATCAGAGTTTGTTTCTGCATTACATCTCCAGCAAACAATATCTTGTTTAATTATCTTACTCATTTTCTGTGGTGTGATGAAAGATGTATGTAAAAATCTCCATGTGAAGATTCTCAATTTAATGGAAGAAGTGGTTTTGCTGGCTGACTGAAGGAAATTAACTTTATCTTTTTCTGAGGGAATAAAATTATCGATTACAGAAAATTAATTCCAATAGTTACCTGAATATACATCTAGATCTTGATTAATTGCTCTATAAATATATGATATACTATTTTTAACTGGTAAAGTATTATAAGTATATAAAATCAAATATTGAATAAGTTTGGGTATTGAATTCTTAGCATTTGAGGGGATTAAAACTAGCTTATCTAAAATATATTTTCTAAACTCTTGCAAATCTGACCAAAGTAGTGTTAAGATTATATTCATCTATAAGAGCATTAATAGATTTTGCCTCATTTTTATTTAGCATTTGATGCCAAAACATTAATTGTATTTGCTTAAATAGCAAAATTTTAGTATAATCTACAGAGAGAATTATCCCTTGTGTATAGGCAATAGGGAAGATGAGAAACAACCAATTCTCAAAGATTCTAAACCTAAATATATACCCCCGGATTTACTAATCTTCCATGCAGGACTAGTCTAGTCCTGCACGGAAGTGGCCGCTTAGGAGCAGGATGGCAGCATGCCATGCATATTAATGAAGGTGCGCTACCTGACTTCCTAGGCATACACTGAGCATGTACGAGTGCAGGGGGCATGTCTGAGAGCAGAGCTCTCAGAATAAACATGCCCCTGCAAAGTAGAACAGCAGAAAGTGGAAATAAATGAGTGAGGCTACTCATAGGTGTCCTCATATCCCCACCAACAGCCCCCTATGTGTACAGCAGCAACAGTACATATAAATAAACCAAAGAAAACCCGTCATATTTACTGTAAATCCGAGTACAGCTAACCGTAGGTGCACTGGTGTGCCCATCGCTTAGCTATGGTTAAAGCAGCTGAAAAGGCCGAAGAGGATAATAAGGAAGATATATGCAAATCAAGCAGCACAGCAATAGTGTAGTGGGCAGGGCATTTGCCTAACAGGCAGGCATTCTCGGTTCGAGTCCCTCTGCAGCACATACCATTCTCCATGTGAAATCTGTATATAAACATTTTTTTTCTCATATATTTCCTGTATAACCTACTAAATAACATTAAATGTGAACTGGACGACTGTATTAATAAGGCACTAGTAAGCAGATGTAAGCACAAATAAGCAGTAATAAGCATATATAAGCACTAGTAAGTGTGCGTTTGTGTGGGGGTAAGCATTACCTACACAGATTAAGCAAAGTAGAAGCTAACTGAGTGTTAGAAACTGTAACTGGAGGTTAGCAGTGCTTAGCTCCACTCAAACCTGCACACACCCACGTACAACTGCTTTAATGTGCCATAATCACTCAGTACCCAATGGCCCATGTTCTGCCCAGCAACAAAATAAACAGCTCCTGAAAGGCTCGAACCAAGGACCCTGCACACCACAGACAAAGGGAATTATCACTAAGCTTTGACAGATACAAATAAAGTTGACGTTGTCAGAAACATATCATCCAGTCCAGTCATGCAACAACACAGAGATTGTAGACCTACAACTAGATGGACGTGTGTATGCAAATATATTACTATCTAAACAGTTACAACATATCTATAGATGTAGTCACACACATATATATATATATATATATATATATATATATATATATATATATATATATATATATATATACACATATGGCCAGACATCTGTAGATAGCAATGGTAGATTGACAGACACATACATGTTCACATGCACCATGAAAGGCCTTGACAGGCCCCAAACAATATATGTCACATACGAATTGGCATACCCCCCTGCCCAGACAAACACGACCGCCCTGCAAAACACTACCAAGCTCAATGTAATGTATGTATGTAATGGAAATAGGGATTTAATTTAGTCCTCGATCATGTTCCACATGTTGACATCACTTACCCTCTCCACCACCCACTAGGCGTCCCGAGCAGTACAGGCCCATCCAACCAAGGCCATCCACGAGCCATACATGCATTACTCACAGCTCCACTTCTCCCCACCCGCTGCACACATGCAGCCACCATCTCAACCCTGGTTACAATCCCGTAGCTACCACACCACTACACATTGCCCCCCCCTCACACTCCCCCCCTCTGGACCCATCCCTTATGTTGTCTCGACCCAAGTATCCTAGGTCTGGCACACGCTGTACTCCATGCACATAGCCATGGGTATCTATGTAACTCTGGGTGTAGATGAAAGTTGTATACCCAATGTTCGGGCTGTCCCGCATGGGGCAAATGATTACCTGGTACAAGCAATAGATTTCATATGTGACTCTGTGTACACTAACAGATTTAGTTGTAGGTATCGCAAAGCATACGTGGCACACAAGGTTGGCCGGTATGCACAAGAAACAGTACCCAGCAATAACAGGCAATATGACAGGATCTTCGTCATCATCTTCTTTCGGCTGTTCCTGTTAGGGGTCACCACAGCGGATCATCTGTTTCCATTTCTTCCTGTCCTCTGCATCTTGCTCTGTCACACCAACCGCCTGTATGTCCTCTCTCACTACATCCATAAACCTTATCTTAGGCCTTCCACTTTTCCTGTTACCTGGTAGCTTCATCCTTAGCAACATTTTCCCAATATACTCAGCATCCCTCCTCAGCACATTTCCAAACCAATGTAATCTTGCCTCTCTGGCTTTGTCTCCAAACCCTCCAGCCTGGGCTGACCCTCCAATATACTTATTCCTAATCCTGTCCACCCTCGTCACACCCAGTGCAAAGCTTAACTTTAACTCTGCCACATCCAGCTCAAACTCCTGCCTTTTTATCAGTGCCACTGTCTCCAACCCATATAACATAGCTGGTCTCACTACCCTCTTGTAGACCTTCCCTTTCACTCTTACTGGTACTCGTCTGTCACAAACCACTCCATCCTGCCTGTACTCTCTTCTTCACCTCTCTTCCTAGCTAAATATGTAGAGGTATGTGTGTGTGTATATACACCCATAACTACATGGAGATATACCTCTCCCTCTCCGTAGTACAAATGTATACATACATAGACAGACATATATAAATACCCACATATAGATATATAGATATGCTGCCACCCATACATCCACGTCATTATATATATATATATATATATATATATATATATATATATATATATATATATATATATGTATGTGTGTGTGTGTGTGTGTGTGTGTGTGTGTGTGTGTGTGTGTGTGTGTGTGTGTGTGTGTGTGTGTGTGTGTGTAAATATACACAGATATATAGCTCGGATATGATACAGCTGTTAAGGATTACATATGTTCACAGGCCGTGCCAATGGGGGTGAGGGGCCCAATCAACAAATGTGTAACATGTAGCATCAACCCCCCCCCCTCCAGCTAGACAGGTGAAACATACAAACACACAATAAAAGTAAACAAACCACCGCTTCCCAGACTACAGGCAGGATATGACCAGTGGGAGAGACCCACCAAGTCTAATCTTGAAACAAAGACAGGAATGTCCCTTGCGGGACAAGCCAAAAATTTTATGGCTATTCGGCCTTATAGCCATTACACAGATAACCTACGGCAGGGCACGCATGTACCCAGACTACAAGATTGGGAAGCCTAATGACCTATGGGGTGAGACAATGTATGTGATGGGTCCCGAGAAGTGGGGAGTGGGTAGTGTGTGCTGATGTGTTCAGACCCGACCTGCACCCGGAGTAAGGAAGAGTGCCGAAGAGGAGGTGCGGGTGGGGAACTATGGGTATGTAATTATGGGCCTAGGTGTGTAGGTGTTGGCTGGAGTGATTCGATGTGGTCCACCCCAGGGATGTAAGCAATATTGTGCATTGGGCAGAGCTGATGCCTAAAGAGCAGTCATGCCCAGTATGAGTCCCACAGCAGCAATGTCTAGTTTACATGGCAAAGGATGGTATAACCAGATGTGTTGTTACAAACCCACTAAATGACACCAAAGAACACATAGTCACAACACCCCACTATAGGCATGTAAGCTGAACTAATTGGCATCACAAGGTATTATTGCTGTCCTCACCCCCACCCAAGGGTGTGAGTGTCCAGACCTACCCCGAAATGCAGGGTATATACACAGCTGTCGCTGTAGAAGAAATGGCCAGCTGTAGACCTTCTTGTCAGCCATCCTGCACATCCCTGGACATGTCCCCTACTATCAGCCCCTCTGTGTGGCCCATTCCTAGTAATGTTCATAGTCACAAGAAGGTGACACCCTCCACACAACTATATTGGCAGAATCTGGAACTCCAAACCCAGGTGTATTACCGCAGCTGTCCCAGACAACACATGTAA
Source organism: Protopterus annectens (assembly GCF_019279795.1). Classification (NCBI taxonomy): domain Eukaryota; kingdom Metazoa; phylum Chordata; order Ceratodontiformes; family Protopteridae; genus Protopterus; species Protopterus annectens. The sequence goes on from NC_056735.1 coordinate 888,998,538, forward strand.
ATAACACAAGAAGGGATACCTCAAGCACACTTGGATCATCACCTGCTCACCACCTGGCAAAGTTCACCCCCCAACTAACACTCCATACCCCTACACCAACTACTGATACCGACACATTCCTGTCCTGCCTCACATACATATCCCAACACCCTGCAAATCTGCACTACTGCTCCTCCACCAATCAGTCGAATGGCCTACTATACAGTTAAAATGTCCCCCCCTCCACCTACCTGCCTACACCTTGACTATTCACATCTACTCTACAACACAGATATGGCATAACTAAACCTAACCCAAATACCTGAGTGTAACCTATTCAGAACTGCTAAACTGGAATCCCACTTCACCTTACACTGACCTTCGGGAACAGTCATACCTGACATGTACACCTGACTTAAGCATGTATAATACCAACATGTTCATGAAGTAGCATGGGGGTATGCCGCAGTAAGTGGGAGTATGCCTGTTTGGGTGGTGGTAAGCAATGCCCACACTGGTTAAGCAATGTGGAGGCCAACCCAGTGTAAGACGCTGTAACCAGAGGTCAACAAGTCTGTGCCTCGTGCACACCAGCACATACCCACTTATAATTCCCCCGCAGTGCCTTAGGCAAGCTGTAGCCCACAGCTCTCATCGTGGCCAGTAACAACATAATCAGCACTCCCAGGTTCCCACCTCCCCTGCACACTATAGGCCATGTAAGTTACCATGAAGGCCTGGCAAATATACAATCAGCTGCTGTTATCACAAACATATCATCCAGCACAGTTAGTCAACAGTATAGGAAATATATGTAAGTATGTAGATTAATACCAGCAAACATGGGCACATTGCTCAATCACAGTATTCTGAGCAGTCTATGAGTATCAATGAACAGTGCCTGTCCACACATACTGTGAGAACAGTAGTCTTGTATAATACTGAAGAGAGGAATGGAAAATGGGGGACGCCGTGGGGGCGTGCTTCATCCGCGGAAGCGGGAGATGAGACTGGTCTGGTGTGTGTGTAAAGTGCTGCTTCTCAAACACCTGGCAGGATGCTACCAGTAGGAGAAACAGTATAGACCAGCAAAGTCTACTCGTGACACAACAACAGGTCCGTCCCTGGCAGGAAGAAAGTACAGTTTTGTACCTACCATAAATGTAGATGTTCGAGTATAGACACTGCTGCAGTCATTACACTTGGGTTATCCTGCCGTCAGGAAGTCCCTAGTCAGCCTGAGTTCCAAAGTCTTGGTCCGGCGTCGGTTGCTGCCGCTTCTTCCCTGACGTCAGTGCACCAGGAGGATATAAGATGCAGCCAACGCCATTTTCTTCAGTTTTTCTTGCCCCAGATGTCAGATGCCCCCAAGTAGGTAGGCCTTTCAAATTGCTAGTAAAATATATATATATAATAGAAAAGCAAATAACCATTTTTAATTACCAGCAAATACTCCCTTTTGGAAATAAGGGTAGAAGCCCTAGGTATGTATCAGAAGTAAGAGGTTGAAGGAGGGAGGGTAACCTGGACTGCAGCAGTGTCTACACTCGAACATCTACATTTATGGTAGGTACAAAACTGTACTATGTTCATCATGTGACACTGCTGCAGTCATTACACTTGGGTGGAATCCCAAAGCTGAGGTAGGGTGGATGGATCTATAAGGCATTAGGAGTGGCTATAAGGCCCTGCAGCACAGCAGTGGCAAAGCCTGCTCTGGATTTGGAATATAAAGGCAAATTGTAATGTTTGGTGAAGGTATGTACAGAACTCCATGTTGCTGCTTCTAAAATATCCTTGGTAGGCACTCCCCTGAGGTAGGCAGTTGAAGTGGCTGTTGCCCTGGTGGAGTGAGATCTAACGCTGCTAGGTACAGGTTTCTCATGGTGTGTATAGCAGAAACGTATATAGTGAGCTATCCACTTTGAAATAGTCTGCTTTGAAATGGCTTTTCCCTGTGTTCCTGCAGCGTATGCTACCAATAATTGCTATTTTCTGAAAGCCTTGGTTTTGTCCAAGTAGAAGCGTAACTGTCTGTGAATGTCCAAGGAATGTAGTAGTCTCTCCCCTTTGTTCTGTGGTTTTGGATAAAAAGTTGGCAAGTGGATAGTTTGGTTTAGAGCCACACTTGATACCACCTTTGGCATAAACGTAGGGTTAGTTCTTAAGGACACCCTGTCCTGGTGGAAGATGAGGAAAGGTTCCACTGCCATTAGTGCCTGTAATTCTGAAACTCTTCTTGCTAATGTTATTGTCAGTAGCAGAGCAGTCTTCCAAGAGATGTATTTTAAATCTGCTGTGATAGCTGGCTCAAATGGAGGTAAAGTTAATTTTTCCAAAACAAAGTTGAGGTCCCAAGTTGATATAGGTGCTCTACGGGGTGGTCTCATGTTTTTAGCCCCTCTGAGGTACTGTTTGAGCAAAGGATGTGAAAAAATTGGTGGATCCGTGTTGTAATGAGCAGAAATGGCTGAGGCATGAATCTTGATGGATGAGAAGGAGAGGCCCTTGTCCAACATCTCAGTTAAGTATTGAAGTATCTGAGGAATGTTTGGGACAAGAGGGTCAAGGCTGTGTGCTTGGTTCCAGGCACAGAATCTCTTCTATTTATCCGAGTAGGCTTTCCTGGTGCTAGGCCTTCTGGCCTCCAGAATGACGTCCATAACAGCTTTGGAGAGAGGCAATGCTTGCTTGTTTAAGGAATTTTCCATGCAGCTAGATTTAAGATCTTTAGCTGGCTGTGAAGTATCTGATTGTTGTGTTAACAGCTGTAGGATTTGTGGCAAAATCCAGGGTCTTTCTTGTGCTAAGTTTTTTAAGATTGGATACCAGTGCTGGCGTGGCCAGTCTGGTGCAATCAGGATAATCTTTGGCTCTTCCTGCCTGGCTTTTATGAGTACCTTTGGAAGGAGAGGTAAAGGAGGGAAAGCGTATACCTGTAGGTTTTTCCAGCCGAATGAGAGGGCATCCACTTTCCATGCTTGTGGATGGTTTCTCCTTGTACAGAATTTCTGTAGTTGGCAGTTCATTGGGGATGCAAACAGATCTATGTCTGGGTTCCCCCATTTTTGTGCTATCATTCTGAAAATTTGTGGACTCAATTGCCATTCATGAGGCTCCATGATGTTTCTGCTTAGGTCGTCTGCCAGTGTGTTTTCCTCTCCTGGCAGGAATTGTGCCTGCAGATGAACTTGGTAGTTTAAAGCTGTGTTCCACAAGGTCATGGCTTGTCTGCAGAGGGGGTAGGAGTGTGTTCCCCCTTGCTTGTTTATGTACCACATAACTGTGGTGTTGTCTGTCTTCAGTAGTAGTTGTCCGAGATGTAGCAGGTCCTTGAAAGCTATAATTGCATTTTGTACAGCTAGCATCTCTTTTTGATTGATGTGGAGATGTCTTTGTTCTGCGGGCCACTCGCCCTGAATACATTTTCCTGCCATGTGTGCTCCCCAGGCGTAATCCGATGCATCTGTTGTTAGTGTTTGCCTGGCTGTGGGTTGAATAAAAGGCTGTCCCTTGTTGAGGTGACAAGCTTGGGCCCACCATTGAAACTCCTGTTGAAGGCAAGGAATTAGTGGTATAACTGTTTCCAGATCTTGACAGTGTTGAGACCATACACTCTTTAGGTACCATTGTAGTTTCCTCATATGCAATCTGGCATATGGAATTAGTAGTATGCAAGATGCCATGTAGCTCAAGGCCTGCAGAATTTTTCTTGCAGGGAGTTGGGTCTTTGTTGCCATTAAATGAAAATATCGAGTCAGTTGTCTTTGCTTGTCTGGCGTGAGATAAGCTATCTGGGCCATTGTGTTTAAGCTGGCACCCAGGAATATTATCTGTTGTGAGGGCACTAGTTTTGATTTCTTTTCATTTACTGTGTACCCCAGGCAACTTAATAACTTTTTTACGTGACAGGCACTTTGTGAAGACTCTGGGCGCAGTAGATAAGCCAAAGGGCAGTGCAGAGAATTGATAGTGCATTGAACCTGCTAGAAATCTGAGGTATCTTCTGCAGTTTTGTCTGATAGGGACATGCAGGTATGCCTCTTTGAGGTCCAAAGTCACTAGCCAAGCTTTCTTGCCCAGCATGGGAAGAAGCTGCTGTAGTGTCAACATTTTGAATTTCGGAACATCCAGGTAAGTGTTCAGAGAAGAAAGGTCCAGAATGGGTCTCCAGGCTTCGTCTTTTCTGGGAACCAGAAAGAGTCTTGAGTAAAATCCTTGACCTTGCTCTTGTGGTGGTACCTTTTGAATAGCTCTCATATCCATGAGTGCTGTAATTTGTTTTTGGGCCTCTACACCATTGATTTGGTGGCAGATTTGGCATTCTTTTTAACCTTGGAAGAGTGTGGTAGTGAAACCTGTAACCTTGAGATATGATGTTGAGAACCCATTTGTCTTTGGTGATGCAATGCCAGTTGTGATAGAAAAGAGCCAGTTTTCCTCCTAAGGGAGCTGCCAAGAGAGAGCTGCTTGGCAGTCGTAGTGGGAAGTCATTGAGACTGTTTTTTATAAGGTTGGGACCTGTCTTCCCCTTCTTTCTGGCCCGGTGTACCCCATTGTCAAGGTCTGTAAGGGCCTTTTGTCTGACCTCTACCTCTGGGACGTCTATATCTGCCCCTTTGAGGTCTGTCTGTGGCTGGAAAGGACCAATTTTTTGTTGGCCAATTTCTGCTAAAATGAGGAGGTTGAACCTGTAAGAAATCTTTGACCGTTTGCATAGATTTTGCCTTATCCTCCATCTTTTTTAATACCTCCTCTGCCTTAACTCCAAACAACACATCCCGCTGCAAAGGTGCATCCAGTAATTTGGCTTTAACATGATCTGGTAGCGTATGTTCTTTTAACCAAGCATGCCTTCTAATGACAGAGCCTGTAACTGCTGCTCTACAGGGGGCCTCTAAGGAATCAAAACCACATTGCAAAGTATGTTTTCCCACTTGTGCAGCTGCAAGCAATAAATCCTGCATTTCTTTCAAATTAGGAGGATCTGTATCTGGAAACATCTTTTGTTTCAACTGAGACATTAAAAATTGCTGATATTTTAGCATGTGAAACTGGCAATTCAAGGCTCTCATGGCTAAAGTTGCAGATGTATAAACTTTCTTGCCCCATCTGTCTAATGCTCTGGAATCTCTGTCTGAGGAGACTGGATGTTTTGCTGATGAGGCCTTAATCCCTTTGGGTCCCTGAGAAATTGTTTCAGGGTCTGCAACAGGGCTTTTGTATAGAAATTTGTGAGAGTCAGGGACTCTGTAATATCTATCCGGCTTAACTGGGGCTGGTGGTAAGGAGTCAGGGTTTAAACTGGATTCAGTATATACATCATCCACAATATCTAACACAGGCAGAATAGCAAGGGGTCTGTGTTGAGGTAATAAGAGGAAATCCCTGAGCCTTTTCTTGGATTCTGAATAATCCTGGCCTTCCCAGTGGAAGTGCTCCCTCATGGAATGTAAGGTCTCCCAAAGGAGTAGTCCTTAGGCAGAGAGGCTGATGGAATTGATTCTTCAGCATCTGAATCCTCATAAGGGGGTAAGGAATACCCTAGGTCTGAGGATGAGTCAGAGGAAATGGAAACCTGGTCTGAAGATTCATAGTTTGCATCTTGTCTGGGCCTTTTATCTGGAGGGGGTTGGGACCCTCTGATCAGGGTGATAAGGTCTTCGGCCATTTTTAGCATTTGTTTCTTAGGCATGGAAGCCTGCCCTGGAGATTGTTTTGTCTGTTTCTTTGCTTTTAAGAGAGGATTAGATTTAACAGAGGGTTTAATAGTTAATTGGGTAGGTCTGAAAACACCCTCTGAAGCTGTGGATTGTTCAGCTACTTCGGTTCCCTCTGTAGGATTAAGTTCGGTAATCTGAATAACAAGAGCATCCGAAGGCCCAGCCAGCTCCACGTGGGAGTCAGAGGTGGTCTGTGGTTCTGTAGAAGTGGTAATCAGGGGCTGCGTAAGAGCCTTGCTGAAATCCGGAGAACCGGCGACCAGCCTGGAAGAGGCCTCGTCATCAGTCTTGGGCCTCGGATGCCTGTCCTTGTCCTTGTGCTTTGTATGGATTCCGGTCATTGGAAGTTCCGACGGCATGGTGTAATTAAATTTTCTGCCAAAATAAAGTTGGGCAAAATCAAACCGATGTTTAATAGTGCGCTTGTTAAACCTAGCACAAAACCGACAACCAGTGACGTCGTGATCTGGGCCTAGGTATGGGATACAGTAGGAGTGGAAATCCTTATGAGGTATTTGCTTCCCACAAGAAATACAATTATTAACTTTTACTGACATCGGTCTGAGGCAAGAAAAAAGGTTCCCCAACGGGGTACTTAGCTTTTTAGAAGACTTCAGTTCTGGATTCGGAATGAAAATCTCAGGAGTCGGACGACTGGCACTGGCGAACTGCTTCTGCTTCGGGCACCGCGCGGCAAGAAAGACTGAAGAAAATGGCGTCGGCTGCATCTTATATCCCCCTGCCACATTGATGTCAGGGAAGAAGCGACAGCAACCGACGCCGGACCAAGACTTTGGAACTCAGGCCGACTAGGGACTGCCTGACGGCAGGATAACCCAAGTGTAATGACTGCAGCAGTGTCACACGATGAACATCCAGATTTTGTGGGTCACAATGATGTTTCCACCAGTTACAGAGGAGGATCAAGGGAAGGCTCAAACGTACGTGGACTCAATAGATGAAGAGCCTGCAGAAGGTTGCATCGAGACAGTAAAATGGAGGAGTACTGAGATGTGCAGAGAGGGAAATGTGTGGAGATGTGGTATAGCAGTGCTAGTAACTGGAGAATGGATGGATGCTGTTTACATGGAACATGGGGGCCAGGGAAAGGAAGCATGGGTATGACATTAAGGTAGAAATATGCAAGTTAAGCATAACTGCAATTGTGTAGTGGGCAGAGCATCCGCCTAACGTGCATGCATTCCCAGTTCAAGTCCCACTGCAGCACATTCTATTTTCCATGTGAAAGCAGTATATCAACATCGTTTTGCTGTATAACCTACTAAATGACATTCATACTTGAACAGGAGTACTGCATTACACACAGACCCACTCACTATTCAAAGGACATGAGACAACATACAGGTATGTATACACAGACAACCTTTAATGGTGTTGTTATTGTTGTTGTTGTTGTGTCTTTTGGCTTATCCCGGTTAGGAGTCGCCATAGCAGAACTCCGGTCCGCTAATGTTTGGTAGTGGATTTTTACGTGCCGAGTTACCAGCCCTGACGCACAACCTTCAATGAAGGCACGCCCATTCACGAATGCCTCCACACAGAAGACGCTCTAGCTGAGAATCGAACGTGACAACGTCTTGTTGTGAGGCGACAACGCTACCGCAGCACCACTACCGTGGGTATACAACCTTTAATGGTGTATTTTACAATAATGTATGCCATTATGTATAGAACATAGATCTGGACTTATTTAATCAGTGAGGAATGCAAGGCCCACACAAAACAGTAGATGCAGACAGTACGGATATATAACATACTATGCTGTCCAGCCCAAGCCCGTCAATTCATACAACTGTAGACAAAGGATTTGCCATCAAGATAGGTAACAACAAACAATAACAGATGTAGTTCAGTAGCCACCAGTTACACCCTGTAGACATTTATTATCTGTTCTAATGTCTATGTATCTGTCACATGTATGGACCCTGACCAACAAATGTGGGAGTCCACAATATGACTGGGATGATAGCAGGAATGCTAGTAGTAAATGATGAAAGGCCAATACCGAACAACCCTTAACCGTATCACAGCAGGACAAAGTCAGCCATATATGTGGATGACAGAGGCAGGAACACAGGGCCATGCACGTAATATTGCTGTTACACACTGTGCAAATTGCTGATGTTACAGGATTTGTTGCAATATGCCCTTATGCAGGAATAACACATCAGGAACACAAATGGAAGTAGCCATGTACTGATAGCATGCAACAGAAAGATTGCCGGGGATATATCTAGGACAAGACCTGTGTGGTGCACAGGCAAAAGCAAACAGACAATCCACTGGCCATCATGTGGATAGGCCCACTGTTGACAGCTATGCAGACAGACTGCATTCTATCCTAAGCTACTATGTACACGCAAACACTGCAAGACCATCAATATACAATGCACATAACAACACTACTCACTCTGTCTGTAGGTCTGAAACTTCTTACGATTGTGTAGTTGCCCTGTGTCTGCAAGCCCCACTGTAATAGGTACTGCAACCTGCCATCTGGAACACTGCTGCCCACATACAGGAAGGATGTCCTCCATACTGGAAAGGTAAAGAGACAAAGGCCACATGAGTAAGCAATGTATAGTACTGGGTTACCATGACAATGGTTAACTGAATCACTACACAGCAGGCTGCACGCAGTCAGCAACTGTTGCACACTGATTGGTGCAGAGCCCATCACCTGATCATGTGCACCACCTACAAAAGCCATGCTGCAATCCATTCAAACCAACTCAATTGCTCTACTGGAGAGGGAGAGAGACAGAGAGAGAGAGGGAGAAAAAAAAAAAAAAATTAAAATTAAACTAACACACAGTGGGAAACAAAACCCTACAAGCCAAAACCGGGAAGGCATCACACCCGTCCAAAAAAATAAAAGCTATGTAAAACATAACTGTATGTAATTTAATGTAGTATGTGGTATAGATTAATAGGATATATGATGTTGAATGTTTGATATGTGCCATCTGTAGTTGTCCCTGTAATGATGTCCCACTGAACAACTGCTCTGGACAATACTGTCTGTCTCTGTAAGCAGTGGGACATACCCTCTAACTGTGCAGATCAGCAATGAATGACAAAGATGTCAGCCATAATATCTGTGTATATTATGTTAGTGTGGACAATAGCTGGTGGTGGAAGTACTGCTGTCATGATAGATACATGGGTGTCAGAGCACACCACTTGCAGGACAGTCGTGTTAATGTGTAATGTAGCATACACAAATGCCATAGGTGTGTAATAGGCATACCAGCAATTTCACACCATATTTACGACCCTAATGTTAGTCTGTATTCACATGTGGCACCTGTCTGTGTTACAGCAAGGCAGAACAGTGCAGCTGTGAATGAAAGACAGTTACACAATGTGGACCAGATGTCTGTATGCACTCCACATATCTGTGTGATACAGAATGTGAAGTGTATGTGTACAGATACACAGACACTCATATAGATATAGGTATATCAACAACATACAACATATATCTACACATATATGTACATATATTTATACACATATATATATATAGTGGCACTGACAATGGCATGCAGGTGAAATAGTCTGTAACAGGCCAGCAAAGTTAAGTGTCCCCACATGGAGCATGGCTACAAACACATAGCACAAACCATGGCACATACACATAGCACAAAGCTTGGTACAATACAACATATGTCCCAATGGTAGGTAAGCAGCTGACATAACAATTGCAGTCTGTGAATGGTTTGTTGTAGCTGATATGGTGGGGGGAGACAAATATGTGTATTATGAACTATGGTAACCCTGCTGTATGGATGGCTCAGACCTGTTATGTCTTCCAGGAAACATGTCACATAGTCGGCTTCCCGCATACAGCGCCGCTGAGACAGAGATCATTACTGACCACTTGGTACAGCACTACAAACTGCTGTTTGCGTGGACAGCCCATGACCAACAGGAGAGGACCACCCTGTGGAATGAGTTAGTCCACAGGGTCAATGATGTCGGACTGCATAACGGCAGCTATGAGCAGGTCCGGCATCATTGCACCAACCTGCTTTGCCATGTATGTTGGGGTGCAGCTGCAATAAGGGGGGACCACCTCACAATTGGGGGCAACCCACCCATCCACCTATCACCCTTGTGGAGGAGCTTCTCAGCAGCCTTGTGGCACTTGGCCACCTGCAGCATCAACACCTGGCAGGGCACATCTTGGAGGTGGGTGCCAATGACACACCAGCTGAGGAGCGTGCAAGTAAAGCCCTAGGGCACATCGTAACCCCACTCTTGTGTATGTATCTGCATTTGTATAGGTACATCATGCAAATCTGAGATTTCATATACATAGTCTGCTGCTGTGTAGTAGTAATAAACAGTTGTGTATAAGCTATAATATTGTGTAATTCTACTGTTGATGTAACGTAATGCTGCACTCACCTTTTATGAATGCCACAGCTGTGGCCACTGACATCAGCTTTCTCACACTCCTATGTAGGTATCTCCAGGATGCCACCATGGCAACAGCCCATAGCCAGTGAGTATGGTTCATGTTCATGCATAATGATAAACTTGGCATGTAGAAGCTATGGGATATCCCATGCACATGTCTGACACACCTACCAATACTGCATGCTGTACATGTTCACGTTTTGTTGCTGTGAAATGCACTGCATCACAGTAGAGACTATGCTGGGGTATCGAAAGGGTACAACAGACACATGCAAGATAACTAACATCCTGTCAATGTGCAATGTGTCCACAGGGCTGTGAAGTGTGGCAGGACACACGGCCTACAGTAGGGTCATGTGTGACTCAACACCACCATGGCTGCAGCTGCACACAATCAGGTAAAGTAAACATTGTAGATGTAACCCTGACCCCACAGCACTTGTGACAGCAGTATGAGTTGCTATAACACATAGGGGCTGTGAGCATTGGAGCTGACATAACCGACACAGTACTACAGATACATCAATGGTTTCTACATCTGCGAGGTATGGTGCACAGTACTAGGCAGGATGTGGAACAGGTCCACAGTAACACTTTGTACATGGGTGCAGTGTTAACAGGTGGAAGGGCCATCACATACCAACACAGCCCATGCCTCACACACATGTATACTGCCACTGGCATGAAGTCACTATAGTTGCACTGCATGCTGTTGAGCACCATATGTAATGCATGCTGACAGAAGGGTAATGAGAGGACTGTGTGTACAAATGTTGTGCAAATCCACATCTACTAGTGTGGGTGTGTGTGTGTGTGGTATGTGTGTGTGTGTGTGTGTGTGTGTGTGTGTGTGTGTGTGTGTGTGTGTGCGTGTGCATGTCTCGATTGTTTGTAAGTGCAATCTAGTGGAGTGTGAATGATGCATGTCCGATTTGTGTGTACGTGCGCATGTGTGTATGTGTGTGTGTGTGTGTGTGTGTGTGTGTGTGTGTGTGTGTGTGTGTGTGTGTGTGTGTGTGTGCATGTGTGTCCATGTATGCACAGGCGATAGTGGGATTGACCACATGGCAGTACTTCTCCTTGGGATTGTGCTGTACATGGAGTGAGACATGGGACATCAGGACAACCTGTCAGGTATGTGAACACAGGACAGCTGATAGCATAACAAGGTCTGTAGCATGGAGCATGCATTGGGAGGTGAAGTACATACCAGGTATACACATCATATTGCCAGCAGAGCTGATAGGTAGCTGGTTACCCACATATACAGCACTAAAAATTCAATGGGGAATTACCACAGCACATCAGTAAGTGTATCCAGGTAGTACTGTTGTCCGCATGATGGGTCGCTTCTGCAGCAGATGTGGCAGGGACTGAGAAAGATTGAAGTATGAGGCTCTGGTGTGTGACATATGCAGTGAAGGTAGCAGCCCCAAATATATAGGGGCCACATACACCATTACTGCTCATACACAGGGTAATACAGGGTGACAGCAGTGAGGCCATGTACAACCTACTCCACCCAAGTGAGGGAGGCAATGGAGTAACAGGTCAGGTGTTGTAACCACATGCATGGAGAGGAATGATATGTTAATGGGCTGCAGTGATGCCTGTATATTAGCAAGTGCCATGCAGGATGGGGAACATATGTAACTGACTGTGGGACTGTCTGTAAACCCAGTGAAAGTGAGGTAATAAGGTGGCTGTCAGTGTGAGTGTGTGTGAGTGTGTTTACTGTTATGCAATGCTGTACAGGTCTTAATGTGTGTATTTGTTTCCCCCACAGGTGGCGAGGTGGATCAGGGTCTCTCCTGCAGGCAAACTGAGGTAGGTGTCCCTACAGACACCGATAATGATAATGGTACTGGTGAGGCACAGGTGGGGTTGTCAGAGGCCAACACTGTGCCAACATGTGTCATCACCCTCCTAGCCACCCCAAGCCCGCACACAGTTACAGTGCCCCTACAAACCCCATCACATGTGGCCATAGCAGAGGGACAATTGGCACTTGGTAGCAATGACCAGGAAGGTGGAGTGTCCATGCCAACTGTGTCGGGTCACAATTGGCATAGCCGGATGTCAGGAAGGCCACCACATCGACAGATGTACCATGGTGCTCATGGGGAGGACCACAGGTCATCATGCCCCTGGCAGCGGCGTCACAACTGGTACCATCAGCAGCATGTTTCAGACTGTAATGGAGGCACAGACACGTATGGAAATGCACACCAGACAGGGCCTGAGGCTGCAGAGGTCTGCTTTCACAACTGTATGTGGCAACCTCCATGAACTTTCTGGTGCCTTCCATGAATATACCAAGGTCATGGATAGACGGTGGGGTGAGATGGTTGGCCTCCTTGACTGTGGTATGTCTGTGCTAGAACATGTGATGGGAGTGGTGCATCAGCCGTGTGGATGTAGGCCAGAGACACCAGCAGCTGGCAGTCAATGTGGACATGCCAGGATGCCCAGCCGCTCCCATAGTGGCAGTACCAGCCACAGCACACCACTGGAGCTGTTGTCCACACCACACCACAGCAGACCTCATGCACGTGGCCCTGGCCAGTCCCAGGTGGGACATAGTTCCAGCTGACATATGTCATCATCAGGGGAGAGTAGCACCTCAAGGTCTGTACCTGCATGTGCCCACAGAACCCCTGGCAGGCACAGTCAGCATGTCCGTGGCCAGAGGCAGTGAACAGCACACCCTGCCAGGTATGGTCAGCAGCTGTCCAACATCACCCGTATAGGGCAGCCACATGGCGGAACTGTGTGCATGCATACCCACACACTAGGCAACCACACCTAGGAAGACCCCATAATGACACACACCACATCACCATGCCCCAATCAATAAACCACACCCCTCACCCAAACACATGGTGACACATGTTTGGACCACCCTTGGCCTTTGGCTCACATGCAAAATACCCTTTGCATATGATGATATCTGTGCCACATCCATAACATCGATGCAGGGACAGGCTACTATGGTTCTGATGCACACAGTGACTGTAATGGAGTGCAGCAACGTACCACAGTGTAGAATGTAGTCAGGAGTAATGTGTACTGCATACATGTCAGGTAGTGTAGCCATGCAGCTAAGATGACTTTCACACACCCTGTGCATATGATGATACCTGTGCCATATCCCTGTCATCCATAACATCGATGCAGGGACAGGCTAACATGGTTCTGATGCACACGGTGACTGTGATAGAGTGCCGCAATGTACTGCAGTGTAAAATGTAGTCAGGGGTATTGTGTACTGCATGCATGTCAGGTAGTGTAGCCATGCAGCTAAGATGACTTTCACACACCCTGTGCATATGATGATATCTGTGCCACATCCCTGTTATGCATAACATTGATGCAGGGACAGGCTAACATGGTTCTGATGCACACGGTGACTGTGATAGAGTGCCGCAATGTACTGCAGTGTAGAATGTAGTCAGGGGTATTGTGTACTGCATACATGTCAGGTAATGTAGCCATGCAGCTAAGATGACTTTCACACACCTTGTGCATATGATGATACCTGTGCCACATCCCTGTCATCCATAACATCAATGCAGGGACAGGCTAACATGGTTCTGATGCACACAGTGACTATGATAGAGTGCCGCAATGTACTGTAGTGTAGAATGTAGTCAGGGGTATTGTGTACTGCATACATGTCAGGTAGTGTAGCCATGCAGCTAAGATGACTTTCACACACCCTGTGTATATGATGATACCTGTGCCACATGCCTGTCATCCATAACATTGATGCAGGGACAGGCTAACATGGTTCTGATGCACACGGTGATTGTGATAGAGTGCCGCAATGTACTGCAGTGTAGAATGTAGTCAGGGGTTGTGTGTCCTGCATACATGTCAGGTAGTGTAGCCATGCAGCTATGATGCATCTCAGCTGTTGGTAACACCAATTGTTATCCCCATACTGTCATCCATTTGTGCTGTAGGCATACATGTGTCAGCAGGAGGATGGCCTGCAGTCATATTCCACAAGGGTATGTCAGTGTGGTGACACCATGGCCGTGATATATTGCACACATGCCACAGGTATGTATAACAGTTATTGGCCATGTAAAATTGACTGGTGGCTTGCTTGTACAGGTATAATCTGCACCCTTATGTCAACCCATCCACATACATACACATCCTTACTTGGTGACACTGTGTCTAGACCCCTACCCAGGTATGTAGTTTTACTGAACTGTGTGGCTGTCATTGCACACATGACACCATCTGTAGGGTGAGGCGTGTACCAGGTCATGTGTTATATGCAGACCATCCACAGACATGTACAGTATGGTAATGGGGGATGTAATGTTTGTATATGGAGAATACATAGTGTGTCATACCATCATATACACATTGACTGATACATAACAGGTAGACACACATCTTAGAGACCTGGTTGTATAGTTGCTAACTAACTAGTCCATGTGTCCAATGTGTTACAGGTAGGCTGCACACAGCACATGCGTAACTGGGCTGTATCCTGTTATCTGTTACCTGTATGGGTGATGGTGACATTGGCCATTTGAGAGTGGTAGGTGGGCCATATACCAGGTGTACCATGGTGTAAAGACAGTGTACATAGCACCCACATCCCCCACTGGATATTGTACACACTGGAACCCATCTTGATACTCTGACATACCCACTATCACACATTGGCCACAATGCCAAAACAACCCACTGCATATCACAACAGTGGTACCATAAAGATAAGCATGTGATGCACACACCACAGGCATAGTAGAGCGTCACATTCTGTTGCCACACCTATGGGCGACAACAACAACAACATCCATACTACTGTGTGGCAATGTGTATTGTAATAGGAGTATGTGGACTCGGAATGGTGTACCCTACAGATATGCACACATGCACACATACACACATGTGGCAGACCTCAATGGGATTTCCATGCCTACCGACCCATTGGTACAACACTGTTGTGCTGGTAATGCAAGGCACATGTAGCTGTTAGGGAGGGGAGTGTAATAGGCTACATGTTACGTTAATGGGGTTGAGAGGCATCACACACAATACGAGTTGTACAAATAGGCATCCCCCCCCAGCCAAACACGTCCACCCTAGAATGCACAACCAAGTGTTGGAGATCCCATAACCAGGGCCAGTGACAACATGGGGACACAATGTTACCTGTACTACATCCCACCTGCATGATGTCAGGCTGGTATTGGTAACATATTATACAGTACAGTCTGGCTCCCATGGGTAATGCATTATGTGGAAGCCATCAACATTACCAGGCTTCAGATACACAAATATGCAGATACAGGTATACATATTTATATATATATCTATATCTCTCTCTCTCTCTATATATATATATATATATATATATATATATATATATATATATATACATATACATGTGACTACACATACACATGCAGTTATATGTACAGTAAGATACATAAGTGGAAGGTGCACACAATATGGAACATCCACTATGCCTGCAGTTGACCCCTGAGTGACTGGACACTGTATGTGCCACCCATACAAATGACAATCGTTGCCTGTAGCATACACCCACAGAGAGGTCATAGGTAAAACAACACCCACAGGTTTGCAGACATGGAAACCTTTAATCATGTACTATTACAGTTCTACATGCCATGCCATATAGCTGTTCAGACACTGACAACTATATCAATGGAGTGATGCTACAGTGGACCAGTTACAGTCATACAGTAGTCTGGAAAGGTTCACAGCTGTTGCTGTCCAGGCCAATTCATTCACATTGTACAATAGGAAAGACACACTGGGCCACAGGATACCTAACAATCAATCAGTATGCAATCCAGGTGTGTAGTTCAGCAGCCTCTATCTATACACTGTACACACACAGTAGGTGGTATAGAAGTCATATGACCACATGGGTTGTAACTGTTACATAACATGGCATAACTGACACCATCACGAGCACACCAACAAACAGAACAGTTTGTATGGCAGGGGGCAGTAGTCCTGCATTAACCAGATCCATGTCAGTAATGTGTATATAGGTGAAGTATATGGTACTGTACATCCAAATACCTTAAGGCAGCTCAGCCCTGATACTCCCACATTTTGTAGCAGCCTAGGTCATTTCTGGTGCTGCCCCCTAGACTCAGTAACACAGGGCCATATACCACTGTTACATACACTGGGCTCTGCAGTGCATGAGGGCACACATGTATTGTGTAGGTGGCACTCACACATATATGGCCCCAGCCCCACCATATGTGTGGGGGATAGAATGGCAGTGGACTGATGGCAAACATGGCAGTGTGATATACTCCCAGCCCACTATGGATCAACCACTGACATCATGACATATGTACAAAGCTTGGTATGTAGGTGATGGACAGAGGCTGGAATACAGGCACATATGTGAACAACTGTTGCCATACACTATGCAAGGTGCAAGTGTTACAGGATAGTCTGTAACATACCCTTAGTCATGGAATTGATGGTAGAGACGGTCATGTATGTAGCCATGTACCGGTAACACGCAACACACACACACTGCCAGTGTATTATCTGACACAAGACCTGTGTGGTGGACAGACAAGACATGACAGGCACAGCTCAGGCCGGCATGAGGGTAGGCCCACAGTTGTGTGCTATGCAGACAGACTGCATTCCATGGCAAACTAGTATGTACACCCACACCTTGTAACATCAGTACTGTACAAAGCATAACATAAATCTACTCACAGTCTGTCTGTACTTGCAGATCCTCCTACAAATACGTGGCTGCCCTGAGTGTGCCAGTTCTCCTGTAAGGGGTATTGCTACATGCTGTCAGTAGCACTGCTGCCCACACACACAGGACGGATGCCCATCACACAGGAGATGTAATGGGACCATGCACACATGATGTGGGAATCTATTGTAGGTGGTTGCCATGACAGTGTTAATTGGGTGTAGTACACATGTGTAATCATGTATATCTGGCTATCTAGATAGGTATATGTACATATATTCCCTCCATATGTCCTGGACATGAAGTGTAGACCAACCCCAGCCCTTATGTTCCCAATGTCGTAGTTGCAGGGGATGTCAGGTATGTATAACAGGTATACTAGTAGAATATTGCTACTGTCATTGGGATTGTCTTCACAGACATGGTGTGTATGGGAGGTCACATCTGCTTATAACATGTGTGCCAATGGTTACTGAAAGACATCCAAAGGACATTAGTGTACAGTACCGCTGCTAACACATAATGCCGCTGTGGACTGCAGCAGAGATATTTGCCAATATATGTGGAGGGTCTGACACATTCTGTACAGTCCAGAGGTATACACATAAGCCCTTAGTGCTACACACGTGTACCATTCCTGACAATATGGATGTGGACGGCCATGTAGATGGGTATAACACATAACGACCAGTATATGATGTCCACCACAGGTCATGCATTCACACACCCCTGCCTGACCTGTAATGGTATGAGCACTGGTTCTGGGGTAACACAATAGGTATTGACATTCATCTACACTGCATCCCACTGCCCTGTCTGACATACATGACTGTTAGGGGAGGGCTGGCAGTGGGACAGCTGGCTAGTATCTGCACATGACATCCCACTGGGTAGGTACACTCAGCTGCTAGGCATGTCACAATGCACTGTGCAGGCTGCAGGCGGACTGGCTCAACATTGGCCTACATCTCCCAAGGGGGAATGCACATGTACCTGCATATAAAGCAGACTCAACAGGCATGTCACAGCACAGGGTAAGATACACCTGTGTGACAGTGCATATCCACAACCAATGTGAACACAGCCACAACCACATATGGTTAGCTAGCATGGTATTACAGTATATGGACTATGTGTTCTACATCATCCTCATATGTGCCACTCACAGACTGACCCTACATATACTGGCCTGCTGCACAGTTTGTTCTGGTAGCTGTGTGTGGTATGGGACACATGTGTTTATGGCCCTACAAACATGTACGCCACTACAGTACCATACAGTGGGGCAGAATGTAACATCTGATAGTAGGGGAACTATAACAATGTCATCTACCACAGTCTGTACACAGGCTGAGATACATATCAACACTACACACTCTGTCGACATTCACCATAGGTACACAGACCTCAGGACTGTATGAACATCCACAGAATGTGCAGGTAATGTCATGTAATGTAACCCCTACTGTACATAACATGTGTAGCAGTCAGATATATCAGTGGCTTGTTCTCAGATATGATGCCACAAAGTATGGTGTAAAGCACATATGCACCACTTCATGCACGACAGATGTACAAAGGTTGACAGAGGTGTGGCTGGGAGCACATACACAGGGCCAATATTGACATGTTGCTGTGATAACCACATACATTTACTGGTGTTACAGGGTTGTTGCAACATATGTCCTTTGAGGGATATGACGTCTATGACTACCACAGCTTTCTCCATCTACTGACTGCAATCCTCACTCTACCTTCAGCAGTCGACAGCTAGATGCTGCATGGGTGACACATGCAACCACGGACAAAACACTGCCCAGGCTACAGATGACCCGGCAGATGGAGATTCCCTATAAACATGGAACTGACATGGCAGGTATTGAGACATGTACAACAGCCGTATCCATACAAACACTGTTAAAGCAACATTACTTCAAATGCAGTATAGTGGCACTTACAGTCTGCAGTCAGGTCAGGCACATCCATCTCCTGTTTGTTGCATTGTTTCCACAGTGTATGTTGTTAGAGGTACACCACAATCCATCTGAGATGCTGTTTGCCACATGACAGATCTAGTTCCTGCTCACAGTGGATAAAAAGGGCAAACGCCACCATGATGTTCCTAGGTATTGGTGTGTGTTTCCATACAATTGGTTATGGGAATGTTAAAACAGCTGTTTCACATGCAATCAGCTAGGCGAGGGCTGTAATTCATGCAGAGGCCAACATCTGATCATGATCATGAGCATTACTTACATTACACATGCTGCTGCCTAAGCAAAGCAGGTGTAGGTCTCCACATCCACCTAAGAGGGGGTGAGGGATGCAGACAGAGGTAAATATGTGTCAGGGAGGGGTGGGAGGGTAAAACTGAATCATGCTTGTGTCACACACCTAGCAGCACAGGGTATCAAACCCCTGACAACTATGTAGTGCTAGTATAGTTTGCTGCAATTATTGGATGCACCACATGAGTTACCTTTTGTTGAGCACTCAGCACATATATGTGATGATGAGTGACATCTGCAACAGGGATACAGTAGCTGTATGGTAGGTGACATACATGTGTCTGTCGGCATGAACAGATGCCAACGTCAACACAGCCACACTCTCACAAGGACACACACACATTGACACACATGGCAGGGCCAGGTGTACAACTCACTGGTTGTAGGATTGCCACATGACATCACTGTGCAGGTATCCCATGCACCACACAGGTCATACAGGGGCTGTATGGGTGAAAGAGTATGGGAAGGTGTCTGACATCAGACAGCATGTTGCAGTATGCCCATGGGGGTTGTAGGGAGTGTGGATGTGAACATCTGCAGCATGCAACACACACACAAACACACAGGGTGCCAGTACTGACATGCATGGGTGCATGTCTGCACAGTTGTGTGGTGTTCAACTGAGCCAGGTGGCTTTCCAGGGCTAGGCAATGGGTGTACCTTGGCATCAGGCCACATGATGATGGTCTGCATTGTGGTTCAGGGATGTAGTGTCTGCATTTACCCACACAGGCAGGTATTGTATCCCCCATCTGGTCACCTGGGTGACTACTGTGTGTGGGCAATGCTGTGCATCGCTTGCCATGTCTGTGTTCCTTCATCCATGACATGGACGGCATCTGGGATGTGCACAGCTCCCACATGCATGTACAGTGACATGTGGAACTGTACCTGGGGTGTCTGGCCCATGTTGTTAACACAGATTATCATCAGATGTGCCAGTCCTGCCCACCTGTGGCGGGAGCTGATAATGGCCAGCAGCTTTACCCTGCACCTACATGGAGTGCATGCTATCAGCATTTCTTGGTGTCAGTGGCATCTGTCCATACAGGCATGTTGTCAGGCATGGTATGTCCATTGTGGGTCACATGTGATGGCACCACAGGTGGTGCAGGTGTCCATTGGGGAACATGGGGGAGGTGTACTGTCTGCACATATGTGCATATTGGAAATGATGGACTGGGTGCCATGCCCTTTGTGGCCCACCACTGTCACTCCATAGTTACTATCAGTGGTCAATATGCAGTGTACTACCCACATATTGGCTGTTACCTAGGCATGTGTGTGTGTGTGTGTGTGTGTGTGTGTGTGTGTGTGTGTGTGTGTGTGTGTGTGTGTGTGTGTGTGTGTGTGTGTGTGTGTGTATGACACATGGGGTGAGAGTGTGCTCTGGGTAATACTGGGGTTGATAACTGTGATTGCCTGGCCTTGATGTCACATGTCTGGGTATGGCTCTGCACCCCGGCCTCTCAGCCATATCACATGTTATCCCTGTACGGTTGACATTGTGATATATATAATATGACCACCATATAAGAAATATGCAAAATCCACTCTATATTGGCCACACAGTCACCCCTACACAGGATATGGGTTACGAACACACACACTCACAAATGTCATGTTTGGGAGTAGAACCCCCACCTAGCATATTACACTACATCACTACGCAGTTATAGTATGCACCACGGATATATACATCCAGAACTGCCATGTGTGGGGATGGAACCCTACCATGCTTCTAATTCACAATACAGCAGTATGCAGTTCCAGGATGTGCTATGGTGATTACTGGTCTACAACCTTCCCAGGGGTGTATTTCTAGGTGGGTGACATCAGCAGCCTTGCCAAAGTTGGATATGTGAAATGTAAGGTGTGAGTACCCTAAAAGCATTGCTCCCTACACAGTCAGACATGCACACACAGTTGGCAGGTTAGGGGTTAGAACTCCCAAATAACTCCTTAATCACACTATGGCTCTACAACGTACTTGGATGTGCTATGGAGATTACTGGGCTATGATCATCCCAGAGGTGTATTTCAAGGTGCGTGACATCAGCAGCCTTGCCAAAGGTGGGTATTTGACTTGTAAGGGGAGTGAGTAGCCTAAAAAGCATTGCGCTGTACACAGTCAGACATGCACACAAACACAGACACACACTCACACACGCAGTTGCCAGGTTTGGGGTTGGAACTAAAACTGAACTACATTATCACACTACAGTGGTACGCAGTTACAGGATGCACTACAGAGTTTACTGGGCTACAGCTTTCCCAGGGGTGTATTTCTAGGTGGGTGACATCAGCAGCCTTGCCAAAGTTATGTATGTGAAATGTCAGGGGTGTGAGTACCCTAAAAGTATTGCTCTTTATACAGTCAGACATGCACACATACACACACAGTTGGCAGGTCAAGGGTTAGAACTCCCAACTAACTCCTTAATCACACTATGGCCATACAATGTTACGGGATGTGCTATGGAGATTACTGGGCTATGACTGTCCCAGAGGTGTATTTCAAGGTGCGTGACATCAGCAGCCTTGCCAAAATGGGTATTTGACTTTGACTTGTAAGGGGTGTGAGTAGCCTAAAAAGCATTGCTCTCTACACAGTCAGACATGCAAACACACACACACACTCACAGTTGCCAGGTTTGGGGTTAGAACTCCTACCTAACTAGTTTATCACACTACAGCAGTATGCAGTTACAGGATGCACTACAGAGTTTAC
This sequence comes from Protopterus annectens, assembly GCF_019279795.1. Lineage (NCBI taxonomy): Eukaryota > Metazoa > Chordata > Ceratodontiformes > Protopteridae > Protopterus > Protopterus annectens. Next base: position 889,020,438 of record NC_056735.1, read on the forward strand.
TGGGCTACAGTCTTCCAAGGGGTGTATTTCTAGGTGGGTGACATCAGCAGCCTTGCCAAAGTTGAGTATGTGAATTGTAAGGGGTGTGAGTACCCTAAAAGCATTGCTCTCTACACAGTCAGACATGCACGCATACACACACAGTTGGCAGGTCTGGAGTTAGAACTCCCAACTAACTCCTTAATCACACTATGGCCATACGATGCTATATGACATGCTATGGAGATTACTGAGCTACAGTCATCCCAAATGTGTATTCCAAGGTGCTTGACATCAGCAGCCTTGCCAAAGGTGGGTATTTGACTTGTAAGGGGTGTGAGTAGCCTAAAAAGCATTGCTCTCAACACAGTCAGTCATGCACACATATGCACACATATGCACACACAGGCTCACACACGCACAGTTGCCACGTCCGGGGTTTGACCTCCTACCTAACTACATTATTACACTACAGCAGTACGCAGTTACAGCAAGCACTACAGAGATTACCGGGCTACAGCTTTCCCAGGGGAGTATTTCTAGGTGGGTGACATCAGCAGCCTTGCCAACGGTGGGTATGTGAATAGTAAGGGGTGTGAGTAGCCTAAAAGATATTGTTCTCTACACAGGCAGTGAGAGACAGTGACACACACAAACAGTGACACACACTCACACACACAATTGCCATTTCTGGGGTTAGAACTCCTATCTAACTAGTCTATCACACTACAGCAGTACACAGTTATGGGACACGCCGGGGAGATTACTGGCCTGCAACTCTCTCAAAGGTGTATTTCCCATTAGATAACCTCAGCAGGCTTGTCAGAGTACCGTTATGGGGTGGCCGGTGTGTGCATGACCCATACATCATTCATGTAGGGGTGACACACCACAAGTGGCCACACACAGGGTCATATGTCACAGGTACGTGTATAGGGCAACTAGCTGACTGCATCCTTGTACAGCCATGTTGCACAGCTGTCACATGGACCACATAGTTTGTGGTGCTGACAGGTACTGGTTACTAGTAACTGCAGTGTGTAACATCTGCACCTGATGTGTTTGGAGCCCTTTGGCTGTATGCTGGGTGGGACAGGCATCAATGGCTCCTTGTCACAGTCACCCTCTTTCACACATCTATATCCATCTACCTTTGGCTTATTATGGTGTGTTGTCCTTACATATATGTCTGTATTCCTATCCACTGTATGTGCAAGGTATGAGTGGTGCATACTGACATGTGTCTGCACTAACAATTGCAACCGCTGGATGCATCTGGTCCACTGGTGTTTGCATACATGGCCTTCATGTTTTTAAGTGTGTGAGCATGCCCAGTAAGGCCATATGTTTTGCATGTGTGGATCTGTCCAGTGGTTTGTACTGCACAGCTGACCTTGGTGTTGTACACCAACAGGTAGCATGCTGTGACTGCTGGGTATCCACCGATCATTTGGCATTGAGTGTTGCAACATGGCTGCATAGCGGGGGGGGACACCTGACTATTTCTATGTTTCTACACAGGATTGGGGGGGGTGCACCTGACTGTTACTATATTTCTATGTGAGGTGGGGGGCACACCTGACAGTTGTACACATTTGCTAGGACTGTACTGGTATGTCCTGTAGTCCATTTCAGTCAGTAGTCTTATCTATCATGCTGGCTAAGCCATACCAGTGTACTACCATTCTTATCTTTTGATTGCATACACATTAATTTCTGACTTCCTAGCCATCACAACTGACATCCCACTACCTGGCCTGCTGTAGTATGTCCATTTAGGCCTGGGTGGTGGTTACCCATACCCCTCATTCAGTTGCCATAGTACAGCATTTGTTTGTGTTTGTCTATACCTTACCTGCTGGCTGTGACTGTTGCTGGGTATGTGACCCCCCGCCTGACTGGCATGTGTGAGTCCCTTATCTTATGGGTGTCCCAGTATTGAGGGTGGTGCTGCAGGGCTGCCTATGTCGGATGCACATAGTATACTGCCTATGCATGGTTAGACACAGGTAGTGCAATGTTTGGCAGATGCCAGATGTGGGAATCATGATAACTTCCAGGGCAGCCAGCACACACGTTCAGTATTATGCCCTGGGCATCGCACACAACCTGGCAGTTGATGGAGGGGAAGCTCTTGCAGTTGATGTAGACCCTACCCTGCTCACCGGGTGGTGCTTTGATGCATATGTGCGTGCAGTCTATTTTACCCACTACCTCAGGGTATTCTGCTATTTGCTGGAAGAGACACATACTGCTGGCCAATGTCTCATGGGTGAGGGGGAAATATACGTGCTCACCGACATGTGGTGCCATGGCATCCAGGAACTGGTGGAGTACCCTGGATGTTGATGTCTGTGAGATCCCCATCATATCCCCAGTTGGCCTTTGGAAGGTACCTGTAGCTAGTATTCTTAGGCCTACACATACCTTCATTTCCACTGGGATGGGTTCCCCTCTGTTAGTTCTGTGTGTCAGGCATGGCCAGCACAGCTCAACAATCTGCTGTAGGAGGTCCCTGTCCACCCTATAGCACTCCACTATCTCCAGCTCATGTACCCTTGGTAGATTACCCTGGATCTGTACACTCTTCTCCATCTCCTCACTGTGGGTTGGTCGGCAGCATTCTCATCCTCACCACCCTCAGCCTCTTCCACAAGTTGTATGATAGTTATTGCGGCCCCTAACATTTTGCTGTTGTGAGTGTCAAAAGTTCCCCACTTGTTTACACTGGTGGTGTAGGGTGTTGGAAAAACAGAGGAGTAGGTGTTTGCATAGTTTATAGTGGCGTTCTGGGCTGGTCTGGTCTGCTGCCTGTGTAATTGACTGGTTCTGATACATATCACCTGGCAGCGAACCTAGTACCCCTTTATTAACTTCCTACTGCTGCTTTCCCTTCCCATTGCCCTTCTGTTTCATCCAGGGGGTGCACTGCACAATTGCTGTACTCCAATGTGCACACTGCGGCTATTTCCTGGGTTCACATCCTTTATCTTCCTGTAGATCCCGTTGCATGGCATGCACACCAGCTTACACTTTGTCATACATGCTCGGCAGGTTTAGACACACCCCCTGGCTTTGCTATGCTAAGCAGGATGCAACCCCGAGCCACAGAGCTCCAATCCACTGACAGTACATCTGACACTCCCACACATGATGTCATCTACCTCCTTTTCTTGCACTCAGCTATTCATACTCTTACACTGTTGGGACCTACCTCACATGTTGGGGAAAACTGGGATTCACTATCATTCCCCTCATTTGCATAGGATTGCCTGCTAATGCATAGTTACATGTGTCACACTGTGCCTCCCCCCTTAGCAACCACTATTCACTGGCTAGGTTGTCTTTTGCCTGCCATTGACTTGCATGGCGGAATACTGATTTTAGTTAGACTGCTTTTTTTAGGTTTATTTTCTTATTTCCCCACCGATCCGGTTTGTGCTCCGCTGCCCTATGCTTCAATGGCCGTGATCAGCGGACATATCATAAAAGTTGTATTTTTTACATTTTGCATTGTTTACAATGCCATTGGCCTTCTACTTGGCTATTAGCATGCTTCCTCAATGATATGCAGCCTTTATTTGGTGCTGTCATAGCTCCATTTTGGAGTTTGCAGTACCATACTCGGTTACTAACTGAGTACATTTCTGTATATTACGCTAGTCCTGCACACCCTGATTCCTGCTTCCTGGATGGCAGATTTACCTCTTTTGCATGGTTTTCACCTGCAAATGGGGTAATTTGCATACAGGGGCTGGGAACGTGCAGTACTAGTGCTAGACCGCTCGCGCACGTCAAACATGCACGTACGTGGATTGCCCGGCCGCCATATTGGCACAATTTCCTCTTACACTAATCATGCATTCCGTGCAAGCTTTTGAAAATCCGTGGGATGATCTTTTATGTCTTTAAAAGATATTTGTTTATCTATTAATTTTATTTGTGTTTCTGATAGTCTATTCTTTATATTATTATTTATAAAAGATTGAATATCTTTTGTACTATTACTATCATTGTGTTGGTTTGGTTTTAAAAAAAATTCTCTAAACTCGCTTAATATATTTGGTAAATCAGATACCATTTTTTTTGTTTGAGAATAGATTTCTTTAATATGATTAAGTTTATTTAGTCTTTTAGTCTAGTATATTCATAGATCTAGGATTTATAGAAAAAGTTAGAAATTTATATTTTTCAAGATTAATCATGATTTTATGGTTTAAAACTTCCATATATTTATTGTTTAAAGCATTTATTTCAATCATTCTATCTTTCTTGTCTAGGTTTCTTGAATCATCAAGTCTAAAGCATTTAACTTTGTTTGTATATCTTGAAGGTCTTTATCCCATGACATTATTTTCTTTTTATACTAATCAATAATTTTACCATATAGGTAAGCTTTTAGAGCATCCCGAGTGCATACTTCAGAGGTCCCTGTGTGCTATTAAGTTCAATAAAATGTACTTCTGTAGTAAAAAAAATCAATGAAGTCTTTTCATTGTTATGTACGCTGGTATCCTTTTAATCTGAACATTAAATGTGGAGTTTAGTATAAAAATCAAATGTTATGGAATTATGATCTGAAAGGGGACATGAAATCACTTTTGAGTTTAATAAGAAATCAGTTAAGTTATTAGAAATTAATACCCTATCTATTCTTCAATATGAATTATGTCTATGTGAGTAGAATGTATAGAACAATGACTTAGCATATGTAAAGTTATTAATATCCTTCATCATGTATGAATCTGAAAATTCATTCAATAATTTGGCTATTGCTGGAATTTTCCTTTTACCATTGGTACTAGAGTCTTTTATGTCAGAAATACAATTAAAATCTCTAGCAAGAATAATACTACCCTTAGAAAACTGAACTATATGCTCTATATGTTGTTTCACTGTTGTAGGTCCAATGCCAGGAATTCAATATATATTTATTAAAGTCAAAATGTTCTTATTAAATTCTATAACAACTGAAGATAACATCACTTTGTTACCTTTATAAGTGTCAATTATTTTAGGCATAGGTAATGTATTTTTCCATAGTATGGCCACCCCTCTCTTTTTTGTGTACGTTCTGAACTAATCAAAAGTTTGTAAGATTTGGAAATCCAATTTTGTGATATCTTCAGTTAATAGATGAGTTTCTTGGAGAAATATTAATTGAGAATTATGTAATTTTAGATATTTATTTAAAGATCTTCTCTTGTTAGGATTATTTAATCCATTAATGTTTAATGATATACACTTTAAAGATGTCATACAATGTTAATATTCTGAATATCTGTTGTTGATTAATTCTCCTTTTTTCCCATATTTTATAAGTCAATAGAAATTGACTATTAGGAATACAATTATAATTTACCCATGAAGTGTATAAAACCTTTATCCAATGAAATATGTTTATATCAAATTCGATTTTGCAAAACTTGGTGAACATCATATTAACTATTAGCAGAAACTTATAATATTTACTAATAACACAGACACTTTCTAAAACCCCTCTGGAGTTAAGAACTCCTAATTTGAGTGACATCTGTCACCCAAATTGACCATCAAACTAGTAACAACACGTCTATCCTCCCCACCTAAATATATCTGTTGTTGCATAATTTAACATTATATGTTAGTATATGTGATAAAAAAAAATTATGAAGTAAAATGCATCTATTACAATTGCATGTACTCATTCAAGAAACAAATCAAAATATGTCAAATTTAACTGTTTCATTTTAACTTTTGTCAAATTGATTTTAAAATATCATAAGGCCAATCATATATTATACAAATAATATAAAGGTCATAACTAATTTATATGCAATGAATTACTGTAATGATCAATAAGTAAACTAATCCCCTGCCTCTTTATTTATTGTGCCAATAGTTAATAACACTATTTCCCCATCTCCATGTATCTGAAAATAAAAGCATAAAAAATATTGTGTAATAGTTTCCTACTGTAAGATGAGATTCCAATAAAGTCTTCAGTATTTTGTAGGAAGAAATGTAGCATAAATTTATGATTCCCCCCTCCCCTTTCCCTTATTCCCTTTCTTTCCTTTGAAAGCTTTACTAATCTGAAACAGCTTATATCTTCTAGAATATAGAAACACATTAGTTAATATGGTAAATATCTGCATCCCAGACTATACTGTATGCAATAAGCTAATTTCATACAGAATATGTTATGTTTCATTCATTATTTGTTTATCTTCTGTCTGCACTAAAATTATTCCCATGTCTGTTTTCTATGTTTTGTAGAAGAACATCAAACTCTGCATAGGTCTCATGTAAAGACCCTTTTAATATTTCAGTGATGTTGCTATATATGCTATATGTTTGTTATATCAATCAAAAGAAGCTTTACTTAAATATAGTAGGACTATAAATACAAGTGTAAAAACATAAGGGTTTAAATGTATCAAAAGTGCTCTGTTTATAAACACTCTCAGATGCTTTAATATAACAGCCATATTATACAGGTTACTTAGCTGCAGTTCTTTCATTTGACCTGTAGATGGGATTAGAGACCTTCAATTCAAGGTATTATCCAGCTTTGCAAAGCTTCTCAGCACAGAGTTCAGTCCGTAAACGTCTCCATGGAAACAACACTTTTTTTTTCTTTCAGTTGTGGCAGCAGCAGTGCAATTGCATACCAGGATCATTCAGCAGTTCAGATGCACAAGATTGAGGAGGAAAAACATTTGCAGCTTTTCTTTAAGAAAGCTGTTGATTACCTCATGACAGGACCGGGAAACACAAAAACGAGCAGATAAAAGGCAAAAGGGAGGGAGAGAGGTAATATAAAATATTGCAAATCCAACAAACTCCATCTCCCAAACCCAGCAAACCACTAGACCACCACTAATATATCAATCCATACCAAATCCACCATTTCTCCACAACCAGCAGCAAAAAAAGAAAAGAAAGAAAAAGAAAAAAACAAACAAACCAAAGCATCTCCACAGTAGAACCATCAGGGAAAACCACCAAAGTTTTCTATGTCTTGTAGAAAAATATTAATTTCTGCATAGGTCTCATGTAGAGACTTCTTTCTTTTTAATATTTTAATGATGCTGCTATATATGCAATATGTTTGTTATACCAATCAGAAGAAGCTTTACTTAAAAATAATAGGACTATAAATACAAGTGTAACTATATGGGTTTAAATGTATCAAAAATGTTCTGTTTATAGACACTCGCAGATGCTTTAATATAATAGTTATATTATACAGGTTACTTAGCTGCAGTTCTTTCATTTGACCTGTAGATGGCATTAGAGGCCATCTATTCAAGCTATTATCCAGCTTAGGGAAGCTTCTCAGCACAGAGTTCAGTGTGTAAACGTCTCCATGAAAACGACACTTTTTTCTTGCTTTCAGTTGTGGCTGCCGCAGTGCGATCACATTCCAGGGTTGTTCAGCAGTTCAGATGCACGGGACTAAGGAGGGAAAACATTTGCAGCTTTTCTCTAAAAAAGCTGTTGATTACCTCATGACAGAACCGGGAAACATAAAAACGGGCAGAAAAAAAGGCAAAAGGGAGGGAGAGAGCTAATATAAAACATTGCAAATCCAACAAACTCCATCTCCCAAACCCAGCAAACCACTAGACCACCATGGACATATCAATCCATGCCAAACCCTCCATTTCCCTACAACCAGCAGCAAAAAAGAAAAGAAAAGAAAGAAAAAGAAAAAATAATTAAATTAAAGCCTCTCCACAGTACAATCATCAGGGAAAACCACCACAGTTATCAAAGAGAAGCCATTCACTTAACATCACACACACATATTCACACAATTTTTAAAAAAGATAAATATCTGATGACTTACTCAAAACATATGAGCTCTCTGAAAGGGACAAGACAAGAACATTTCACATGTCTATTATCACAGATAGCACCACATTCCAGCAACAGAGCAAGAGATGGGAAACATAATCATGAAAGCAACATTATGGCAACAATATCAATGAAAAAAATCTGTCTTCACAGAGAGACAGGAAAATAAAACAGCAAATGATTAAAAACAATGAAACCAGTTTCTGCTGCAATTTTGTTTGTGTCTTTCGGCTTTTTCCCGGTTTGGGGTCGCCACAGAGGAACTCCAGTCTGCTAATGATTGGTAGTAGAGTTTTACGTGCTGGCTTGCCGGGCCTAATGCACAACCTTCAACGAAGGAATGCCCGTTCACTCATGTCATCACACAGAAGACGCTCTAACTGAGGATCGAACGGGCAATATCTAACTGTGAGGCGACAATGCTACCGCAACACCACCACCGCAGTAAAACAGTTTCTGCTGCAATAAAGACCCTAATTTCCTCTGTAAGTCACTGTATCTGCTATAGTTCCCAAAATGCCATAAAATTCAGTACCCAAACATACGGAGCATTTATTATAAGAGACAACTACTAATATTAAAAGATAATAAATAAATAAATACATAACTTTTGTTGCTATAATAATTGAGCTACTTTAAATAAAATAAACTAGACTTAATAATAACAAACTATAAAATACCATTAAAACAACTATGGACCATAAAAAGAAATTTAAACAAGAAAGACTCACCTGTTGACCCATTTCCACTTCCTCAACTTCTGGGTTAATTATTAAAGCTTAGGCAAATGAAAACCATTGTAAAATATTTTAACTAATCACTTATTCTTGAGCTTCTTTTTATGTTCAGAAATCTTCCAGGAACTGTTATCAGCATTTCTTTTAAGGCTGGCATTTGTCCAGTCCATATCCTCTATTTTATCAAGCAGTTTTCTTGTTTTGACAAAAGTAATGGCAGAATCTATGTCATCAAATATTATTGGACCATCTCGGAAAAATATTTTTAATCTTGCAGGAAATAACAGGTGTGTCTTTATTTGGGCTTTCTTTAGTTCTTTTAGCATTGGCAAAAAAGCTTTCTTTTGGCAATTACAGAAGATGAGCAATCATTATCAAAGCGTATGACATTTTCTTTATATTTAATAGGAGATTTAGCCCACACAGTCTTTAACACTATCTCCTTGTTGTGAGATGATAAAAATGTCACTAACAGATTTAGTAGAATTGGATTTACCTTTTTTTGTAGTAGCCAAGGACCTGTGGGTTCTCCCTACCCCATATGAGAGAGCTTCAGGAAGCTGCAGTACCTCAGGGAGCCAAGAAGTTAAGAATTTTTCCATATTACCTTCTTCAACATTATCAGACAAACCAAGAAGTCTAATATTATGTCTTCTTGATCTATTCTCTAGATCATCAATTTTTGTTTGTAAAAAAGTATTTTGTTTCAAGAGAAAGTCTATATTATGCTCATCCTCTTGAATTCTAGTGTCCATATCATTAAGTGAAGTCTCTATACCAGTAATCTGTCTCTTTTGTTTGCTTAACATCTTTGTGTAACAGTTCCATTTGTTGGGAACATTTTTCTTTGAAGTCCAGTTTTACATCCATTCAATCAATTTTTGTTGTCAGTTCATGAATATTAGATAATAGTGATTGAAGTCCCTTCTTAATAGTTGTTTCTTGAAGTGTAGATTTGGAATAGCTCATTATGTAGTCTGAAGCCAAAATATTTTCTCTAGTACTTTTTGACAGGAAAAAATAAAAATGTTGCAAAAATGTTTATATACTATCCTAAAAGATGATTAGTAGATTCCAAATATGTAAAAAAAAAATCTATGGAATTAACAAATGACTGGCTACAAGGACAGACCCTCACTTCTGACAGATGACCCAGGGAAGACACAGCATAATCCAACATATTGGTCATGAACTCCCATACATCATTGTATACAGCCTTTATCACCCTTGCTATTTCTACCATGGCTCTGGCAAAACTATCCTGTGTCTCCACAATGGCCCTGCACATTTGTTCAGCAGTATCTACTGACACGCAAGCCTTAGAAGGTAGATGGTAACCATACATTCTGTGTGCACCATTACGTAGCCTACTGAAATGTCCAGGGTATGCATGAGAAATGGTTCAGCTTCTTGTGATGGTAAACATATTTGTCATGAACTCCCATATGTCAGTGTATACAACCTCAATCACCCTTGCTATTTCTGCCATAGCTCTGGCAAAACTAGCCTGTGCCTCCACAATGGTCCTGCACATTTGTTCAATTTGTTCATTTTGGCCTACTGGAAATGTCCAGAATAACCAAAACTTCAGTGAACACAATTATCCATCCCTCCCTGTAAGGACCACCCTACCCACAAGTGTTAGGGGCACATGCAGAATTTCTGTTAAGGACGACAACACTTCCCTGATCTACAGTGTCTGCATCAACCTGCCCACTTTTGGATGGTTGTGTTTCCAGGGTAAATGCAGGCATTGAGACAGTGTCCATAATGGGACATGGGGATGTGAAGTGGGTCACAATCCTCTCTGTCCAACATAAACACACACACACACACAAACTGTACCCCTAACTTTGATAACTTATCCCAGCCAACTATTGTCAGAGTCAACAGATCACCCAGCATCAAATGGGGGCTATTCCTTAATGCTAGTGCTAGAAAGATTCACCTGTGAATACATCAGAGCAAAAGATATTCACAGTAGGACCCAGCATTATTACACATTCAACTGGCAGCTTTACAGATCTGAAAATATGATGAAAAGGAATACACATGGCTGTATCTCATGCAGAATGTCCTGGAACTTGTATCGCCTATGTACCTGTATGCCATACGTCTGGCAAATTTAAAGAACACTACACTAGCAACTTGTTACGGAAGGATTGCAGTTACTGATAATATTAATTAGGACTGCATACCTGGGGCATTTGTAATCAATACTCCCTGGGGCCTTTCCATCTTGCCCTCAGCATCCAGCACCACACTGTGAAACTCTGTGGAGGGGGATTGCCTTTCAAAAAAGACAGGAAAACCACCATCTCTATAAGGAGTGGCTTGTTGAATGGCTCTCTGACAGTTGCTCTTTATTCCCTACCATGATTTCTGCTCACTGGATGACATCACAGATCATATCCAAGCAGTGAAGGCACCCCTCACACTGCACATTTCTAGTTACAGCCACCCATCCATCACATTTACATTCACTAACCATATCAACCCAAGAATTTCACTGAAGGGCTGGCCTGTGACATGGGTATAGAAAAGGCATCAGCCATGGAAACATAGGGCTTGTAGTACCATCCCATTTTCTGCATCTGTAAATTTAGCCTTGTAGGTGAATGAAAGTGGGACTCCAGTTCCCAGTGTTTGTTTAGGTCCTGTTTTTTGGCATTGCACTGTAGGCATAGAAAACACAGGAACTAATGCCATTATTCTTATATGGCCATAAAAAAATCAATATGGTGCTACTATCCTACTAGACCATAGAGCTTGCCCAATGTCTGTCTTAGAGTTATATATGTCTACCCACAGTCTTTAAGAAAATGCCAGGCATGATACGGGTACTGACTCTATATTTCCCACAAAACAATTACAGTAGTAAAGGTAAACAGCAATCTTAACCAATACAAGAGAAATGTCTGTGAGGTTGTCTGCCTAATTACATAACTGCCAGGCATACAACAGTAAAATAGTAATGAACATTACTCAGAATATGAGCCCAGGGGGGAGGTAGTCTATCATCAACTGTAACAGCTGTCTCCAGTCTATTACTTGCAGTGTACTTGCCATATACTTCCCAACACAGCTTTGCCCAATAAATTTTAAAAATACTGACAAAGTGACACTCCTCACATGAATTTAGATTAGCCTGGCACATATGGCAAAGAGTAGGAGTCCTTTATTAATATACAAAAATAACTCTTATTTGCAAAACATTTACATATTCTCAAATATTTATAAATGTAGCAATGTATAGATATACAAATCTGTTTACAAATATTCATTTTCTTTACAGTCATACTAAATTTTCATCCCTATTAGACCCCCACTCCTATTTCTACAACCACCATCTTTTACTTAACATTGTTGCTAAAATCCATTTACCATTAAACATAATCCCCGGGATTCATGAACCTTGCGCCAGGCGCCAGCATAGCGTCGGCGTTATAACGCCAAATATGGCTGCTTAGCGATTCAGGTATGAATGAATTCCACGTGCACTACCGGCGTGCGCCGGACCGTCCCCTCCCCCGGCGTAGGTATGCAAAACACACTGTGTGCGGTATTGCACCATGCAAATGAGGGCAAATAGCGATCCACGAAGTGGCGCAGGCGTAGCGTAAGGGCACGGCAATGTAAACCAAAAAGCGGTTTACATTTACCCAAACATACCGGAGGAGTAACGGAAGGCTGTCAAAGTCAGGTATCATATAGGTGCAATATGCCAATGTGGAAAGGCACCGAGAATGTCCAAAGAAAATATGCACAAAATGTAAAACATGACATAAATGGCACGTATGTAGAAAGAACAGCAGACCCCGGGATGTGTGCACAGAAGTTGTAAAGCAATGAAATAATATGATAATGTCCGAAAAGAGCATTAGAACACAAATCAGCTGCACAGCCACCACACACCATAGTATGTATGTAAAGCTGCAACCCCAGCGCAATGGTTGTCAAGGAGTGGAGGCGGTGTCCGGCGCCGTAACCAGGTATTAGTAGTCAATTCCATGCAAATGAGGCAGATAATAGTGAATCGCAAAAACGGCGCCAGCGTAAGGATGGAGCAAACGCTGTAGACGTACTACACCGAGGAGTGGCCTACACGAGATACATGTCAACCACACAGGGTGTGCCACTGTAGGAGGAAGGATATTGGAGGACAGCAAATCTGGGCTGTACAATGCACATTACAGCATCATGACTTTTTTGGGTGG
>NC_056735.1:889033712-889068712 GCF_019279795.1 Protopterus annectens
CACGCCTGGATCCTACCTGGGCTCGCTCACGTGCACTACGCACGTGTCTGTGATTCCGGTGCACTCTCATTAATATGTATATGGCGCTACTGCGCCGGATATTCCATGCACCGCCGGCGCAGGCCTTACGCCGGCCTTGCGCCGAGCTTCATGAATCCCGGGGAATTTCTTTTATTCTTTCATTCCATATAACCCATATAACATAAAATAACTTTGTATCTATTATTTTAACATATTCTTTACTTCAATTTTTTATAATATCCATTTTTAATCATGCCCATGTTTATTTTATCCACTTATTTTATATTTTCAAAGAAAAGTCTTTTTACATAGTTTTCCCAATAACTTTTTTTACTTTTTTACATTTCAAAAACATGTACAATAATTTCTTCTTCTTGACAATATAAACATATTCTCTCGTTTCTTTTTATATGACATATTCCCTTTTAATGGCAGTATATGTATTACCAGTCTCCCCCAAAAAATCTTAACATTCTACTTTTTCATTACACCATTTGCTTCTTATTTTTGTGGCTTTAATTTTTTTTCATTTGTTAGATTTTCTCATGGTTTTACATAGTAATGTTTTATCATTACATTCTTATACCATACATTTCTATCTTACTGTATCAATAATTTTTATTTTGCAGAAAAACATTTTTCTTGGGAACATTTTATTTCTTGAGTTATATACTCCTTTTTTCTTTTAATCTTTTTTTACCATACCCAACATTTCAGTTATCCATTTTAACACTTTGTACAAATTTAAGGAAGCAACATATACCAGTGGGATAATTAACCCTAAACCTCCTACTTCTTTATTTACATACAAAACTCCTCTTTTTTACTGGATGAACGATGAAAACAGTTTCTGCTGCAATTTTTAGTCTAGAACCCCATATAAATGAAAAAAAAATCTGCAATAATTCCTTTTCAGATACTGTTGGCAACATAAATACACTTGCGAAAGTATGCTATTTCCCCATCAGTACTGAATTTATCAAATAAGCTTTTTATCTGAATGATAATTTACATGTTCTCCAGAAAAGAAGTGTGTGTTTTATTTCTTCTACTGTTTCTTTTTATCCATAGAATTCTGCTTAAATCTTTATTCCCAAATTTTATACCTAACACAGAAATGCAATTCACTGTAAAACATATACCCCCTTTACTTCATCACCTAAACTATCACTTTTCTCAATATTTAAAGTCAGCCCTATCACCTCTAGACAATCATTTCTCCAAATTATTACTTCTTTTATCCATTTTTTTTGCAGTTATTATAATGTTATCTACATATGTTAACAAAACTGGAATTCTTAACACTTCAAGTATTATACACCCAGCCTCCTTCATTTTTTTAATTTATTTCACATACTATCACATTCATAACTAATGCAAAGAGTATACAACTCATTGGATATCCCTGTCTTACACCACCCTTCAAATGTACTTCTTGTCTTAACCAGCCATTTACAAGTATGTTTACTTTATTATTACTTATACACCGATATACATAATTTCCTAACTTTCTCACTTATATTATTTCATTTTTTCATAAGATTTTATGTTCAATTGTGTCAAATAACTTAAGGTCTTCTATTATGTTTTTGCTTCTTCTTTTCTATTCATAATATCATCCACAATTTCTCCATCATTAATCATTCTTGGCAACCCATCCCCTTTATAATATTTATATATGTATATATATATATATATATATATATATATATATATATATATATATATATGAAAGTAAAAAATATATATAGTGAGCACTGAACCATGGCAATGAGTAACTTAATAAATAACTTTAATAAACAGACCCCGGGATTCATGAAGCTTGTGCCAGGTGCAGGCATAGCGTAGGCGGTATAACGCCAAATATGGCCGTCAAGTGATTCAGGTACGATCCAGTTCCACGTGCACTACCAGCGTACGCCAGAACTACGCAACCCCCGGCGTAGGTATGCTAATCACCCCATGTGCAGTGTCGCACCATGCAAATGAAGGCATATAACGATTCATGAAGTGGTGCAGGCATAGCGTAAGCCCACGGAAATGTAAACCAAAAAACACGGATTACATTTTCCCAAACAGAACATCGGAGCTATAGAAGAGGGCCAGACCCAGGTATCACAACGTTAACATATGCCAATGGCGAAATACACAGCCAATGGCATAAGAAAAGATGCACAACATGTAAATAACAACATTTAATGTCATGTCCACAGTAACGCACAGCACAACCACAGGGCATGTGTGCGGAAGCTGTAACATAAAGAAATAATATAAAAATGTCATAAAATCGCAACGTAATAGAAATCAGGTTTACAGCATAATATACAATGGTAGGCATGGAACACCACAACCAAGGTGCAAGGGTTGCTAAGGGCCTGCGATAGTGTTCGGCACGGTAACTATGAATTAGTAGTCAATGCCATGCAAATGAGGCAGATAATACTGAATCGCAAATGTCCCGCCGGATGAAGGTTGTACCATACGGCGCAGCGGTATAACACCGAGGAGTGGCTCAGAGGAGATACATTACATCAGCAGAGGGGTGTGCCACCATAGCAGTAAGCACATTGGAGCATTGCAAATCTGGCCTGTCCGTTGCTAAGCAAAGCTGCAGGACAGGGGTGGGGAGGAATCGTTTAGCTGAGAGCACACATGGTGCCCAAAAGCACATGTGTACGAGGATGAAAACGTGCCCGAAACCCAGTAATCGGACGCACGCACCGCTAACAATAGTAGAAACAGGAAGGTCAGGGGAAGAAAAGAAGGAAATGCGGAAGTAGGGTAATTGGATTACTAATAAGCAATCAACACCAATCAACCCACGAAGGCCAATCGACGGCAGCTGACAAGTCTGCTTGCAGAAACCTGCAAAACAGGATAGGGGAGGCATTGGAATGCAAAGAAAGGAAGGGAGGTATTGGATTGCAAAGATAGGAGACCTGACACAGCAGAGCAAAGCAAACCGACAGCAGACTGGCAGTAGCACACATAACGCAAGATACACCAGGTCCAGGAAAGTACAAATGAAAGTAGGCTGCAGGATGCACGCCAGAAAATGGTAGGTGCAACGTGCAGAAATGTAAAGGGAAGGTCAAGAGGTAATCCACGGCAGGCAAATGTAATTCAACACCAAAGGCACCACAATAGTAGTTCCGGCAGTAAAACACATAAGATAACCTGTAGCTACGATCGTACATACACACCCTATGACATCATCGGTGTTCACAGCACAATAGTATAAAGTGTGAAAGCACCCAACACACACCTGTGTATTCCCAAACACTGCACCATAGGTGTAAACACACGGGGAACTTTTAAAATGTACATGTTGGGAGCTGCCATAGCTGTGATTCATCAGCATGTGTTAGAGACTGACGGTGTTGTGGAGGATGATGCCGACAACCACCACAGGCCTCGGAGGAGAAGGAGAGTGTTCAGACCAAGGGTAACCTACCAGGGGCTACATGACCTGGAGATAGTAGAGCATTACAGGGTGGACATGGACATCTTACAGCAAATAGTGGAGCTGTGCCGGCCATGCCCGAGAACCAGAAACAACAGAGGGGAACCCATCCCAGTGGACACAAAGGTATGTGTAAGCCTGTGAATACTGGCCACAGGTACCTTTCAAAGGCCAACTGGAGATATAATGGGTATCTCACAGGCATCAGCATCCAGGGTACTACACCAGTTCCTGGATGCCATGTTACCACATGCCAATGAGCAGATATACTTCCCCAGAACTCAGGAGGAGTTGGCCAGCAATATGCGCCACTTCCACCATGTGGCACAATACCCGGAGGTACTGAGTGCGATAGACTGCACGCACATACAAATCAAGTCACCACCCGGTGAGCAGGGTAGGCACTACATAAACCACAAGGGATTCCACTCCATCAACTGCTAGGTCGTGTGCAATGCCCAGGGCATTATCATGGATGAGTGTGCTGGCAGCCCTGGAAGGTACCATGACTCCCATATCTGGCATGCCTCACAGCTGTATCAGGTATTTGTCAGGGGGGACATCCCACATGGCCATCTCGTGGGGGATGCTGGCTATGCACTGGAGCCGTGGATGATGACTCCCATCTGAAATGCACACACATCCATGCAAGAACGCTATAATGAGGCACACGCACAAACCAGAATCATCATAGAGCGTGTGTTCGGGATGCTGAAATCATGGTTCCGGTGCTTGGATACATCTGGTGGAGCCTTGCAGTACTCTCCGGGCATGTGTGCCCACATTGTCATAGTATGTGCCATGCTACATAATATGATCCTGCGGAAGCAGCTGCAGCAGGGACAAAATGGTGAAGGCCCTCATAGCCCACCGCAATTGCCAAGGCCATTACAGGCACAGAGGGATTCAGACCATGAACACACTGTGCCAGCCCCAGTAGGCAGACGGAGGCATGCCCAATATGCCTACACCTTGGCAAAGAGGGAACGTATAGCACATACTCTGACAGTGTAGGCCCCTATGGACTGACACCTCTCCACCTGCACACACAGTAAAATGGATGGCACACAAACATGACCACCTGTAAATTGTAATGTATAGGTGGCCCAATGTGTGACTCCTACATAGACAGCCCTCAAACATTGTAAACACAACAGCCAGTGGAACACGGAATGCCAACACCTGAACAGTACATGAGCCTTACAGCATATGGTGGTGCTGTGTGCCTGTCACGTTCCCCGCCAGATATATATATATATATATATGTACACATATGCATATATATAATACAGATAGAAAGGGCAATAGAGGGATATATGGTGATATAGATGGATTCAGCGATATCTGCAAATATAATAGATAGTTCAACGACATTCATAACACCTTGGAGGTACAAATAAATAGGATACCGCCAACCATGGAATGTGTAACATACCGACATGCGTAACCATGAGGCTGAAAGAGCGATAGAACACAGTACCGGAACAGTTCATCCGCGAGTAATAGTATGATGATATGAAGGGACAGTTAGTCACCGCTGCCGGTGTCGCGGTCCACGTAGGTACTGTGTTCAACTGTGTCTGTGAGTGCCGTAGTCTGTGTAAGTGTGCGTTGAGGGTGCCGTGTGCGTCTCTGTGTGACTGTAATGTGTGTGTGTGTCTGCAACATGTGTTTGTTAGTGCCAAGTCAGAGGCAGATCAGTACAGTAGGTGTGGGTATAGCTAGCCGTAGGCATATGGCTACTACCTGTCCCACAGTAGGAGGGACAGCCCCACCCTGGGCAGGTGTGTCCAGACATAAAACAGTACAAAGGGCAAATGTCCGAGATGGTAGGACATAAATATGTCCCATATATAATGTAACAGTCGTATGTAATAGTTATGCCTGTATGTAAGAAATGTAAATGTTACATGCAATATGATAAGTAGCCAAAGTCACACAACAATAGGTATGTAGTGAGGATAAAAGTATGTGCTAACCTATGTACTGACCGTGGCTACGTGTTGGCCTGTAAACACCGCTGTGTGTTCCGCAGGTGTCCAACAATGACCATATGAAAAGGTGGCAACCCATGGCAAACAGGCTCTTTTAACAACACAACCACAATGACTGCAAATACCTGGGACAGAAATACAAGGGATAGCTGTCACTTACACATATCCCGCGATATATCGCCGCAATTACGGAGGTATACAAGTAGCAAGCTCACCTGCAGACGATATAGAAACCAATTAACAATGGCCCAACGTACAATCCCATAACATAAGTCAACTAACTGTTAGCTCTCTAATTAGGGACGGAGCCCACACACATATATATACGGATTATGTAGAAATGCAAGGCCCACAAACCTGTATATGCTACATACACCCACCGACATCCCCCACACTAGAAACTAAAGCAATACAGACTGTAATAGCAGCACAAACATCCAGTCAGTCAATTACATCTGCAGAACCCTCAACATACCGTGTGAGAGACACAATTAAAGGCGTCATGCAAAATTGCAGGCGTTGTATAATGGAACAAACAGCCATGTTACAGGTTTTGTTTGCAATACTCCGTTATCACACGTTGGGATGACAGGTACACCCACGTGTTGAACCAAATACTCTACTTGTCACACACAATCCACGGGGGACATGAATCCAAACTATACTTGTCTCCATGCATAGCAGTTGCAGTTACACATAACAAAACACAATACAGACCGTCTCCCCGAAGGTAGGGCAAATAGGCAATGCCCAAGTGGAGAATCCAATTATACCACACTGTTGCCGCGTAATTGGCGAATGGAGTAGCTGCACAGCTGATATGCAAGTAATTAGTCACTCAGGAACACCAATTGGCGGGATGAATCCACATGTTACAGGTATCGACGTATATAAGGATGACTTGCCAGACATTCAAACCGTATGCTCATACCGAATACCAGTTGAAACACTGTGAGAGAGATAGAAACGAAATGCCGTAAGGACAACAAGGTATGTAGAACGCCCGATATGTAAGGTTATGTATAGCATGATCTGTATTAATTAGTTTTACTGTATGTATAGCCTGGTTTGCATTAATTAAACGTGTCCGCAATGCATACAGTGGGGAAAGGTATTTATGTACTGATGTCTTGCTGAGCATACTAACGCTTGTAGAAACTGTGCATCCAGCAGTGGGACACAAGGTACACAGCACAGACACCAAAAGGGATGCTACATGAGGGCGTTAAACAGAACAATTCCATACAACCTGCCATCAGTGGTAGGGTATGTCCAACAAGGACGTGCCATAGCAGGGGATAGTATATGTTGATATACTGTCACAGCACGCATGTGTATGGGCATATAACATTAATGACATATGTAAGGTGGTCCCACTGTGCAAGTATGCTTTGCATTATGGGATACTATGTGAAATATGTGTAATGTATAGTATTATAGGTAGATATGACAGATATTCTACACAGCATAACAGGCATATCATGCATACCACAGGTATCGTCTATTGGTATGTACAATAACAGGATACATATGGCCTGTAGGTATGGGACATAGTAATAGCATGATAGCTAATCTAAATGGAAGGGCTACCAAGTAACCATGCACAAAGGACATGTAATAGCTTCACAGGTGCATAGTGGGGTACTATGCAGTCTGGCAAGTCCATGTGTAAGCACAACTACAGTGTTCACACTAGTGGCACCTCTCTAGGGTAGTGTCCTGTGAACAGCAGAGCCAGGTGTCACCTGCACCTCTGCACAGTACAGCCACTGCAGTGATCCCAGGCCTACATGTGTCTCCCAACCACCAAGGGAGGTATCACATGAACAGTGCTACTGAGTGTCCCTGCGTGATGTACATAGGACTTATGTTCCAAAGCATGTTGAGAGTCCGGTTTGGGAATGTAACCCACAAGCACATCCCACTCATCGTGGCGTGTGTGCACATATCCATGAGCATGTTGCTCACAGTGGCCTCTGCTTATGTCGCATATGAGGAGTATATCCATTAATAATGTTGTGGACATGGGCCCTGTCTGATCAGCAGAGGTCACCCCTGAGTATGTAGTATGCAAATGTGTACACATGTGGTGTCCATAGTGCAGCCGCATATTTAAACTGTCGTAGCTCAGTAAACGTCATGGCATGTTAATGTTGTGGCATGTAAAGCTGTAGCTGTTGTGTAAGGTGCACCCTAAATGGGGTGGTGTACCCTTGAATGTGTGTAGATGTCTTGAGTTCAGAGGTACAATGGGTGCCTATGTACCAGCTACACACCCAGTACAGATAGGTGTGGCCACGTAGAAGGATATCCACGCCACAGTGGGAATACGGTAATCACAGGAGTGGGTGCGACATATGTGTGTACTGCAAACATGTACAATGTGATATGTATGCAGGGGACTACCATCCATGTGATAGTCATTGGGTGAATGGTGTAATGCAAAGGTGATGTGCATGCACCTTGTGTCATGCAGCTTGATGCCATGATAGTCATATTATGTATCTGTCACAGCGACACCCATGTGGTTGGAGTCAGTATCAGCTGGTGGAGCAATCATGGCGCTTGGTATGCAGGGGTTTGAAAGCTAGGCAGGGAAAGTCCCATGTGCTAGCCTGTTCCACAGGGAAGCATATACTGAACATGAGGGGCCCTATGACTGAGGACCGTGGTATGCCAAATGTACCTGACATGTAGTAGGTACTATGGTATGCTGGCCTCACTGTGTGTCCTGTCCATGAGCCACATAGCATAACATCCTGAGACACAGGGTATGATGTGCAGGTGGATGTGTATGTTGTCAATACCAGAATGGGGAATGGTGCTGAAAGGCAGTGAGAGGACAATGTAGGATATGTGGACTCCCGTACCATCAGCAACTGCCCTGGTAACTGTATGAAAGGAGTCCACCATGTGTAGGGGCCATGCTCTGGCCCTAACAAGCCCAACCTGGGTGGCAGCAAAGGACGGGAGCACAACAATGTCTCTGTGAATGATGTCCTTGATGATGTGCCCCATAGCCATGCAGAACAGTCCAGTCAGGTGTGTAGGACTATAGTCCCACTCATGCAATGTGGTGCCACCTGTGTGTAGTGTGATAAATGCTGCTGTGTGCCATTCAGGGGCTACAATGTCTGAAACAAGGCTATTACTGAATATGGTGGCCTAGTGGGGAGACATGTAATTCAGAGGTTGGTGGACATCACAGCCTGGGACGCTGGAAGGTGACATGGGGCCAGTGTCCCAGGACATATAGAGTGTAGGTCAGTACTGTGTAGGTGTGACCACAGGGACACCACAATGTTCATGTATGGATTGCGGCCCTGTAGTGAGTGAGAGGGTGTAATGTCAGCATTGAATCCATCCTCCAGCATGTTGGCAACAACACCTGGGTCTGCAATGTTCCTGAGTGACTGTTGTATGTGACAGCAGATGTGGGTGTTGCCATCGACTACTGATATACCACCATAATGCCTGGTGGTACACCCCAGAATGTGTGGCAGTCATGTTTATGTAGCTAGTCTTGGAGTATGTGATGAGGGACCCTGTGGACCCACCACGGCTGACCAGTGAGCCACCCCACACATGGGAATGTACACCACTGTGCAACAGCCTACACCTGTTGTTGTACATCATATGTCCATGGAACATGACCACCAGAGTGGCGTCTGTTATCTGGTGTGTACCATCATGGCTCTGTGTGGAATAGCATGATCCATGCAGTTGTGTACATGCTAATGAAGTGCACTGGGGTATGTGTCAGCATTTGTATGTGCATTGTCCATCTGCACGGGTGTCATGATGTTAACAACCGCTGTCAGCAGACGTCTGTAGTAGGTGTTGTAGTACTCATGTACTGTGTATGCTGTGATGGGTGTATTGCAGGGATGTGGCTAACAAGGTCGATTAGCATATGTTCGGAATCCACCAATGAGGGGATAACCCCAGGTGTGTAACACCAGTCACATGGTGGTAGTGTTCATGCCAAGGGTAATGTAGGTCTTGGAGGTGGTGTGTATGGGTTGACCCAGCAGAGCGGAGGGTATGACTCATGGATGTGTCGGTACATGAGTGGCTATCCCAGTGAATTGTGGGGTAGTGTCAGTCACACATCAGTAGTAGCTGTCTGAGGCCCACTGTCCACTAAACCAACATAGAAGGTATGTTACCCGTGGGGTATGATGTTGACTCTGTTGCTTGTTACAATGTGTATAGCGGTCCTGGGCACAGTTAGTTGCACGTGGAGCACCTCTGATGCATTGTGCTAAGTAACTTGCCAGGATGTGTGCAAAACATAGTGGGATATGGGAACCCCTCAGCTGTGGGTGTGCTGGTCCAGGTATGTGCCTGAAAGGTATGGTCTGTCTATAACCTGTCATTGCAGGTGTGCTCTGCAGAGCCTAGAGGCAGGTCCCAGTCACTGCAGAGATGTGCCTTGCCTGCGTGCATCACAGAGGAAGATGCAAGCATTGTGTCACATGTCCCCATGTCGTGCCTGCCAGTTACCGCCCTGCTGGTGACAGTTATTGGAAACTGTGCAAGACAGGCAGTATAGAAGCAGCAAGTGCCTTACATGTGAGCTGTACTCCCAGGGCTGACAGGTGCAATTCATCTGTGCCACAGCAGTGTGTTTGACCAGGTCAGTCATAGCGGACAGATACCAGATGCCCGTGGAATGACAATAGGAGCATATGCAACTGTTGAAGTGACACAGTCAGTCATTGTACAGTGGTATCATGTCCGGACGAATGCAAAATGCTCCCCAGGGCTTGCCCCACACCCTCAGGGCTATAAGACTGGTGAGCTATTGCATGTCCCTGCACACATAGTCTGTGAAGTGGCATCACAGGGCAGTCACACTAACATGGAGAATGACAGTCATATCGTACCTGGTGAGGTGTGGCATGGGTGCATAGGTTATGTTGCAGAAGCAGTTACCCGACAGCAAGATGTAAGCGACTAACACCTTGTGTAGCCTGCTGTGTGGAACTGCAGTGTGACTCCCTACAGAGTCATCTATGACTGGTGTGTTGTGAATGTTATAACTCACTATTGGCTGTATGTGATGGGCACACATGAGTCTGTGGGCTATAAGCTGGTGATGTTGTCTTCCATGATGGGGCTACCTCTGGTGCCTACAGTGAGTATGGAGACGCACTGCACAAGTTGTCCTCGTAGGTGTGGCCAGTGGTGTAGATCATGTGAGACTATGTGATGGGTGGGGTGTGTTGCGAATGTTACACATCCCCAAATGACTGTCAGGTGCAGTCAGGGTTGGTGACAGCATTACCCCCAGCCATAGCTGTCAACCTCCTGTCCCCAAACTGAGGAACATTAGCCCTCATACTGTGTGACAAATGGGCAAAACGTGGAACACTTACAACTGGCTTACTAACATCTTCAACTAGGAAGGGCATATGATGGCTAAAATAGGCTGGTTTTACGTATAAAAAAGATATTCTAATGAATTAATATGATTCCCATCTATTTAGCCATGGCTAGCAGGTAAACAATTTACAACAATGAATGTGTGACAGACCCTTCCAATGTGGAACCTTGAGGAACATGCACCTTTTAGAACCCCATATGAGGTACGTTCCTCGTAATGAGGTACACCTGTGAGCTATGCCCCCAGCATGGCTGCAGAAGTGCATCCCCCACAGGCTGTAGTGCCGTATGTTGGGAGGTGAGCATTGAATGTGTACATGAGACAATTGCTCTATTGTCACATGTACGACATATCCCTCATATAGACAGGCAGTAGCACTAGTACGTGACAGTTGGACATGCCTGTATATACAACCATGTCCCACAGGATATGTGCGTTACATGTGTACAACAGCTGTTGTACCATAAGCAAGCTGGGAAGTGTAGGACAGCCAGTGTACCTGTGGGAAATCGTGTGGAATGGGTGCTATAGTAATCAGTAGCTCATGACATGCTCACAAGTTCTGAACAAGTGCCTAGCATGACCATACAATACAGATAGGGTGTTGGATAATATCAACCCACAAGTGGTGATGACAGTCAATTAGGGTGGCATTGCACTATAACCCTGCTGAGTATGGTGTGCATGTCCATGAACCATTAGCACTGTAGATGTTAGCAGTACAGATGTACAAGACAGCACGGATATTTGATTACAAATACCTTTGCATGTCACAGGAGTGTTCCACCAGTGGCCTGTTGACAGACTCACAACTACAAAAGGTGCAAGAGTGACATGTGCACAGCACACCAGTGCCAGCTACAGCAGAACAGGGTTAATGTGTTGTACCCCACCCTCATTGTAGCCCATACCACACAGACAAATGTTAGGCATCTATGTATGTAAGGCTGTGAATGGCCATGACCTATCAGTATAGCTGTGTCAGTGTTGTGAACAACATACAGAATGGGCTGTGTGGGTGAGGTGTGTGACATATGTGCACAGTCTGATGGAGGATACCAGCAGTGTCACCGCTAGGTGAACATCCCTGTACCCATAAACTACTACCTAGGCTGTGGTCAACATTATGGACACTGTGTAAGGGATGGTGCTGTGCAGTGCACCCCCCGACATGGTGACGTCTCCAGGCCCCTTAGGTAGTCATATGAGGTACCCATTTCATGTCAGGGTGCCATCCATGAGCACGGAGATCACTGGACAGGCATATACAGCACTATGGTGACCAATATTGGATCACATACCACCTGTAAGGGGTAATGGCTATGCATGGATGTGCGATACCAGCCTTCACAATCCTCACCTCCACTATGCAGCATGCTGTCTACCTTGCAGAAGGACATTTGCTACACCATGATGATGGACATGCTACATGTCCATATCCTGATCTATAAGACATATGTCATGGACAGCCACCGTCCTAATACTAGGATCGCCACAGGCTGGACAGATCCCTGTGCCATATATGTGACATACTCCCGTCATACCATACAACCCTGTCCATCAAAGCTGCACATGTCATCCCAGTCATACATCGTGAGATGGCCGCATGGTAGATGTACTATCAACTGACTGGATCAGTAATGTGGCACTGATGCACCTTGCGGTGGCACAATGGCTGTCTTGTACAGCTTGGAAACTGTGCCCGCACATGCTATGGTTGATAACCATCCCTGCGAATGTCATCTGACTAGCCATTGTCCCATGTCTATCACATGTGCAATACAGGCGATCCGTGGCAGGATGGTGAACACTTGTACAGTGCTGTGTAGATGTATATGGAAAAACACATGCATGTACAGGTGTCCATGCGTATGTGTGCATTGTCACTGCTCAAGTCCATTACGGCTGTGTCTGTGTTGATATGTGACATATACACAGCATCCAGGTCAACAGTAGTACCGTGGACACATCCAGGCATGTGCAGATAGGTAAGAACACAAGTGCAGGCAAATAGACATGCCCACAGCAAGACAGCATTTGCATGGAGTATGAACACTGTAATGAGGTGACACACATATATGGTGATGATATCCAATGCATAATGGGTGTGACATGTGTGACACAAACACGTCAGTCGTGTCAGTGTCATGATGCTTTGCAAAGATAACTGTGCAGATGTAGTAGATGTCATAGAAATGTATGTGCAGCAGTATCTCTGTACATCTCTGAAACTGTGACCTGTCACCATCATTATGTCTTACAGATAATGCCCCGTACACGCCTCCCAGCATACACCCACCAGGAGGATGATGTCCTCATCCCACAGCTCCATGACAACTATGACTTGTTGTTCAGCCATGTGCCACAGCATGCCCAGCAGCGGGATGACCTGTGGCAGGATCTACACAGGAGGGTGAACGATGTGGGTGGCCATAACCGCACCTACCAGCAGGTGCGCAGACACTGCACGGACTTGATACGACATGCAAAACAGCATGCCACTGCAATCACCAGGGAACAAGGTGGAACAGGTGGTGGGCCACCAACCCAGCCCCCACTCACACACACCGAGGAGCTACTGGCCAGTCTGGGGACACCCAGGGAACAGCATCCAGAAACACTAGCTGCCATCGTGGAGGTGGGTGTCTCCCAACCAATGAGCCTGGAGTTGCCTGGTAAGTCAGTACTGCACATATGGCTATTATATCCCATGTAGTTGCATGTGTCACTGTACATTATGTGAAGTAACAACATATGCAAGGTATGTGGACACACATGCTGCATACTACAGTATACTATGTTGTGTATGCACACATGTGCATACTATATGCTATTACACAGGTGAATGTGTTCACATGCACAGTGCAACCTGTGGCTGTCATACAGTCATGGATAATGTTCATACTGGTGTGTCACGCCTATACAGGTACCTCTGGCGTGCCGCACAGACATGAGTCCGTTGCAGGTGAGACTGTCATCAGTATCAGGCATGTTACAGTGTAGATCCATTTGCCATGTGGCCAGTTAACACTTGCACACCTGATGTTTGTTCCAGTCACGATATGCAGGTTGCACCACCCATCATTCACACAGGCCACCCATGTGCAATATATACAAACGTAATGATACACCGACTTGAAACCACAGTACTTGTCATTGCGACATGTGTGGTCAGCTGTGCATACAATGGTGGAGGTGTTCTACACTGGAGGCATATGTAGTATGCATTGGAACAACATGTGTGGTACGCACACAGTACCACACAGTGATCTGTGTAATGGGCAGCCCACAGGTGTCACCATTGTGTCATATGCCCCTGCATTGGGTGCACACATTATGATGTGCCACCTAACATGTCCTAGATGTGTAGTGTTCTGTCTGCAATATTGTCACACTATCGCATGACCTATACCCCACATACCAAACATACAACCCATTATCTGCATAACCCTGTGGATTGTGACATATCTGACATCTATGGGTGTATGTCATATGGGACAACACAGACATGTGAGATAGATGCCCATCACACACAATTGGCTAACACATGTGCACACATGGCCATGGGGGATGGCCAGAGACATGTAGCCACACAGTACTTAGGATGTGTATACACCCTGTTGCACATTGTCCACACATGGTCCAATTATAGCCTTAGTTGACCGCTTATACAGTTGATGTGGTACACTGGACAACCTAAAAGCCTGTGCACAGCTACTGGAGGTGTCACTGAAGTCTACCATATACGATCTGTTGAACATCACGACTGTGTTGCAGTTAAGGCTATGCAATGTGTACATGTTATGCATTCTACAGCAACATAGATGCCTCATGATGCCATGCAATGGCACAGTGTCTGTACTTCACACTGTATAGCAATGTAGATGGCTCACACTACCCTCCCATGCTCATGCACATTTGCTAAACATCCATTCTATCTGTAGGGCATACACACAACACTACAATGTGATGCCCATTATGATGCTGTACATGTGTCAGGACACCATTGTGTCAGACATGTATGCATGTTAATGCACATGTCAGCAGATTACATGTCAAGGTCATGTCAGCCATGTGTACTGTTATCCTTGTCTGGGCCACATGGTGTATCACGGGGATGCATGCATACTACCATGATTTTGTGAACTGCATGGCTACTGATATGACACCTACTTGCTGTAGTGTGCACCCCAGGGAGGTATGCTTACTAACACTATTAATGTCTGAGCTGCATGCCCTCTGCTGTATCGCAGGCATGCTGCATGCCATCTGACAAATCACATGCATGGTGTGTGTGTGTGTGTCTGTGTTTGTGTGTGTGTGTGTGTGTGTGTGTGTGTGTGTGTGTGTGTGTGTGTGTGTGTGTGTGTGTGTGTGTGTGTGTCTGTGTCTATTGTACTTTACAGTATTTCTTTGCATTCACAGGTGATGTAGGTGCATTACCCTCCTGCGGTCCATCTGATGTTAGTGTCCCCACAGATACTAGCGGTGATGAACATATGCATGAGGTACAGGCAGGGTTGTCAGGGGCTGAATCTGTGCCAATGGTTACCATTCCAGCTATGTCCCCCTCTTCCCCGCACACAGTTCTGCTGCCAACACATACCGCATCACCAGTGGCCATAGAGGAAGGACAGTCAGTGTCTGTTAGCGTGGAATAGGAATGTGTGGTGGCTATAGAAGGTGTGTCTACACACCATGCTGTTAGTGTAATGACTGCAGATGTGCCACACAGGCATGTGGCTGGCGCTGCTCGTAGGAGGACCTCTGGCAGACATGCACCTGCAGGATAGAGCGCAGCTGCTGGTATCACCAGATGCATGTTCCAGACTGTAATGATGGCACAGGCACGTGCTGAATGGCAGAACAGAGAAGGGCAGAAGCTGCAGAGGGCTGCTATCCATACCCTAAATGACAACATCCAGGCATTGGCAAATGCTCAACAGCAGATTGCTAATGTTCTGGATAGGCGATTAGGTGAAATGGTCGGAATCCTTGACCAAGGCATGGCAATCCACGAGCGGGAGCTGTCTGTGCTGGAACATCTGGTAGGAGTGAGGCGTAGGCCACGTGGACATAGGCCGGCAACACCACCTAGTGTAGGTCGATGTGAGCATGCCACCTCACATGCCTGCTCCCATAGTGCCGGTAGCAGTAGCAGTGCAGTTGTTGCTGCACTGTCAACACCAGGACACAGCAGGCCACGTGGACGTGGCCCTGGATGTTCTCAGTGGGGACACGGTTCCAGCGGACATGTGTCGTCGGACAGTAGCCACTCTGTACCTCCACCTGGTAGTGCCCGTGCAACCCCAGGCAGGCACAGGTCACGTGGCCGTGGACAGACACAGTGAGCTGTACAACCTGCTCTGCACAATCTGGGGCTGTCAATTATACCCCGTTTAGGCCTCACAAATGGCAGAACTGTGTACACACATACACGCACACAGCAAACACAACTGTAGGGCTCCACAACATCCACATGCATTCTGCACAGACATGTCCAGTCAACTCACCAGCCCTTACACACACACATGATG
Organism: Protopterus annectens; assembly: GCF_019279795.1. Lineage (NCBI taxonomy): Eukaryota > Metazoa > Chordata > Ceratodontiformes > Protopteridae > Protopterus > Protopterus annectens. The sequence continues at coordinate 889,050,117 of NC_056735.1, forward strand.
TTATCCATTGGTGCAGCCTATGCCCCTGGCAAACATATCACCCTGTGCATATGATGAAGCCTGTGCCGCATCCCTGTCATCCACACCATCGGTGCAGGGTTATGCACAAATATTCTGATGCACAGGGTGAACAGCATAGTGAGAGGTGTATGTAATATTACCTGTGTATGCATAGTGAGGGATGTGTATGTTGCAGTGGTTGTGTGTGAATACTGAGAGATGTGCGTGTGATATTACATGTGTATGCATAGTGAGGGATGTGTATGTTGCAGTGGTTGTGTGTGTATACTGAGAGATGTGTATGTGACATAGATTGTGTACTGTCGGCATGCACCGGTCATACCATGTAGTTCAGGTGCAGCATTCATTGTGATGTGTTCACGGTATGTGTCTTGGTTACATCTGTAGCACCATGTTGGTTGTGATACCCTGGTTCCCTCCTATGGTGTACTTGCATTTGCCTACAGGTAGCAGTGTTTGCAGTCCCCCATGTGTAACTGTGGATTGCTCACAGGCACGTCTGGCAATATCAGCATGCTACATGTACCCTCACCTGACTGTTGGAAACACCAACATGACACAGATGTCCGCACATATACTGCACCTGACGCATGTGGTCAGTGCCACAGGCTACACTGGACAGAGACGTGACATACATAGCAGGACACATTACAGGTATGGTGACATGGTGCAGGGGTTGTACACAGCGGTCTGGCCAATGATGTTGTGAGGTAACATTTGGTAGCTGGAGGCCACACTGTGCAGCAGTAGGACCCTGTAACAGTACGGGAACATGGCCACATTCACGGGGTGTACACCACTATAACGCACACCCCATAGTGTGCAGGTGGGGACCCTTGCCTATGTGGTCATCACCCTCACAGTACTATGCACCCACACGACGTGTCACAGAGAGGGAACATGCACAGGTAGCCAGTATGGCTGGGACCTATGGCATCAACAGGGTAGTGCAATGCATCACCATTACGGGTTAGTCACCACGTGGGGTTAGTGATCATTTCTCACCGTATATTAGCATACACCCTCACACCAAGCACCACACATACATACAGACACACACACACTGTGGTGACCACACATGTGTATACGGACAGCCGACGTGTGTGATGCACCACACCGGCCGACGTCATGCTTCCCACACTGACGTATGTACAGATCTCTACAACGGTGTACAACGATGTGTAACAGCTGGGACATATTCCCTGTGATATGTGGCATCTATGGTCACACATTCAGACACACATGGCGGTACTGGGAATTATACACCTGCCATATGATGACACGTTTGATAGACATGCAGCGGTATTGATTGCATTATGTGTACCAACGCTATATCTGGCAAATGTGCTGCTATATGCACACGGGAGGTTGTAGGTGTTACAAGTGCCATGTGACATATAATTGGTAACACCTGACCGCTGTGTATGCATTATGTCAGCATTGTCACATAACAGTGACATAGCATACTGTTTGCACATGGCATGATAGGATGGTGTGTGACACAACTGTGAGCCACCCCCTGCACACATACATCTACACAGGTGGTACACCACGTTATGTACACACATCCCTCCATATGTGCTGTTTGTATGTCACCGTATACAGGTGTCAATGATGGGTCTGCATTGTGACTGCATGTCGTAGGTTGGTGCAACTATGGTACAGACATCGGCCACTGCACATGCATGGTTGCTGCATGCACAGTACAGATGTCACATGTGTCTCCTGTTGCCATGTTTGTATACATTGCTATTGTTGGACATGTGTGTTGACATACATAACACATGGACTGTGGTATGATATCATGGGTGTCACAGGCGACCAGTACAAGGGTGTGTGTCCCGGTCAACACTGCTAGCCCCTGTAGTGTGGGCATTCAACAGACATGGGCCCACCTTCCATTCACGTGTGTAGCATTGATTAGGCCACTGTTATGCACAAGGTACATCACAGGCTATGTATGTATGTGTTGTGTGTGCAGTCCATGCACACATCCACACAATCACATGTATGAAATATCCAGAAGTGTGTTCATTGGTGTACAGCAACAGTCAGGTGTCACAGCTGTGTAAGGGCCGTGGTATGTCATGAGCCGACCTGTGCATGTATACTGGTATCATTGCAATGCATAACACCTGTTGGATCCCTGTTGGTACATGTGTACTCTGCACAGCTGGTGTACACCTCTATACAGCCCAGTGGTCATCTGTCACATGGTGTTGTGGTACTGTAAGGCTGTGTACTGCTGCACTAACGACATGGTGCTGACTTGACAGCTACAGTGTACACTGCAGTGTGTACGTGTGTGACCTGCACCTGTGACAGCTGTGATGGCAGCTGTGTGTGTACAGGTCGCTGCATGTGTGACCGCCCTGTGGGTGAGGACAGTTATACCTTCCTGTGCCCTTCTGTACTGTGCCCTTCTGTGTATACACTCCATCTGCATGCACGACAGGCCTTTGCAACAGCTAAGTGTGTGAGCATGCCCAGTATGCTGTTGTGTAGATGGACACACAGTACAGTCCATGTACACAGTTGTGTAGATGGACACACGGTACAGTCCAATCTGAGACCTTCAGTGTTTACACTCCATCTGCATGCAAGACGGCCCTTTGCAACAGCTAAGTGTGTGAGCATGCCCAGTATGCTGTTGTGTGGATGGACACACAGTACAGTCCATGTACACTGTTGTGTAGATGGACACATGGTACAGTCCAATCTGAGACCTTCCATGTTTACACTCCATCTGCATGCAAGACGGCCCTTTGCAACAACTAAGTGTGTGAGCATGCCCTGTACGCCGTTGTGTAGATGGACACACAGTACATTCCACACTGCGCCCTTCCGTGATTAGACTCCGTGTGCATGCAAGATGGCCTTTTGCAACTGCTAAGTGTGTGAGCATGCCCAGTACACCGTTGTGTAGATGGACACACAGTACATTCCACACTGCGCCCTTCCATGATTAGACTCCATGTGCATGCAGGATGGCCCTTTGCAACTGCTAAGTGTGTGAGCATGCCCAGTATGCCGTTGTGTAGATGGACACATAGTACATTCCACACTGCGCCCTTCCGTGATTAGACTCCTTGTGCATGCTAGACGGCCCTTTGCAACTGCTAAGTGTGTGAGCATGCCCAGTACGCCATTGTGTAGATGGACACACAGTACATTCCTAACAGACGTGTGATACTAAGCATGTTGGCATGGCCATTGACATCCTGTATAGCCATGGTGGTCATCCAGGCAACAGATGTCCATTTTCAATGTCACGATGGATGCCTACATTGAACACACTGGTTGCTGTCTCGAAGGGTGTACTGTCTGTGGTGCATCCCGTATCTATTTAGTGTTGTAGTGCTCCATAGATATTTAGTTGGCCCGATGACAGCACTGCCGTGTTTTTCTACGTCTACCTTGGGACAGTAATATGCTTTCAGACTGCTCACACTCTAAACATTCCCTATCGGCATCTTTGCCTTTGCGGATGATGTCACCCACCTAGAAGTATGCCTCTGGGAGTGCTGTGTTCAGTAATCTCGGTAGCGCATTCTGTAAATGCGTAATGCTGTAGTGTGATAAGGTAGTTAGGTGTATGTTCAATGCCCTGCCAAGTGTGTGTGTGTGTGTGTGTGTGTGTGTGTGTGTGTGTGTGTGTTTCCAGCTGCCTGGGGACACAGTAATGCTTTTACATGCCTCACAACACATACATTCCCTATCGGCGTCTTTGCCTTTGCGGATGATGTCACCCACCTAGAAGTATGCCTCTGGGAGTGCTGTGTTCAGTAATCTTGGTAGCGCGTTCTGTAAATGCGTAATGCTGTAGTGTGATAAGGTAGTTAGGTGTATGTTCAACTCCTGGCTCTGCCAAGTGTGTGTGTGTGTGTGTGTGTGTGTGTGTGTGTGTGTGTGTGTGTGTGTGTGTGTGTGTGTGTGTGTGTGTGTGTGTTTCCAGCTGCCTGGGGACACAGTAATGCTTTTGCATGCCTCACAACACATACATTCCCTATCGGCGTCTTTGCCTTTGCGGATGATGTCACCCACCTAGAAGTATGCCTCTGGGAGTGCTGTGTTCAGTAATCTCGGTAGCGCATTCTGTAATTGCGTAATGCTGTAGTGTGATAAGGTAGTTAGGTGTATGTTCAACTCCCGGCCCTGCCAAGTGTGTGTGTGTGTGTGTGTGTGTGTTTCCAGCTGCCTGGGGACACAGTAATGCTTTTACATGCCTCACAACACGTACATTCCCTATCGGCGTCTTTGCCTTTGCGGATGATGTCACCCACCTAGAAGTATGCCTCTGGGAGTGCTGTGTTCAGTAATCTCGGTAGCGCGTTCTGTAAATGCGTAATGCTGTAGTGTGATAAGGTAGTTAGGTGTATGTTCAACTCCTGGCCCTGCCAAGTGTGTGTGTGTGTGTGTGTGTGTGTGTGTGTGTGTGTGTGTGTGTGTGTGTTTCCAGCTGCCTGGGGACACAGTAATGCTTTTACATGCCTCACAACACATACATTCCCTATCGGCGTCTTTGCCTTTGCGGATGATGTCACCCACCTAGAAGTATGCCTCTGGGAGTGCTGTGTTCAGTAATCTTGGTAGTGCGTTCTGTAAATGCGTCATGCTGTACTGTGATAGGGTAGTTAGGTGTAAGTTCGATTCCCAGGCCTGCCAAGTGGGTGTGTGTGTGTGCATGCTCCCATCAGCCTGGGGACTCAGGTTATGCTTTTATACGCTTCACACCACGGATATATCCTGCTGACGTCTTTGTCTTTGCGGATGTTGACACGCACCTAGTAGAATGCCTGTGGGTCTGCTGTGTTTAGCAATCTCGGTAGCGCATTCTGTAAATGCGTCATGCTGTAGTGTGATAGGGTAGTAATGTGTAAGTTCGATTACCAGCCCTGCCACGTGTGTGTGTGTCTGTGTGTGTATGTCTGTATCTCTCCCTCTATATATCTATATATATATATATATAATCTATTTTCTGCCCATAACTCTGCTCTTGCATGGACAGCTGACTGTTTCATGTATCGCATATTTGCATAGCTTTCACATACCAATGGGGTATGTTGCAAATCCCAACATTGTCCATGCAACGTCCGTGTTACGGGCGGTGTTACATGCCCTAACAGGCATTTGCTGTATATCTTGGCAGACATCTATCCTTGCTGTACTCTCACTGTACTCGTACACGCCGGAGGCTTCATGTATCATGGCCTAGTTTTGCTGTGTGTATGTCTATTTGTGCTGTGTGCATGGCTGTGGGTATGTCCCACTATCATAATTTGTAAAGGTGACAGCCCTATAGGTACTTCATGTAGACTGCTGTGTCATTTGACATGTCAGCACATACCTGCGGACAGTACTGTACGTCCTACTGCAGCGCATTTCATACCTTCTGCGTTATCTTGCAGTCAATAATGCTGTTTCCTCACACATGTATCTGTTTCTGATCATACCACTCCACCTCCTAGAGCAGACTTCTGGACAAGGCCTTATCTGATAGTGGGACACATAGGGGCAGTATTGACATGTTGCTCTTACAAACGTAGATAGTTGACACAATAATAGGTTTTGCATTAGTATGGCTTTTCTGATGGATTTGGTGTCTTAATCACATGTTTGTCACTATTTCATGACTTCAGTTATCAGGAATGTGCCAGAATGGTACTGATGTTACGTGGAACACACCAAACATATGAGGCAGAACTCTGCACATTCTGCGTAAATCTGTACAGTTGCGGAGTATGTGTCTGATACAAGATATCAACTTTCTGACACCAATACACACACTGTATGGCGGCATCACAGGCCACATGCCATTACATTTATATTGCAGGACACACCCACCCAGAGAGTTGTATTCCTCACACAGGCCAACAGCTGCTTATCCACACTAATTAGTCTATCATGTACCGTATGTGTGCGCCGGTATTTGCGCTTTCCATCAGTGGCAGAGCTCACGTACGAGTATGGGGGACTGGACATTGTTACGGTGACACTGCATGACACCCTGAGGGACACATTACTTTTGTGTCTATTAACCTTCCACACTGACATCCACAGGGCATACGTTGTCATTCACATTTGTCGGAGTACATGCGTATGACTTGTACATGTTTTCTCATTTGTCCTGATGTCTTTCTTCTCACCTGTCCACCTAGTATCACTAGTTCTGTACATGTATTTTGGACAGGTTACCTTCATACCCCTAACCTGTACACATTATGGGTAAACGCCCTGATGTTTGACCTTTGCCCTTGTTACATTTGTCATAGTAATGTGCCTTTCTGGTAAATTGCTGGCAAGGCATTACGAACTGTGCAGTTAGATAATAGTGACTGACATTTCCATTACATGATTAGTAACACTCATAACATTTGTATTCCTGGCTACACCAGTATTCTCACAACGTTCTGACTTTGTCTGGGGTATATCTAATATAGTCCCTATTTGTATTTCATGTACTATGCCTTAGTGCAGCTGTCTTATTCTGACAGTTTGCCAGTTATGGTTACCATCTTGGTCGTACGCATGTCCATCCATGATAATCGCCTACATGACACTGATATAGGGCCCTACATATTCCCAAAATGGTTTACACAATATCCAGTGGATGGTTTGCCCCATTATTGAGAATATAGGCGTGTGCTATACCCAAATCACTCCCACAGGGCGGGCCTACAAAATCTCTGCCAAACAACACCTAGGCCCATTTCTGCATACCCATGATTCCTATACCTGACAGCACTCTACAGTACCCATTACACATGTTTAATGTGAGCGGTACTGAAGTGTGGAGACACTTATATGCACTCCCCACTCTCTGGATATCAGTTCGTACATCATACATTCTATCAACACATGTGTCATCACCCTTGCACCTGCTACTGTTGCATGTACAGCTATATCGTATTTGCTGAGGTCACTTATTTTGCGTCAATGTCGGTTAACACTACGTATGGATAAATTTTTGGGATCCTGCAATGGACACCTATATGCATGTTTAAAGTGTAGAACTTGCTGGACTGTCACTTTCTGGCCAATGGTTTGGAAGGCAGCGGTTTATTCACCTTTCGTGCATGTCTGTTTGTCTACCCATATTAGCTATAACGTGGCCTATTTATGTACATATGTCATATCTATGGGACATATGTCTGTTGTGTATACATATATACATGTACAATCCTCATTTCATAACTTGCTTTGGTTTACGTCTGTGGATTATGTGTATACACATATATCTATATCCATACCATACCTTTCCACTGTACAGATTGTCGCAGAGTGTACAGCTGGTTGCCTCTTTATCTTCGGTGTGTTTTACATAAACCTGTGTCTATCTGGCAATGTAGTGGCATTTCATTTGAGACTTACGGTGGGAAATACTGGCAAGCAGTTCAGGTTACGACTGCATACCCTTCAGGGAATCCATGCTACTGACACACCCGTTATTCTATCCACTTTCTATGTTTGTTCTAGCACATATCTGGGGTTTGTCCCTATTTATACCGGTAGTTTGCATGCCTTTGTCCGGTTTCATACTTTACGGGGTTAACAGGTTTGAGCCATGTATATCTAACCTGGGGGAAACAGCATTCATTTACTATGCTGTGAGCGGATCACACACGCACAGGCGCACTTGCATTTCCTTATTGTGGGTTACATATGTTTACTAAGTCTTTGTGCTTACGTGGGCTTTATTACTTGTGACAGTACCAGTAAATTATCTGTAATCCGGTTAATGGACGTATGCGAAACACACGTTCACCTTTACATATTTAACTGTCTGTACAGCACAGACGCATTCATTACACTTTCACATTATATGTGCTGTAGTCGTAGTTGAACCGGGACTGCATTCACGTTGGCCGGATGCTGTAACCACTATACTTTTGGTGTTCTGACTCATTTATATGCATACCCATAGTACATAGCTACATTAACATATGCCTCACTGCTTCACTTACGACACAGGCATCCATTCTCCTGCTGGGAAAAATGCGGTACTACATGTTTCACATTCCCTATTCCCTACTGCTCTGGACCCAAGCTGCATATTTAATCACTGCAGGGATATTCAGAACCCCAAGGCTTATAGTCCTGACACATACAAGTCTTTAATTGTCAGGGTGTTCATGTGGTGATCTGGGTTTAGGCTTGTCCGCCTGGTGAATGGAACTGCCCTGACCGTGTTCAAATGTCAGACAAAGCACATGGACAGGATTTGTCCATTTTAAACATTTTATCTGTGTTTACAGACACAGGTGTTTGGGCACCTGTCAGCAGCTTTTAATGTTGGCAATACATAATATGGGTGGGGGTGGTTACAATACATAATCCACGGTGAGTGGTGTTCCCATTCACATTTGACTATTTTCTGTATTCATTCATACGAGGATTATTATTTTGCACATGACTTAACTATGAATTAACTACAGGTATGCAGTAGTACAGTCAACATATGTGAAGGTTTGTTACAGTATAAATGTACGGACCTCTGTAATACTCGGGGACTACCCCACATCCTTCACAACATTTCATGCTAATGTACATACTATTATTCTGTGAACTTTCAAGTTTGTGAGAGCAGTAATTACATCTGTCCCTATTTGTCCACCCATCCTTTTAGGCTTTGTCCAGATTTTGTTGCTGTAATAGGTTGAGAGGTGGTGTCGGTATGTGATTGAGTTGAATATATACTGTCGATAATTCAGTGGGGAGTAGGGTTACCACCTGTTCCTCTTTGCGAGGGGAAGTCCCACTTTGGACAGTTGTGTCCTGCGAAACCTAAGACATGGCAAATGTCCTGTGATTTTACGACAACAGTATATTTCTTATTTTCTTTACTAGTTGCATGATACGGGTATTTTGTATCTGGAACTCATAACTATTATTTGGGATAGCATAAGCTATTCAAATGCTATGAAATAAGCTTTTATCTTGGCATACAAGTGTAATTCTGTCCTTTGCACTGGCCGGGGGTATGTTTTATCCTGCAAATTCTCACATTTCTACAATGGATGTCCCACCTTGGGGTCTGAACAGGTGGCAACCCTAGTGGGGAGACATGCATGGTGGACAGCTGTTCCATCCTGCGTAGTATGTTTTGCATGTCTGTCTAGAAACTGAACAGTACCGTGACTGCACATACATGTTTTGTCCAGATGTGTACAGTACTAGACACCGTGGCGTGTAAACAACTCTGAGGTTTCAACAGGTTACTTATCCCACGCGGGATGTACACACATTTGGCCGACACATGAACGCGCGGGCATTTGGATTAACGTAACTGTGATGGGATGTTTACAAATGTGGGATACATATTTGCAATCCTGACACTGCCTAGGACGATACTTCCTATTACATATGGGGAATACTCGCTATGTGTAGGTGTACAGATGCGCAAGGCTGGTAGCTGGATTTGGTGGACATTCGGACATGGGTGCGGGTTATGTGCTATACAGGGGTTGTTGCGTATTGCATTTGCATGCATGGGTTCTGCTTTTGGATATCCCGGTTCCGCATATAGCATCCTATGTGTATGTGCCGGTTACGTTCCTGTTCATGTGTATAGCACATTTTAATATACATATGTTTGTGTGTGTTTGGTATACAATTTGGACTGCCAAGTTTCTTTACGGTTGTTTTATAGCCACAACTGCCCAGCTGTGTACTATCACTACCACTGTGGGACTGCTGGTGACCCTGCCCATGGGGCTAGACATGTGTATTGGCGGCGCAATGACATGATGCGCTTCACTTCCACTGGGTATACCTACTTACAGTGCAGTACATTACGGACACACGATTTTAAATATCATTTGTTCCATGGACAGAAACTCATATTGTGCTGCGTGCATTTCTGTTTGGTTCTCCATTTTGTGTGGCCAGGAACTGTCTTGCATGCTTTGCATACGTTTCATTATCCACGGACACTGATAGGTGCGATTACTATTGCAGGTGGACTATGATATTCAGCAGTTTAGGTTGCTCATCGACAGCTGACATTGACAAGCCTCCGGGCGCAGCTTAGTAACGCCCCATGCACTCGCGCACGTGTCCTATGCACGTGGATGTGGTGGCAGCGCATCTTCATTAATATGCATATGGCGCTACTACACCATATATACGCCGCACGGCCAGCGCAGGCCTTACACCGGCCTTGCGCCGAGCTTCATGAATCCGAGGGAGACTGTAACAAACAGTAATTGTGAGTGCTTTCGCAGTCAAGCTGATTCATCAGACAATGTTCATCACACAGCTCCACCCATATATACAACACAAATAACTCTAAATGCAATTAAAAGCAATTTAAAATAAGACCAATTAAGATTTAAAAGGGCAGTGTAGAATTTCAGAGAGACTGTCCTAAAATGTAGTTACACATATGCATATTATCTACATAGCATAAAAAATGTAAATTAAACCAAAGATGTACTAATATATGTATGAAAAACACTTAATTAGCATAACGGCCTATTGATCAAGACCGGTTGAATAGATACCTTATCATTGAGGTCTCTGCCCATATTCGCCCTCATCCTAATGATCCACTCAAGTTCCTTGTTTTCAATTCTATTTCTAGTGGCCCCCCCTCCTTATATTGAATTTAACCTTTTCAATAACCATAAATCTAAATTCATGCCCCATGCCCATAGCCATAACATGTCATGAAAGTGCATTGGTATCAATGTGTCTGGATATATCGTAGAGATGTTCCCTGATCCTGTCTCGTAATCTACGTGTGGTCATCCCTACGTAAAATGAACAGCAATTTATGCAATAACTTAAATATACCAAATTGGTACTATTGCAATCTGCTCTCAAACGAAAACTCAACTGTCTGCCTGTATCTGGGTGGCAAAATCCACCAGAGCCATCCAGATATTGGCAAAAATTACATTGATTACAGGCCACAGTTCCATGGCCACTCTCTACAGTACAATTATCAGCTGATATACACGACTTAGGGCCACAAAGAATCCTTTTGAGGGATTTCTTATTCTTGTAGGTATAATGCGGAATATCACCAACTATTTGCCTAACATCCTCATCAGCACATAGAATGTTCCAATTTTTCTAAAATATTTCCTGTAGTAGTCTAATGTTACTAGCATATGTCACAAGGATTCTCATAGATGTATTACTGGAATTAACATCAGCTGTTGGTCTTCGTTTATTAGAAAAATACAGTTTACCCTTCCCTTTCCTCATGGCCTGTATATCAGAAAATGCTGAATTGACCTCTCTTTGGGAATTTCCTCTTTCAACAAAACATGTCCCAAGATTGCCTAGTTCCTCCTTGAATTTCTCATCATCGGCTGTAAGTCTGGATGACCTTAATGCTTGTCCTTTCATTACATTTTTAAAAATATCTAAGTTGAGCAGGCATGATCTACCCTTCACAAAACCAAACTGTGTGGGATCTAGAGTTTGAAGATTCTCTATATCCTTGTTTATTAGGTCCATGATGATGGGTTCCATAGTGTTGCATATCAGACTCATCAGGCTAATGGGGCAATAGTTCCCAGGGTCTGTGGTCACTCCTCCTTTGTGGAGAGGGGTGACTGTAGCAGTGTGCCATTTAGTAGAGACAAAGCCTGAGGTGAGGCTGTGATTGAACAGGGCACACAAGTGAGTTGCCAGTTTACTCTATAGTTCATGTAGAACACAGCCAGGGATATTGTCAGGTCCCATAGAAGCTGTATCATTGGCTATCAATGGCTACACAGAAATTCTAAAAAGTACTCTGTAGAGAGACAGCCAAAACTTCAAGTATTCTTGGCCTTAGACAGTGCTGTTTTAACCTGTGCAGCAGTAATTATGGGTGCCTGGCAATCTACTGATATTGTGATTGTTCCTTTGGGGGGGGGTTGGGTAAAGTTGGCACTGAATCTGACAGCCAGTATACTGGCAATATCTGTTGGCTCAGTATAGGAGGTACCATTGTGCAGTAGCTCAGAGAAAATCTGGGTATTGCCGTGGAGATTCTTTACATAACTATAGAAGGCCTTGTGGTTGTCTTTACTAACTGCTGCAATTCTGTTTTCATAGCTAGCTTTAGAGGATTTGATGAGGGATCTCAACTTTTTGTTGAGGCTGATAAGGGTGTTTTTCCAGTCTTGGGACTTCACCTTATTCTGCATCAGTTTCCTACTTTTGTTGTCAAGTTTGTTTATGGCAGGGGACCACCAGATTGTCTTCCTTTTTCTGGAGAAGAGCTTCTTGGTTCTATTGGGTATGGCAAGATCCATGCATTTGTGTACATGTTCGTACAGCACATTGGTGTATGATTTGGCAGTCACACAACTATTCTCCATTTGCATGGGTGCTGTGAAGTTAGCCACCTCTGTTTTAGGAGCCCAAAGTTAGCTTTGCAGTAATTTTTCATGGTGGTTACCTTTGCGGGGGGGGGGGGTGGATTTCCAAGTTGATTAGTCTATGGTCAGATCTAACCAGGGAGGAGCTGACTAGTAGTGTAGAGCAATGGTCACCCATGTTAGTATTGGCCAGGTCAAGGATGTTGCTACCTCTACTGGGGGTATGAATGAGCTGGTCCAGGGCACTGGAATTAATGAACTCCAGGAAATGATGGGCACTTGCATTGGTACATGAGTAGTTTTCCCATTTAATGGAGGGGTAGTTGAAGTCGCCTAGTAAGACAGTGTTAGGTTGAACCCTAATATTCTCCAGGGTGCTTAGGAACATGGAGTGTAAGTCTTGGGACATGGCTGGGGGCCTATAGCAGGCTACAACCTGAATCGCTGTCTTACCCAATGTTAGCTGCACCTGAAGTATCTCTGATGCATTATGTTGGGCTACCAGTCCTGAGGTGTGTGCATCCTTTACGAATATGGAAACACTACCACCTTTGGAGCTTCAGTCCAAGTTCTGGGGCCAAAAGGTGTGGAATGAATTATAGCCTGGTAGTGCAGGGGTGCTTTCTGTTGCCTTGAACCAGGTCTCTGTTACAGCACAACAAATGTCGATGTTCTCCATTTATTTTGCTTTGAGTGAATGCATTTTGAGATTTAGACTTTTAGCATTGAGCAGCATGACCCTCAGATTGCATTTGTTTGCAGCTGTTATGGTGGTAATTTGGTCTTTGGAACACCACCTAAAAAAGGCACTATAGAGGTGGCAAGAGCCTTGGCCAGTATCCGGAAGCCCAGGGGTGACAGATGCAGACCATCTCTGGCAAAGCATCGAGGTCTGTCAATCATGTCATCCCAGGCAGACAGATACTGGACCCCCCTTAGAATGACACCAGAAACTTAGCCAATTGTTGAAATCAATCATTTTCTGCTTGTACTGTGGTATCATTCTGGGTGATACTAGGATGTTGCTCAGGGCTAGAGTCATACCCTCCTGGGCTACATAATCTGAGAGCTCCTCCATGTCTCTTTTCATGTAGTCCAGGGGGTACATCTCTGGTCATTTGCACCCACATGTACAATGACAGAGTTATATTTGTACCTGTTGTTGATGGACCTGAGTCATGTGTTATATAGCCGATCCTGGCACCTGACAGGCAGCTGACTGTTACTTCTCCTTATTCAGCTTAATGAGTGGGACATCAGTGTGCCTCACTATCGAGTCACCTATGACTAGTGTGTTGGGCCTTTCAAAGTCTTTTCAAAGTTCTTTACCAGGTGTTTACCAGGCTGTGGAATGGTGTGGTATGGTGATTAATCACTGGGACTAAGCAGAAATTCTTTAAGATTCCAAGAGCAGAATGCAATTCAATGAAATAAGTGTAAGAAATAACTTATTCTGTTCTTGGACTCTTAAGGAATTTCTGCTTAGCTCCAGTGATGAATCAGCATTCCACAGCCTGGTAAATATGAGCACAGCCCCTTTGCAGACACAGGGTTTATATACCAGAAAGGATAGTCCTTTCAAAGTCTCTCTTTCTACCTCTGTTTATAATCGTACCTGAATTTTCTTTTTTGTTTCCCTGTTAAATGCTAATATCCTATAAAGATTCCATTGGTTACAGTCTTCCTTTTTTGATATTCTCCAAGAAAAGTTTCCAGTAGAAAAAAAACAGTCTCAAATACAATCTCACAAGATGTCTCTTTGTTAATAAGAATAATTGTTCTTAACTGATGTGCTTTTATACCCAAAAGGAGCTATTAAATTGTCCCACACTTCATAACTGTCCATTTCTTTGTTTTCCTTACCTTGAATCCTTACCCCATGTACTTCCATTTTTCATTTTCTTCAGTTCTTTTCTGCTACTCCACTTTTGCCTTCTTTTACTTTCTCTGCATATGTTTTCTTTTCCATATCACCACTTTTCTTCAGGATTGTTCTGCAGCCTCCTTTATATTTTCTCCATAATGTTCCCCCAGGAAACATCTCCTTCATTTTCTGTCTCACTCTGTGCCATTATTTCTTTAAGTTAATCATCTTGCAACCCTCCCAAATGGAAGGCTGCAATTATGCATCCATCATTTGCTGACTCTTCTCCATTAAACAGATTTCTTTGAAACATTTCTTCAGGTTCCTGCACGCAATCTACTGTCTCGATATTTGCTTTAGCCTCTATTTCTCTCACTACTCCATCATCTCCTTCTCTCGCCATCTGCCCCCCATTTCTCTGAGCTGCCTTTGTGCCTGGAATGCAAATAGGAAGTGCTCCTCCAAAATGGGTTCCACTCATAACAATGACAAAGTAGGGGACATTCACTGATGCTCCGGCCAAATTTCTTCTAATAGTGCAAATACTACCTTGGTTCTCCCCTGAAAAGAGACTACTGGCTTAGTGGGACTAACCCATCAACAAAGGATAAATAAATAAATGAATAAATGTACTCATCAGATAGTCCTCTTATCTTTCTAAAGTATATTTTTTATATATTATTATTTTACATTTGTTGACCGGGAGTGTCCAACTGAGCCAAAGCCCTTTTTCAGTAGAGGCCCGGGGAGAAAAGCTCCATTAATACAAACAAATTAAACAATATATCAAACAAGTAGAATGCAGTGGTAATTTCAAGTTCCATTATTACAAACAAATTAAACTATATATCAAACAAGTAGACAACAGTAGTAATTTCAAGTTCATACAGTAATCACAAAACCTCATAAGTGTATGGAGTAGATGTAGATAGCAAATGTTAAGATGTTAATTAGAATACTAATGCACGGGAAATTAATCAAGGAGCATGGTGAGTTTAGTATTTATACTAAGTATTACAGATTACTTATACAGTGCAAATAAGTCAAGTGGTGTTTATAGATTTAGGGATAGGAAGTGATGTTAAGAGGTAGAAGGGAGAGAAGGAGCAAAGTAGAAGTGAGAAAAGGAGAGAGGATGAATTTATGAGAGGGAAGAGAGAAGTAAGCAGATTTAGATGGATTTCTATATAGGTTGGCTGTGGTCATGGTGGGTGGGTACAGTGACAAGTCAAATGACTTTTGAAGTATTCTTTGGTGCCACATCCAGTTTTTGAATTGGGTTTATAAACTTTTAATAGGTCTTGGGATGAGCTTCCTAGATGCCTTGTGGGGGAATAGTGGGATATCAGGGATGAAAGGGCTGGACAAAAGGTAGGCAGATATAGAATGGAGTGTATGATTTGGAGCTGAGATTAGAAAAGCAGGTGAGGTAGTTCAATCCAGTTTATGTATTTTAGGGAGAGACAGTGGTGGGATTTATAGGTTTGTTGTGCTGCAAATCTAGCTATCTTATGATAGGTTGACTCTAGCTTGATAAGTAATGTGGAGTTGAGATTTGTAAGTATTTGAGAGCAGTGTGCAGGGAAGAAGATATTCATGTGTTAGAGTTACCCTGGCTTCAGTTGTAAGGAATTTTTTATTTCTATATAGGAGTCCTAGTTTCTGATGGATTTTTCGGATGTAATTATTAATGTGTAGATCAAATTTAAGTTGATTGTCGATAGTAATGCCAAGTAGTTTTGTGCTGGATTCAACTGTGATAGGGGTATTGTTTAGGGACATTATGGAGAAGGAAGATATGAGGTGGTTTATGTTTTTAGGAAGAAAGAGAAACAACTTTGTTTTTTTAGGGTTAAGGATGAGGTGATTATTGGATAGCCATGTTTCTACTGCATTAAAGGATGACTGGGTAGTTGATAGAAGTTCAGATGGAGAATTGGTAATTGTTATGACTGTTGAGTTGTCTGCATATTGAACAATGGTAGACTGTGGACAAGCAGAGTAGAGTAAGTTGGCGAAAATATTAAAAAGTAGTGGACCTAGAATGGACTCTTGGGGAACACCCATTCTTACTGGAAGGGGAGTAGATAAAGCTGAGTGCCATCTCACTGATTGGAGTCGGTCAGTAAGGTAGCTAGAGAACCATGCTACTGTATCAAAGGAGAAACTATGGTATGTTAGGTTGTTTAGTAGGAGAGAGTGACTGACATTGTCAAATTGCCTTTGAGAGGTCAAGAAATAGATAAGAGATAAGTTTATGATTTTCTTTGGCTAGAGTAATAGTGTTGAGGAAGGATAGTAGAGCAGTAGTGGTATTATGCTTAGGTCGAAAACCATGTTGTGTAGGAGTAAGCAGTTTGTTCTGTATTAGATGTTGCATAATCTGCTTGTGTGTGTATTTTTCCAGGACTTGGGGGGTAGCAATAGGTCAGAAATTGGAGAGTTCTGTGGAGTTACCTCCTTTGTGAATAGGTATACTGTATAATTGTTTCCAGATAGAAGGAACTTTAGATTCTGAGATGGAGTGATTTATTAGGATGGATACTGGAAAAGCAAGAATATTAGCTGTTATCTGGAGAAAGTAAGAGGGGATATTGTCAGCAGATACAGAGCATGGTTTAAACTTAGAGAGTAGGGTTTTATTATAGGTAGTGGGAACAGGTTTAAGGGAGAAGATGTTATTAGAGTTAGTGGTTAAGGAGGGTTTGGGGAAGTTAGGAGGACTGGAGTTTGAGAGGTTGGGATCAAATAGTTTGGATATAGATTCTATGAAATAAGTATTGAAGGTGTTAGCTGGGTCTACAGGTGAGCTATCTGGACATGGATTTAGGGAGGCTGGGTTGCAGGATGTAATATTTGGTTCATAGCATTCCAGAATATTTTTCTTATATTTACTTATAAGGGTCATTTATAATTTCTGTCACTATATAGTAAGAATCATACCTGACTGTTCAAAGAAAGCTGTACTGTGAATGGAATTGGCAGCATTTAAGGAAGATATAATATATAACTGTATTGCCGAATATGTTTTGTTTAAAGTCTGCTGCAACATATGCAGAAAACATTTCTGTTGGAATGTTCATTACTTCTTAATTGCTGTTGGACTACCTGGCTGAGTACCTTGTGTCAGGCCCTTAATAGGATCAGTATTGTAGTTTGCTGCTCCCTCTCCCTGCCATTTTAAACATTTTTTCCCTTTTTAAAAATACTAAAGTCAAACACATTCATCTGTAAATAAAGAGTTTCGTTTAAGAGCTGCAGTGCCATTTTCGTGGATTTAACAGTTTTTCGTCTTTGTCTTTTTGGGCTAGTAAGTAAAGTCAAACACATGCTACACAGTATGTCCGTAATCATGGTCTACATTACAGTCTGCAGATACACCCCTCCCCCCATTTTTTTTATTTTTTAATAAGTGACATTGGTGTAATAAAACAGAAGCTGACTGTCACATGCAATATTTTCAATAGTTGCATTATCCACGTCCCCTAAGGATAGTCATACACAATATCCCCTAAGGGTAGTGTGGATGATGAGGCCCTCATTGTGAGAAAGTGCTAGCATGTGACCTTGATGCTCTATTTCTATGATGATGTCACCTACTGGGTGTAGGTTATCCTACAGAAAGTAACCATATAGTGCTGTGTGACTGAGACCTCAAATGAAAGGTTCTGCTACAAGTAGATGAATGATGAGGCCTGCATGACTTCATTTGTGTTATATCCCCCCCACATTTTCCTATGGTTTCTTGAGGATCATGTGGTGTGTGCTCTAGTATGAACCTACATGTCCAGACAGTATTCTGTCTTCTTTTCCTTGTCAACCACTGTCTTTTACCTGAGTCTGGTAGGTCCTGATGGTTGCTGTATATGCCACCATACTGCACAAGTGTGATCATGGCATTATCTCTACTCTCTACCATTTCACTGTAGTAATGGAAATCTTCACTTACACTCTTGCTGTACTATGACTATCTTTAGCTGAGTGTGACAATGGACTGAGCCTGATGTTCGAAGTTTTGAAACTGCGGTAATCCGATAGGAACCAGATGTCACACCTAAAAGTTGTGGTTGACTTCTATTCTGGCAGTTATAACGTTGGCAGAACTTGTGAAGACAATAGGTTAAGTTCCAAATTGATCAGACAAGGAGACTAAGGTCATGGTCTACATCCTGCAGGACTTATACCTGCAGAAACTTGAGAATGCAGTGGTGAACACTGATTAGAAAAAAAATTACATCTCATAGGATTTGGGTGAGTATCTCCTGTCCCTGACAGGATCACCAGCTCTGGGCAGCAGTGTCTGCACAGGTATGACAACCTGGAAAGGAGAAGGGCTGACCAGCTGACTGAATAACTTTTGCAGGTTCAGGCAAGAAGACCAGAGTTTTAGTTTT